>NW_012267249.1:192563-228851 GCF_000151885.1 Dipodomys ordii | reverse complement strand
GGGGGGAGGGGACTTGTGAAATTGGCCTGTCTAACTTGGAGAGCTCCGGTGGGTGTGAGTGGAGTGGGGGGGGGCAGAAGTAGGGGTGTCCGCTGCGCTGGTCATCCAGCAAGCAAAGCCCCCTCTCCGTTCCCCCAATGCTGCCGCCCCGACTCCTAGCCCCTCCCGATTGCTACCTCGGCTTCTCCGCAATTCCCCCCAGCCCCTCACTTATGGCTAGGATGCCCCCCCGTCCATCAGTCCCATCACACGCCCCTGCAATCCAGGGACCCCCTTGTCTCACCGCCCCGCGACCCCTTATCCCCGCCCCCAAGATCCCGGGTGACACCCCCTCCCCCAGCCCAGTCCCGCAACCCGGACGTGGCAGGCGGTGGCAGGCGGTGTGCGCCACGGCCCTGGATGCGCAACGAGTTGGCGACTTCCTCCGGGAGAAAGGATGGATGGATCGGCTTGGGGCGCTGAGCGCAGCCGGGACCCTGGCCAAGCGGGGATGAATTCGGGGTGGGGTGGGTGGGTTCGGGGGTGGGGTGGTGGTACCATCGGGCCCCTCCGACTTTGGAGAGCTCGCGTGGATCGGCGAGGTGGCGGGGGGGGGGGTGTGGTAAAGCCGGTAACGCGGCTTCGGGCCCTCGTCGGTCCCGGGGCACCTGTCGGGGCCTCTCGGGGAGAATGGGGAGGGGAAGATGAATGTGAGCCCCGGGGCGGAGATGGAGTGGTGGGGAGGAGCGGTGGGGAGGAGCGGTCCTCCGCTGCCCGTGGTTTGGGGGAGCGGGAGGGAGGGCGGGAGGGGGTGCCCAAACACCTGGCTCTGCTCTGGCGGACAAGCTGGTCCCGCCAGGCCGGGCAGGCACGTCCTGGGCCCCGCCAGCCTGCGCTGCGGCCCACACTCTCCAGCGCGTAGCCGGTCGGGGCGGGGCGGGGCGGGGGGGGGAGAGCTAATGAGAAATTATCTGGATAGTTTACATTTTTGGGGTCTGTATCCGCTCCCTGACGGAGAGTACCCATTTATCCTGATAGTATTGCAGCGACTCCCCGCCTTCACCTCCTCCTCCTCCCCAACCTAGATCCTCTGGTCTTCCACCCCAGGTGGCCTCCTTCTCCTCCCCCCCCCCCCCCCCCCCCCCCCCCCCCCCCCCCCCCCCCCCGTCTCCACCTGCGCAGGCCCATTCCCCAAGCCCTGACGATGGTCTCCACTCAGCTTCCCCAGCCTTATTAGGTCCATGTCCACGCACACCATTAACCTTTCAGGGCCATAGAATGGGACCCAGTCTACCTCCCAAGTTATGATAGGACAAACAGGGGCCTGCAATACAGCAGGTGAGAGGAGGAGACCTTGGAAGAAAGGAGTGTCCTTCCCCACTTTCTTCCTCACCCCACCTTTACCCTTTCCATCTGGGTAGTATAGTGTGCCCCCCTCCCCAAAGTAAACTGCTGATCCAAGGGAAATCAGGATGAAAACGGTGATGGAAATGAGTCCGGAGATTTAAAAGAAGGCCATAGACTCCAGAGCTCCTGTCCCAGCCCTAGTCGATGTGCCCACGTACCCGTTTGGAACCAGAGCCTCCTTGATAGATGGGGAGCCTCTGAGACAAGGATGCTGGGCCGCTGGAGCTTGGAACTGGAGGGCTTCTAGCTCAGACCTGTCCAGTGTTGACAATCAGATGTCACATACGAGCCTGAATTTTCAAACTCTGAAAAGATAGGAAGTCCTGCATTGAGCCATGATTTTTGCCTGTAGACCTTTAGCTGGAGATGAATAGCAGATGCTCCTTTAGATGGCCCACTTGCCCTCCCATTTTCCACAACACATCTAAATTTACTATTTATTGCTTGTGAGTGTACCTACACATGTATGTTTGTGTGCATGTATGTATATACACACACACATATATACATATGGAGCCAGTGCAGATGCCCTCAGCATGTGCATATAAGCATATGTACATATATATGTGTGTATATATACATATATATATATATTTGCATTTCCTCTCAAAAGTGCTTGAAATGCTTCCTTTGAGTTTCAAGGCAATTAGTTCCTTGAAAAGAGCTAGCTAGTGTCACCTGCTCCAATAAAATTGTCCTCTAGTTTCCCAGCTGAGACGGTTTTCCTGCTGGTCAGATGCGCGTGGTCTAGAAGCTGATTTCAGGCAGGCCTGGGTAAGGTCTGACTAGGAAGGAGGCAAAGAGGAGGGGGAGGCTAAGAATCCTTGGTGATGAGGAGGGCACAAAGAACGCAGAGATGCTTGAGAGAACTTTTCTACCCTGAGGACCCCAGGAGTATGCACAGATAGTGAGAGTGAAGTCTCAGACCTAGGTTTAGTGCCCCCTTTGTCTGAAGCAGTATTTGCAGGTCTGCCCACTTCCACCCCAACTAGTGCTGCCATCAGGAGTAAAACAGATGGAGAGAGATCACTGGTTGCTGGGACCATCAACCACAAAGAGAAATGCAGATAAGGAAATAGCATGTCAGGGTTCAGTAGTAAGGTTCAATCCAGATGATACAGAAAATAATATTGCTTTTTGAATGACTATAGGAATACTAGACTCAAAATGATTTTTTGGGGGGGTCGGTCGTGGGGCTTGAACTCAGAGCCTGAACACTGTTTCTGAGCTTCTGAGCTTCTTCTTCTTTGGAACTCTGGGCCTGGGCACTGTACCTGAGCTCTTCAGCTAAAGGCGAGTGCTCTACCACTTGTGCAACAGCGCCACTTCCAGTTTTCTGGTGGTTAATTGGAGATAAGGGTCTCAGGGACTTTCCTGCATGGGCTGGCTTTGGACCATGATCCTCACATCTCAGCCTTCTAAGTAGCTAGAATTACAGGTATGAGTCACCGGGCCAGGCTCCTGAGCTTCTTTTGCTCAAGGCTATCACCCTATCACTTTAGTCAAAGCACAACTTCTAGCTTTTTCTGTGTATGTGGTACTGAGGACTCGAACCCAGGGCTTCATGCATGCTAGGCAAGCACTCTACCACTAAGTCACATTCCCAGCCCAAAATGAATTTTTTGTTATGAGAAATGCAACAGGTAGCCCTTGCTATGTGCCAGCACTGTTCTAAGCTTGCTCTTTTCTTTCTCCTTCCTTCCTTCATTTTATCTCTCTCTTTCCCCCTCCCCTCTCTCTTTTCTCTCTTCTGCCTTGGGCTTGTACCCAGGGCCTCTCATTCACTTGACTTTCTTGCTCATGGCTGGTGCTCTATCACTTAAGTTATACCTAGCAGCTTGACTTTCTGTGGTTATTTGGAGATACAATCTCTTGGATTTGGCTACCATAATCCTTCAGATCTTAGCCTTCCAAGTAGTTATGATTTCAGGCATAAGCCACCATGGCTAACTCATGTAACTTATAATTAACTCACCTAAGCTATACTAACTCATGTAACCTATAACTCACATAAGCCATACTAACTCATGTAAACTATAAACAACCCTCATGCAGATAAGAAAATGAGCTCCGATCAACTAAGCAACTAACCCAAGGTAACACAGCTAATACGTAGCAGAGTCAGCAATCCAAACCAGGCAATCTAGCTCTCAGATTCATGCCTGTAACCATCCTGTTTTGCCTCTCGGCCTCTGAAACGGTATGGGAGCTGAAGATAGCAGCTTGGTCAAGTCGGCCACAATCTGTGGGTGATGGGGGTGTGTACAAGGGCTGGAGAGGGTGGGAAGGTTTTGGAAGGTCACAAAAGGAGTGTTGGAAGGGGCTAGGAGGGGTTGCAGCTGATGGGGCACTGGGGGTGGCTGGGGGCATCACTGCTGGCTCGGGCCACAGCACCAGGTGGGATCCATCAGCTTCATGTAAACACTTCTCACAGGCAGCTTAACCACTTGAGTGTGTCTGGCCTTCAAAGCCAGTGGGAGAGGCTGAGAGGGAGGCACCAAACTCCTCTGGCGGGGGATAATGATTTATCTCCTGTGCAGGTGGGCTCCCCTGAGAGGCCAGGGGGGTAGAGTGGGCACTTGGAGGCTGAGAGAGGGAGGGATTGGGGAGCAGGGGGGTAGAGGGTACCTCCATGCTAGCATCTCAGAGGTATCATTTAGGAAGCCAGTTATCTCCCTTTTATAGATGAAGAGACAGACGTGCAGAGTAGCCACCAGCCAGTGCCCAGGAAGGTGATGCTCCCCATGGCATTCACAGAGCTTCCTGTGCTTACAGGCCAAATGCTTACTGCGATCTCTCGTCTCTCTGGAGTGTGAGTGTGTGGGGCAGAGAATGGGTCAGGGTGGTCAGAGTTATAAGGAGTGTGGATCAGAATGTGGCTTTGTGAGTGGGAAGTGGAGGTCTGCACCTCACTCTCAAATTGGGCTCCAGTGCCCAGATGTCCAGCTTTCCAGACACATCCCACTGGGGCAGGACCAGCTCCCTGCCCCCATCACCCGAGCCGCCCTGGTCCAGAGCCCTGGCTCTCTGGGCTGGGGGATTATCTCTGGCCAGGGCAGGCATTGCTGCCTCTTTTATCCGTTCACAAAAGCCAGGCTCGCCCAGCCTGCTGTGTCAGAGTTTCTGTGGCCTGGGGAAGCCTTACTTCCTTTTCTCCCGCCAACCCTGGAAAGCCATACAGTCAGCCAGCTTGCCGGGGGCCACTACTCCAGCTCCAGGACAGGTGAAAGGCACCTGGGTGACTCAGCACTGGGAAGAGAAGGCTGATGGGTGGTCACTCATGGAAAGACAAAGAAAGCGCCTCTTCAAATGACAGGCTGTTACTGTAGCATGACGTCTGTAGAGTAGACTTTAAAAAGGACTTCTAGTAGAGCTGGCTAATATTTGTCAGGAGTGGGGTCATCTGGTTCCCGTGACGGAGAAAATCCCAGTGATCTGCAGGTTTGCTTTGGGTGCTCACCATTGTCTAGCTGCTCAGATAGCTGGCTCTCAGGGTGGGCTGGGAAAATTCTACTCAATAGAGGAACAGATTTCTTTTCCCAAGGTACAGGTTGGGGGTCCTTGTGCCCAAACATTCTCATGACTTCCTGGGCAGGAAAACATGTGGGGAGGTAGAAGGTGTAAGATGAGAGGGTAAATGAACTCTTCTGTCTCCTTCCTGACAGGTTGGCTTTGGGGGGGGTCTTCCCTGCTGAAGTGACAAGGAGGCTCTCCGGGTGATGCTCCAAGGAGGCTCCAGGGACCAGTCTCTCTGAGGACCTCTGTGTGAGCTGATGGAGGACCCAGCTTCCCACACCCTCTCTGTCCCCAGCTGAGATTATGGTGGATTTGGGCTCTGGCCCAGGCCAGGGCCTCCAGCTGCTGACCCAGCCCCAGCCCCAGCCTCAGCCCCAGCCCCGGAGGCATTAGCCAGAGCCCTGCCGAGACCACCCCTCCTGCCAGGGGCCTGGGGCTGGCAAGTGACTATGCGGCTTGGACTGTGTGTGGTGGCCCTGGTTCTGAGCTGGGTGCACCTCGCTGTTGGCAACCGGGGAATCAAGGGCAAGAGGCACAGACGGAGTGAGTACCTGAGTGGGGGAGGGGGAGAGGAGCATGCCATGGGGAGAGGGGAGGACTAGAGGCCTTGGGTAGCTCACTCTGGGATGGATGCTTTGTAGATAGTAGATCTTTCTGCTGGTAGATTACCCCACTAGTGGATTAACTTGTTGAAATTACCTACTCGGGGATGACTCCTTTTGTCTGCCTTCCCCTTTGAGGACTGCTACCTGGATTAAGCTCTCTTGTGAGGGTCTAGTTTGTGGATTGCATCTCTAGCTTTGTGTGGTATCCATGGCAATGCTTCCTGGCCCTGCTCTAGCATGCTCCTTCCTACTTTCCTCACCCACCCAGACGTTCAGGGCACCTTTCTTTTTGTGGTGGCTGAAGTGTGATCCCGTGGGGGCAGGAATCCAGCACATCTAGGGAGTGGGCACCAGGGTTTCCCTGGCAGATCATGGGCAGGAATAGCAGGGGTTGTAAGGCCAGGAGATTCTCCCATCCCCTGGCTTTTAACCAGGCCAGTGGGATTCAAGGAACTGTGGTAAGCATGATGGTAAGGCAAGCAGGGAAGTCCGGCCTTCCTACCCTCCAAGCCAGGCAGCTTCATGTTTCTCTGCTTTCAAAATGACCTTCCATGTAAGATAGTGGGTTGGAAGAAAGGTTTTAAAAGAAAATCAAGTCAGGCAATGATGTCTCATGCCTGTAATCCTAGCTACTCAGGAGGCTGAGATATAAGGATCATGGCTCAAAGCCAGCCCAGGCAAGAAAATCCATGAGACTCCTAACTCCAATTAACCAGCAAAAAACCAAAAGTGACACTGTGGCTCATGTGGTAAAGCACCAGCCTTGAGTGAAAAGTTAAGGGACAGTGCTCAGGCCCTGAGTTCAAGCCCCAGAAATGGCTTGTGTATGGGCACATGTGTGTGCGTGCGTGCATGCACAGGTGTGTGTGTGCACGCACACACACACACACACACACACACACATTCTTGTATAGATGCTAAGAACAGGGAAGGTATAGGCCAAAGTGAGTATTGCAGCCTAGGTCTCTTGAAGTCTGTGAGCCCAATGTTCTTTTTATTCTTGTGTGTGTGTGTGTGTTGTGTTTCCATGTATGTGTGTGAGTATGTGTGCATATTCAGGTGCATGTGTGCATGTGCTGTACTAGTACAGGGACTTGAATTTATACTCTCTTTGAGTAGCTTTTCCACTGAAGGCTGGTGCTCTGCTTCTTGACCTATGCCTCCACTTTGTGCTTAATTGGAGGTAAGAGTCTTATCAGATTTGTCTGCCCAGGCTGCCTTCAAACCAGGATCCTCACAGCTTCCTGAGTAGCTATAAGCTGCCAGCACCTGGCTCACAGTTTTCTTAAACACAGAGCTTGGTAAAGTTCAAGATTAACCTGCTATCCGCCCCTCCTCTTCTTTCCCCTAATCTCAAACATTCCTTGTGCTCAGTATTTTCTTTTTTTGGGGTGGGGGGCGCGATCTGGTCCTGGAGCCTGAACTCTGGGCCTGGGTGCTGTTCCTCAGCTCTTCAGCTCAAGGTTAGCACTCTACCACTTGAGCCACAGTGCCACTTCCGGCTTTTTTCTTTTTGCTTATGTGGTGCTGAGGAATCGAACCCAGGGCCTCAGGCATGCAAGGCAAGTGCTCTACCACTGAGCCACCTTCCCAGCCCCTGTGCTCAGTATTTTCAATGATGGTAGCTAGCCATTTATGTTATGGGAGTGGCCATGATTGTGAGCAGCCCCTGCTGAGGAGTGGGGTGGAGCCCTCTGGACTCCCCCCTAGGCTCTCTTTCAACATTTCCCCCATAAAGAAAAGTTGTGCCAGCAGACAGGAAGTCTTCCTGAAGTCTCGCCCAACTCCCTCTTGCTTCTCTTTTCCCTGCAGACTGACTTGGGCCAGGGAAGGATGAAAAGCAGTAGAGTTTTATTGGGTGTTTCTGGGAGTAGCCAAGGCCAGAACTCAGCCCAGGAGAGAAGCTCAGAGAATTGGTGAAGCTGAAAATCCCTGGCTTAACAAACAATTAGAGACGGTTAGGTTCATTCAGCAGCAAGGCCTTGATTTTCCTCCCTTCTCTGTTCCGGACAGTGTTTTAAACTATACAGGCCAGATGTAGTTTAGTGGTTTGTAATCAGTCTCCTCTGTTTGAGAGAGAGAGTGAGTGAGAGAGCAAACGAGTTAGAGATTGGGAGAGAGCAAACAAGTAATCGAGCAAGTGAGGGAGAGAGAAAGTCCATGTTCATACAATATACACAAGTGTTTCCACCTTTGCTCACTCATACAGGAACACACACAGCGGCTGAACCAGGAGCCATCAGCCCTGGGTTCAAGTAAGTTGAACTAACAAAGTCATGGACTGGGCATCAGTACGGCCTGCAGTGGCCATGTAATGTAACTTTTTTGTTTTTATGTGCTGGTACTGGGGCTTGAACCTAGGGCTTGGGTACTGTCCCTTAGCTTTTTAACTCAAGGCTGGCACTCTACTACTTGAGCCACAGCTCCACTTCCAGCTTTTTGATTGATAGTAAATTGGAGATGCGTTTCATGGGCTTTCCTTCTCACACTGTTTCTGAACCACTATCCTTACACCTCAGCTTCCTGAGTAACTAGGATTACAGGTGTGAGCTATCAGTTTCTAACTGTAATGTAGCATTTTGATGTGTCCACTTTGCCCATAGTCATACCCAGTGGTATGGTGATGGTGAAAGTTTAGGTTGGGGAGAGGGGGAAACCCAGGGGTACAGTGAGTGTCCAGGATGAATCAAGGCTGGGCAGACATGAGGGTGTATGCTGTTAGGCCTTCCTTGTTAGTTAATGATCATAAAAACCACAGTTGTAAAGCTAGAATCTAGACTGAGGGGTGTGGTCTGTGTGGTAGAGTGTTTGCCAAGTATGAAGTTCTGAGTTCAAATATCCGTATGGCCACAAGAAAAAGAGAAGTTTCTATGTGGATGAAGTGTGATGTGTGCAGAGAACAAAAACAGATATTGCTGAGGAATAGAGTTGAGGGGTGAAATAGGAAGAAAATTACTCATAGAAGTTTTTCAGACCCAACAAGGAGCTGGGTCTTTCTTGTATATAATAGACAGCCATTGATGGTTTTGGACAGGGTTATGATGCCCATCCATTTTTTTCTCTTTTTTTTTTTAAGGGGAGTGGTCCTGGGGCTTGAACTCTAGGCCTGAGCACTGTCCCTGAGCTCCTTTTTGCTAGTACTCTACCACTTGAGCCACTGTACCACTTCCAGCTTTTTTTGTGATTAATTAAAAATAAAAGCCTCTTGGGGCTGGGAAGGTGGCTTAGTGGTAGAGTGCTTACCTTGCATACCTGACACCCTGGGTTTGATTCCTCAACACCACATAAATAGAAAAAACTGGAAGTGGTGCTGTGGCTCAAGTAGTAGAGTGCTAGCCTTGAGCTGAAGAGCTGAGGGACAGTGCCCAGGTCCACAACCGACAAAAAAAAAAAAAGAGTCTCACAGACTTTTCAGCCCAGAGTTGGCTTTGAACCACAATTCTCAGAACTTAGCCTCCTGAGTAGCTAGGATTACAAACGTGAGCCCCCAGCACCTGGCTCCATTGGAGTTTTTATTTTTGGTAATAGAGAAATGCCCAGAGATGAGGGATGAGTTGGGAGTTGGAAGAAGTGAGGACTTTGAGGAAGAGGGACTGTGATCCAGAAATCATTCTTCCTATAGGGTTGGCTTAGCTCAGCCACCCTGGGCAAAGCTCCTTATAGCAATAGCATCTGGACAAAGGTGTGCACCAGGTGGAGGGAGGCCGGAGTGGGAGGGCACAGGGAGACCCAGCTGCGTAGAGCAGGGAGCTGGGAAACAAAGGCAGCCAAGGAAGAGCTGGTTGGGTGGACTGGAACGGCCATGCTATATATAAAGTCAGGAAGGAGGCTCCATGCCCTCTCGTTTTTTGTTTTGTTTTGTTTTTGTCGGTTGTAGGTATGAACTCTGGGTCTGGGCGCTGTCCCTCAGTTCTTCAGCTCAAGGCTAGCCCTATACCACTTGAGCCACAGCACCACTTCCGGCTTTTTCTGTTTATGGGGTGCTAAGGAATTGAACCCAGGGCCTCATGCATGCTAGGCAAACACTCTACTACTGAGCCACCTTCCAGCCCTCCATGCCCTCTCTGCCCTTCCTCCTCGCTGAGCCCACCCAGCCTCTTAACCAGGCTATGGGCACCTGACTACATCCCTAGCCTGTAGCTACCCATCATGAAAGCAGCAGGAGGGAGCCTTCTGTGCTCCTCCTTCTTGTCAATGGAACAGGGTCCTGTGTTCTACTGTGTGGTCATTTCACAGTCCCCAGCACCCAAGGTCTTTGCACAGCAGTTCTTCTCCTGTGGCTTGTCACTTTCCCTGGCCACCTGGGCCATTCCTCTGGAGCCACACATCACACTGTGCAGCCAGCCCTGCCTCCCTAGTGCTGGTGGGGCCAGCTCCTCCCAGATCTGGGCAACTGTCAGGTGTACAGGGGAAAGAATGAGTCTCAGGTTTCCCCTCTGAATCCAAATACTCAGCACCTTGGGCCTTCCACTCAAGGTAAGCCCCATCCTCACCTTCATAGCTCCTTTTCTGTGACTCCCTGTGTCCTCAAGCTGAGGGTATCCTTTGGCTTCATTTCCCTTTGAGAAATATACTCCCCTTTTTTTTGCCAGTCCTAGGGCTTGAACTCAGGGCCTGGGCTCTGTCCCTGAGCCTCTCTGGGCTCAAGCATAACACTCTACCACTTGAGCCACAGTACCACTTCCAGCTTTTTTAGAGTAGTTTATTGGACTTTCCTGCCTAGTCTATCTTTGAACTGCTATACTCAGCTCTCAGCCTCCTGAGTAGCTAGGATTACAGGCATGAACCACCAGTCTATCTATAAACATCTTTTGTTTGTTTTTTGTCACGGGGCTTGGCCTCGGCCTGGGCGCTGTCCCTCAGCTCTTCAGCTTAAGGCAAGGGCTCTACCACGAGAGCCACAGTAACACTTCCAGTTTTCTGGTGATTAAGGGTAGAGATAAGAATCTCATGGACTTTCCTGCCTGGGCTGGCTTTGAACCATGATCCTCAGAGCTCAGCTTCCTGAGTAGCTAGGATTACAGGCGGGAGCCACTGGTACCCTGCTATAAACATCTTTTTACCCATTGAACCAGCCCCTGACCATCTCTGAGCCCCATTTCCAAGTCCTGTGTGTATGTGTGTATGTACACATGCATGCAAGGAGTCCTGGGGCTTGAAATCAGGGCCTGGGTGCTGTCCCAGAGCTTTTGGCTCAAGTGTAGCATTCTACCACTTGAGCCACAGCTGTACTTCCAGCTTGTTTGTTTGTTAATTGAAGATAAGAGTCTCTTAGACATTTCTACCTGGACTGGCTTCAAACTGTGATCCTGATATCTCAGCCTTCTTAGTAGAAGGATTACAGGCATGAGCTGCCAGCGCCTGACCTGACCTGTATCTTTTTATCTTATTTCCTCCTGTCAGCGTACCTGCCTCTGGGTCTTGGATCATATTCTACACCCGTCTTTATCCAGTCCTCAGCTCACTGGGGCTTGTTTGGCTTCATCTACTCCATTCAAGCTGCCCTTCTTAGGATCATTCAGCTGCTTTGAGGCTCACCAGCCTTGGCTTCCTCCAGCTCTGGTCCCTGAAGAACTTCTCTTTTCTATCCCAACTCTCGGTGTTCCCTCCCTGAGTCTCCTTACCAAGAACCCTCTTCTTCTGCTTCTCTGCCCAATGTGCATGTCACTGAGGCTCATCCCCTCACTGCACAACTTCATTTTGCCATTGCCCGTCTGCTCCCAGGAATCCAGCCAACAGCAATCATGCGCCCCAACTAACCCCCAAGTTGTCTGCTCCACAGCCAACTTCTTGAAGAAGATGGCACTACTTCTTCTCTCTACTCCTCCCTTCCTTTTTTCCTCTTCAGCCACTGCCTGCCCACCCCTTCATGACCTATCACGCCGCTGAAACTGCCCCATCAGGGGGCCCACCTGTGTGCTCCCCATCCCTTACTGGACATCTCAGAGCATCTGGAATGTGGAGACCACACTTTTCCATCCCCTGGCTTCCATGAGGTGATATACTTTTCCATGGCCTCCCCTCTCACTCTTAGTTGGCCCCTCTTTCTCTGGCCTTGTCTCTCCTACCCTTGGTACCCATTCTCTCCACTATCTTGAGGACTCACTTGCTTTAGATGGCTGATTTCATGTCTGGCTCCAACAAGATCGTTTCTGTGTTCAACATTCTGAGAGACACAGGAACCTCACAGTCAGCATATTATCCCCTCCCCACCCAAGACCACTCTTCCTGTGGGGTCCCTACATCAGCGAGGGGTGAGAGCTGCCATATTGTACAGGTCCAGTGTCTCAAGGTGACCTTGACTTGTGCTTTGCTCTGACCCTCACCGCTATACCTGGCATATTGCCTAATCTTATGGATTCTACCTGTGAATATCTTCCCTCCTCTTATTTCAGATCCAGTTATTCTCCCTGGGAGTTGTTTCCCACCTCCTCTACCCCCGACCCCTTCTTGGAGCAGAGAGTCAGTACTGAGGTTCAAACACAGAATTTCACACTTGCTAGCCGGGTGTTCTACCAATTGAGCTATACCTCTAACCCTGTCTTATGTTTTATTGAGACAAGATTTTCCAAGGCTGGCCTGGGATTGACAATCCTAAACCAAGTATGATGGTGTAATCTCATTAACAGGCTGAGACTGAGGCAGGAAGATCTCAAGTTTTTCAATTTATTTTTTTAGTTGTTATTATAAAGATAATATATAGAGTAGTTACAGTTATATAAGAGATCTCAAGTTTGAGGCCAACTCCAGACCTGGTCTCAAAAACAAAACAAAGATAAAAGCAGGGTGCTGATGTCTCATTCTTTTTTTTTTTTTTTTTGGGTCCGGTCATGGGGTCTGAACTTTGGGCCTGGGCGCTGTCCCTCAGCTCTTCAACTCAAGGCTAGCACTCTACTACTTGAGCCACAGCGCCACTTCCGGCTTTTTTCTTTTTGCTTATGTGGTGCTGAGGAATCGAACCCAGGGCCTCAGGCATGCAAGGCAAGTGCTCTACCGCTGAGCCACCTTCCCAGCCCCATGATGTCTCATTCTTGTAGTCTACTTAATAGGTTAAGATCAGAGAATCTCAGTTTGAAGCTAGCCTGAACAGGAAGGTCTGTGAGACTCTTGTCTCCAATTAACCACTAAAAAGCCAGAAGTGGAACTGTGAAACCAGAAGTGGTTCAAGTGTAGAATGCCAGCCTTGAGTGAAAAATCTAAGGGGTAGTGCCTAGGCCCTGAGTTCAAGCCCCAGTATGGACACACACACACACACACACACATACACACACACACACACACACTCTCTCTCTCTCTCTCTCTCTCTCTCTCCTCCCCCCCACCCCCCGTTCTCCTCCCCAGCTCCCAAATGCTGCAAATTATGGATGACCACCACCACACCCACATTCCACTGAGTTCCCACCTGGGAATTTTCTGATCCCCCTTTGCCATCCTTACAACCCATTTCTACCCATGTCTCAACTCCTTTCTGTGGGCTGGAGACTTCCCTGGAAGGCAAGCAATCCTTTTTCTTATCCCAGTTCCTTCTTCTCTCCCCAGCTCCTGTCTAGCCACCCACTCCAACCTCCAATCATGCTTAACTAATTTCAGGGCCCAGAGTGCACCATATTTTGCCTGTCAGTGCCAACAACAGCATTGAAGATGTGCTGGGTAACTGGCAATGGGCACAGGAGTTCTTCAAAGGCCTTTGCAAATCTGTCCTTCACCAAAATGGTAAGGAGGGGCCAGTTACAGCAGCATAGCCACAGAGAGCTTCCAAAACCCACCTGGCTCACTCCAGTCATCGACAGTGCAGCAGAAGCCAGCATTCAATTCCACAATGGGTTTAGAGAAAAATCAGTAATTGGGATTCAGCATCTTCTTTGGAGATTCTGGAGTTTGAACTCAGACCTCATGCTGATTAGACTGGTGCTTTACCACTTGAGCCATGCCTCCAACCTGGCTTTTTGCTCATTATTTATCGATGGAGTTCTCGGACTATTCTACTGGCTTCAAGGATTATGATCCTCCAGATGTAAGCCTCCTGAGTAGCTACAGTTAAAGAAGAGACATCAACCCCTAGCTACATCTACCTTTTATGTTCTGTGTTCCCTGTGTCTGAAACACAGCAACTAAGAAATCATGGTAGAGGACTTGAATCTCCTCATTTTGACAAATGAGGATTATCAATATGAATAGCAATAGCCTTACCTGTGGCTTATTGAAAAGATGAGACGATTGATTACTTGTCTGACAATCCTTGCTACAGAATAGGATACTAATGCTAGTACTTAGAACTAAGCTGCGTTATTATGATTATTACTGATTGTGATTGCTTGTTACTCTCCTTTCTTGTCTCGACTGCTTTCCTTAATGCTTCCTCTTCTGCTCTGGAATCAGAAGTCAGCCCCGGAGCATTCACGCCTCCAGTCAGCCATCTAGGGGACACATCTTCGCCTCCTTCTTTCTGAGTAGAAAGGGACACAGGTGATGCATTATTGTGCTCAGACTTACAGACGGGGTGCTTGGCTCCAGGTCCAGTGAGATCTGCAGCCTGAGCTTGAGTCCGCTCTGCTGAGGCATTGAATGAAAAAGCTAAGGGACAGTGCCCAGGCCCTATGTTCAAGGCCTAGTACACACACACACTCCTTTCATCCATCCCTGAGAGATGCCAGCCTGACCCGCACACATACCTTCTATACAATGAACCCCCCTTCTTGTGGAGCCTGGGGAGAGGGCCCTCCCCTGCAGCCACCTCCTCACCCATGTTGTACCTGCAGTCAGTGCAGAGGGAAGCCAGGCCTGTACCAAAGGCTGTGAGCTCTGCTCCGAGGTCAACGGCTGCCTCAAGTGCTCGCCCAAGCTCTTCATCCTGCTGGAGAGGAACGACATCCGCCAGGTGGGCGTCTGCTTGCCGTCCTGTCCCCCTGGATACTTCGATGCCCGCAACCCCGACATGAACAAGTGCATCAGTGAGTGTGGGCAGGGCTAGAGAAGGGTGCCAAATGGGGGTGGAGGTGGTACAGATTTGTGACGGGAGTGCTGTGAACTGTTGGTGGCCAGTGAGGATAGACATGAAGTTCTTTTTTTGTTTTTAATGTTAAGAAAATGTACAGAATGATAATAGTTATTATATAAGTCAGGTAATGAGTACATTTCTTTTTTGAGGGGGAGGGGCGGTGTCATTGCTGGGGCTTGATCTTGGGGCCTGGGCTCTATCCCTGAGCTCTTTCACTCAAGCTTAGTGCTTTACCACTTTGAGCTACGGTGCCACTTCGGGTTTTCTGATGGTTTGTTGGAGATAAGAGTCTCATGGACTTTCCTGCCTGGGCTGGCTTTAAACCATGATCCTCAGATCTTACTCTCTGAGTAGCTAGGAATTAAAGGCGTGAGCCACTGGCACCCAGCCCATGAGTACATTTCTTTCTGGACAGTGTCACCACTTCCCTTACTCTCTCCCAGTTTTGGCCTCCCATCCTATCCACAAGTTGTATAGTCCATTTGAGACAAAGTTCTTGATTCAAATATTGTACCGTTGGCCAGATAGCTCCCGGGACAACCCTCCCCCTGCTTCCAATTGTATCCAAACTGGAATTCCATCTCTTCCTGCCGGATGTACACATGCTTCTAGTCCCATGGGTGACTCCAGTGTCCCAACTTGTCACTCAAGCTACAGACCTGATTGCCAACCTCTCACAGGTACCAGGCTCCTTTTGCCCACCCAGCCAAAACCAAATCCTGGCTGCTCCACTTCCCTTTCATCCTCATAGCCATTGTCTTACCCAGGCCTCTGACACCCCCAGCTGGACCAAGGCAGTAGCCTGGCCATCTGTTCTCCAGCCCTGATGTGGTTTCCCAACCCTCCCCCTGCACTGCAGCCACAAAGGTGCTTCTGAGATGCCCCCAACTCACTCCATCCCACTCACTTCTCCCAGAAGCCCTCTATCAGATCCACGGAAGTCCAAATCTGGGTAGGAACACTCTCTCCACCCCACCCCTACCCCCAGTCTTCAGGCTCTGCTTTCCACTCCATTATAGTTCTACAAACCCCAAGGCACATGCTGCCCTGTCCTCATCTCACCTCTGTAACTGTGTCTCTGTGCCATGCCTGGAGACAGACCATGATCTCACCCAGGTGACTGGTGTCAGCACCCCTCCAGCCACTCAGTGCTTGGGGGTATATGAAACCCTGGCAAATCTCGGGCCAGTGGGGCCTCACCACAACCTTTGGAGGGAGAAGCCCAGAGAGGAATCGGTGGAGCTAAACTTTGCTGACTGGACTCTGATCCCAACTTGGCTACTAGTCCATTGTATCACCCAGAGGTGGTCTCAGCCTCTCAACACCCATCTCCAAAATGGGAATATGAGTTCCTCTCACTAGGGAGAACGCTGTGAGAACACACCTATAAAGCTCTTAGTGGCTGACACTCAGTAAATGGTAGTTGCTGTTATTATTTTGGTTTTTATTTTACAGGCAACCAAGCCCAGTCAGAAATCAGAAAACATCATAAGGCTGAGATTAGACTGCAGGGAAGGGGAGGATCGGAGTTGAGATGATAGAGGTAAACCTAGGAGTTGTCCTTTCAGTCTTAAAGGTATTGGAGGAAAAGGGTTCTTGGCTGGGCCCGTGCTTGAGAGCCTGACAGCCTGGGCTTAAGGTGCCAAAGACTGGGAGTTACCAGCTTTGCCTGTGCTCTGGGAAGGGAGAGATGGTAGAAGGCCTGCCTGTGCTCAGCCAAGCCCTGCATAGCCCAGCTCCCCCAAAGGAGGGAACTGGCAGGAGGGAGGCAGGGAGGAACCTGAGAGTCCGACCAAGGGGGTTCCTGGAACTCAGCCTTGAACTGGGAGAGGAATTTGCCCTAGGTTTGCTCTCGCTCCTCCAAACAGATTCTTTCTGCCCTAGGCAGGAAGGGAATGAGAATTGGGTTGTGGTAGATGCTCAGCACTAGGGGAAAGGTGCTGCTCTCTGGAGACTCAGTTCTTCTGTGGTTAGGGGCCCTGGGATGCTGTGATATGCTGAAATTCTGCTCTCCCACCCCAAACCCAGAGTTCGCACTCTCTCTCTCTCTCTCTCTCTCTCTCTCTCTCTCTCTCTTCCTCTGAAACTGTCTCAGTTGGGCCTCACCTTGAGTTCCTGAGCCTGGGACTGGATTTGGGTTTGTATTTGCTGGTGGTAGCAAGATTCCCAGACAGCCCTCAAGAGTAGCCCCTTCACCTGCTTGCCCCTACCCTTTTCTCTTCTCTGAAGACTCCAGTAGTCAAAGCTTTGGATCAAGCTGGACGCCAGTGACTCACTCCTGTAATCCTAGCTGCTCAGGAGGCTGAGATCTGAGGATCACAGTTCAAAGCCAAGAAAGCCTGTGAGGCTCTTATCTCCAATTAACCACCAGAAAACTGGAAGTAGAGCTATGGCTCAGTTGGTAGAACTCTAGCCTTGAGCAAAATAGCTCAGGGACAGCACCCAGGCCCTGAGTTCAAGCCCCACAACTGACAACAATAACAACAACAAATCCTCTGGGTCAAGATCTGGTGGATGGGTGGGCATTGGGGCTGGGGATAAGAGGTCATGGCCACTCTGAACTGGGCCAGACCCAAGTCTAGTCCTGTTCCTCAGAATGCAAGATCGAGCACTGCGAGGCCTGCTTCAGCCACAACTTCTGCACCAAGTGCCAGGAAGGCCTGTACTTGCACAAAGGCCGCTGCTATCCTTCCTGTCCTGAGGGCTCCACCCCGGCCAATGGCACCCTGGAGTGCAGCAGTCCTGGTAAGCACCATGGGGTGCACATGTAGAGGGCAGAGTGGTGAGTAGGGCACTTTATAGAGAAAGCTTCCCATCACATGCATACCTCCTGGGATTTTTCTGAGGCTTTGGGCCTTCCAGGTTAGAGAGGTTCCAACCTGAAGCCAGGCACCAGTGGCCCATACCTGTAATCCTAGCTACTCAGCAGGCTGAGATCTGGGGATTATGGCTCAAAGCCAGCCCAGGCAGAAAAATCCATGAGACTTATCTCCAATTAACTCTCAAAACCCACTCAGAATTAGAGCTGTGGTTCAAGTGGTAGAGTGCTAGCCTTGAGCAAAAAGAAACTTAGGGACAAGCTAGGCGTTAGTGGCTCATGCCTGTAATACTAGTTACTCAGAAGCCTGAGATACGAGGATTGTTGTTCAAAGCCAGCCCATGTTGGTCATAGGGCTTGAACTCTGGGCCTGGGTGCTGTCCCTGCGCTCTTCACCTCAAGGTAAACGCTCTACCTCTTGAGCCACAGTGCCACTTCTGGTTTTCTACTGGTTTATTGGAGATCAGGGTCTCACGGACTTTTCTGCCCAGGCTGGCTTTGAATCATGATCCTCAGCTCTCAGCCTCCTGAGTAGCTAGGATTACAGGCGTGAGCCACCAGCGTCCAGCTCCCATGAGATTCTTTTTTTTTTTTTTTTTGTCAGTTGTGGGACTTGAACTCTGGGCCTGGGCGCTGTTCCTCAGCTCTTCAGTGCAAGGCTAGCACTCTACCACTTGAGCACAGCACCACTTCTGGCTTTTTCTGCTTATGTGGTGCTGAGGAATTGAACCCAGGACCTCATACATGCAAGGCAAGCACTCTACCACTGAGCCACCTTTCCAGCCCCATCCCGTGAGATTCTTACCTCCAATAGACTACCAGAAAACTGGAAGCGGTACTGTGGCTCAAGTGGTAGCTCAAGGCTAAGAGCTTGTGCTAAAGAGCTGAGGAACAGTGCCCAGGCCCAGAGTTCAAGCCCCATGAGCAACAAAAAAAAAAAAAATAAAATAAAAGAAAGAAGGAAGAAGGAAAGAAAGAAAGAAAGGAAAGAAAGAAAGAAACTCAGGGACAGCACCCAGGTCCTAATTTCAAGCCCCAGGACCAGCACCAAAAGAAATTTCTAGTCTAAGGCCCAGACAGTGAGCAAGTACGTGAGGCTCCCTTGGGGTTCCTAGGCCAGGAGAGCCCCCTCCTCTTTCTACTTCCCTTCTCCCTCTCTTTGTGCCAGCACAATGTGAAATGAGCGAGTGGTCCCCGTGGGGGCCCTGCTCCAAGAAGAAGAAGCTCTGTGGTTTCCGGAAGGGCTCTGAGGAGCGGACGCGCAGGGTACTCCACGCTCCTGGGGGGGACCACGCCACCTGCTCTGACACCAAGGAGACGCGCAGGTGCACAGTGCGGAGGACCCCATGTCCTGAGGGTGAGCTGCAGCCTCTGCCACCCCTGAGCCCAGTTGCTTAAGGTCAAATAGACAGAGCTCCACTTAGTCCCATGCTGTCAAACGGGGGGGGGGGGGGGGGGGGGGGGGGAGAGGGGGATGGCGGCCTGAGAGCAGTGTGCCCAGGATGCAGTGTGGCAGGAGTTGGCAGTTTCTTTGGCCACCATCGCTGCACTTTTCCCATGTCTGGGTGCCATTCACACTGCCAGGGCCCTCCGTCAGATGGGGAGGGGCTCAGCCCCAGAGACAAATAAGGATTCAAGCATCTGTGAAGAGGCCTGCTGCTCCTTATCTGCGCCCAGAGGTGGCCAGTGGGGGATGGGGTGGGGATCATCATACCTGTCTTGTGAGCTACACTGGAAAGTGCTCTTGGCCCTTAGAGAATCTAAGGTCTGAAAAAGAATGAGGAAGAAGCCAGGACACTGGTGGCTCACGCCTGTAATCCTAGCTACTCAGGAGGCTGAGATCTGAGGATCTCGGTTTGAAGTCAACCCAGGCAATAAAGTCTGTGAGGCTCTTATCTCCAATTAACCACCAGAAAACTGGAAATAGAACTGTGACTCAAAGTGGTAGAACACTAGCCTGGACCAAAATAGCTCAGGAACAGCACCTAGGCCCTGAGTTCAAGCCCCAAGATGGACCAAAAAAAAAAAGAATGAGGAGAAGGAGGCAGTGTGGTATAAACTGAGGAGGAAAAAGTGAAAAGATTCTTGAAACCCTCTCTCAGGACTCAGGCTTAGGGTCCTCCAAAGCTGCTGCTGGCCATCTCCCCACAGCCTCCCTGCCTAGCTCCTGGCTATATCTCAGGAGGAGGAGGTTGTGGAGATACAGCATCTCTGTTCATTGTTTTGTTGATTCTTCTTGCTGTTGGTACTGTTGCAGGGCAAGAGAGGAGGAAGGGAGGCCAGGGCCGGAGGGAGAATGCCAACAGAAACCTGGCCAGGAAGGAGAACAAGAAGGCAGGCCTGGGTTCTCGGAGACGCAAGGGGAAGCCACAGCCACAACCAGGGACGGCAGGACCACCCACATCTGCAGGGCCCACCTAGGCACCGTGTCCAACCTGGCCATGCAGAAGAGCCCAGCTCTGCTCTGCATCATGAACGCTTTCCAGAACTGGAGTGTCAGAGCAGCTCATACATATACACTCTATCCACGCATACATACACACACACAATGATACCAAATGTGTGTGTGTGCATGCATTGTGAGTGCACTCGCACACGCGCACACACATGCACACATATTACCACCAGGAGACACATCCATGCATACATACATACTCACTTGATTTATTATGGTTCCAGTGGACATAACAGAATATTTCCCAGCACTCAAATCTCAATGTTACAGAGTGGAACTTTCTGGAAGAACTGCTGAGATTGCATCTACTGAGTGTGGCAGACAAGAGCCAAAGCTCCAGGACTTCAGAAGAGTGGCCTTTCTCCTACCCCAGTGCAGCATGCCCAGCGTTGTGACTTGATCATTGGAGAGAATTGTTACACATCCATGACACATCATCAGGCCTGACCTGACTCAGAAAACTGCTTAAAGTTTATTTCAAATTAAAAAGAAAAGAAAAAAACCCCCACAGCCTTAGTAGTCACAGGTATCATTCTTTTCCTTGGAGTAAGAAGTGACAAGAGTTGAATGCTAGCTACTATGGAGGTTGAGATCTAAGGTTTATAATTCCAGCCCAGCAGGAAAGTCCAATTAAACTCTAAACAGCCAGAAGTGGAGGAAGTATAACCCAAGTGGTAGAGTGCTAGCTAGCCTTGAGCAAAAAAGCTAAGGGACAGTGTCCAGACCCTGAGTTCAAGCACTAGTAATAGCAAAAAAGTGGGGGGCGGGGGGAGGGGAGGGCCAAATTTCAAGAAACCCACATAGCCTCTGTGACAGAGGTTACAGCACAGGAAGAAAACTTTAGGAATACCCCGAGAGTGACAAGCAGACTCTCTGCATTCTGGTTACTCAGAATATGGTGGGCCACAAAGCAGCTTGTTAGGAGTGAGAATCTCAGTCCCATCCTAGACCTGTTGAACCATAGTCTGCATCTGAACAAGGTTTCAGGAGTTCATGTGCACAGCCAAGCTCAAGGAACACTGTCCTGGGCTGGGAAGGTGGCTCAGTGGTAGAGCGCTTGCCTTGCATGCATGAGGCCCTGGGTTTGATTCCTCAGCACCACATAAGCAAAAAGAAAAAAGCTGGAAGTGGCGCTGTGGCTCAAGTGGTAGAACACTAGCCTTGAGCTGAAGAGCTGAGGGACAGCTCCCAGGCCCAGAGTTCAGGCCCCACGACCGGACCCCCCCCCCAAAAAAAAGGAACACTGTCCTAATTACCTCTCAGCAGGAGTCAGGGGACCAAGCCAGCTCTGGTGGAGGACCATTCAGCTAGACATCGTAGTTTTAATCACAGCTCCTCAGGACATTGAGATGGGAAGGACTGCAGTTCAAGCCAGCCTGGGCAAAAAGTTGGCAAGACCTCATCTCAACCAGTAAAAGCTGGGCATGGTAGTATATGCCTGTCTGTCATTCCAGCTCTGTGGGAAGCAAAAATAGTAAGATTTCAATACAGGCCAGCCTGGGCATAAACTAGAGACCCTATTCAAAAATAAATAAAAGGGGCTTAAAGCGGGGACAAGGCTCAAATGCTAGAGAACCTTTCTAGTAAGTACAAGGTCTTGAGTTCAAACCTCAGTACTACCCCACCCAAAGAAAAGGGATGAGTAGAATATCTACAGAAGGGCTATGGCTATGGGGACAGTCCTAGGGGGAGGGAGTGCTCTTGGAGATAGTTGGGAACAGTCCCACTCTAAGGTAAGGGAGTGAGTGGAATGATTTTTTTTGTGACATTCTGGTGTCCACTGGCAACTGTCCACCTGCCAGGCTGTGAATGAGGTAGTTGGTATCCAGCAGGGAGCCATTTGTGGCCTTGTCTTCTTGGAGCTTAGAGATCAGCAGGAGAGACAGGTGTGTATCACATGATTATAGGAACACATGCATAATTGCATATGAATGAAGTCCTGTCAGGCAAATTCTGGCACACATGTGTAGCCATGGTGAAATAGATTGAATTAATCTCCAGGAGACTTCTCAGAGGAGGTGATATTTGAGCCAAGCTCTGAAAGCTAAGTAGAAAGATTTAAGATCAAGACTGGATGGTTGACACTTTAGACAAGTGTGTCCAATAGAAGTACTTGAGCCACATACATAATTTAAATTTCCCTAGTAACCACAATTTAGTTAACCAAGTACATGCAAAATATTATCTTAACAAATTATCATTAGAGGTCAGGTGCCAGTGGCTCAAATCTATAATCCTAGCTAATCAGGAGGTTGAGATCTGATAATCACTATTCAAAGCCAGCCTAGACACACATACACATAATAGATACATATATACATACACATATATATATGTGTACATACATATATATATATATACATACAGGTATACATATATCATTCCAGATTTCATATATATGTGTGTGTTATAAATATTCTTAGAGCCAGGCACCAGTGGCTCACGCCTGCAATCCTAGCTACTCAGGAGGCTGAGATCTGAGGATCACGGTTCATAGCCAGCTTGGGCAGGAAAGACTGTGAGACTCCTATCTCCAATAAACCACTAGAAAAAAAAACAAAAAACTGGAAGTGGCACTGTAGCTCAAGTGGTAGAGTGCTCGCCTTGAGCTGAAGAGCTGAGGGACAGCGCCCAGAGTTCAAGCCCCATGACCGACAAAAAAATAAAATAAATATTTTTAGAGAAATCTTTCACATTAAAAAAAGTCGGACCCCCCAAAAAATAAAAAGTCAGAGTGGGACACCAGTGGCTCATGCCTGTAATCCTAGCTACTCAGGAGGCTGAGATCTACAAATCATAGTTCAAAATAAAATCCATGAAATACTTCTTATCTCCAATAACCCCCAAAAGCCAGAAGTGCTCCAGTGGCTCAAGTGGTAGAGCACTAGCCTTTAACAAAAAAAAGCTTAAGGACAGCACCCAGGCCCTGAATTCAAGTCCTGGGACTGGCAAAAAAAAAACAAAAAACAAAAAACAACTTCACTATTCTTTGAGCATAACTTAATTTGGATGCCAAAATTTCACCAGAAATATTTGATCTCTATTTTGACTTCTTACAAATTAAGATTGAAGTGGAAATGTGCATACTCCAATTGTTTTAAGAGTAAGGTTCCCAGGAATTGGGTATTTTAAATTTAGTCAATTAAAATTACACAACTTAAAATTTCAGTTCTTCAGTTGCATGGGGACCATATTTCAAGTGCTCAGTATCTGCAGGTATCTGGTAGGCCCTGCCTAGGACAGCACAATCCCACTTAGGAGACACAACATATGTTAATATCCTGTGGCAAAAAGAGTGGTATTGAAGGAAAGGAAAGAATAGAGGTGGAAGACTTGGAGAAAAAGTGAAGTGAGGGGCTGGGAAGGTGGCTCAGTGGTACCGTGCTTGCCTTGCATGCATGAGGCCTTGGGTTCGATTCCTCAGCACCACATAAGCAAAAACAATAAAAAAAAAAAAAAGCCGGAAGTGGCACTGTGGCTCAAATGGTAGAGTGCTAGCCTTGAACTGAAGAGCTGAGGGACAGCGCCCAGGCCCAGAGTTCAGGCACCACGACTGGACCCCCCCCCAAAAAAAAAAGTGAAGTGGGATGATTTCAGAAAAGTCTTCTTGGAGCCTTTATTCTCCAAGCCCAGGAAGGTGCTGAAAGGTGATAAGTACTACATTAACATGAAAAAATTTGCATTTTCCAAAGATCCTGTTGTCTGCAGTAGGAAAGACAGGGTGAATGGAGATTGCTCCAGACGCTGCTGCTGTGGTCCAGCGGGGAGGCATGTTGGAGGCTTAGCCTAGAGTGGGAGCTGTGAAATTGGAGGGAAGTGGAAGAAGTCAAAGGTATTCGGAAAATAATGCTGGATGAGTTGGGTGATACTCTGGGAATGAAAGGTGCAGGGAAGGGGGGAGGGGTAAAAAATATAAATAAATAAAAAAGAAAGGTGCAGGGAAGTGGAGGCATCAAGGACAAAACCATTCTTTCTGGCTCAAACACAGACAGGTGATGGAGCTGTATGCCCAGAAGGGAAGCCTGTGATGAAGACCAGTAAGGGAAAAGGAAGAATAGAAACTTGACTTTGAGGGCTGGGAAGGTTGGCTCAGTGGTAGAGCGCTTGCCTTGCATGCCTGAGGTCCTGGGTTCGATTCCTCAGCACCACATAAGCAAAAAGAAAAAAGCCGGAAGTGGCACTGTGGCTCTAGTGGTAGAGTACTAGCCTTGAGCTGAAGAGCTGAGGGACAGCACCCAGGCCCAGAGTTCAGGCCCCATGACCGGACCCACATGCTGGTGGAGATGATGCACAGAACACTGACAGATCTAACCACAGGGCATTAGAGGGTGGGGCACTGTACCAGAGAACACATAGGTATGGAAATCACTCAGAAGCTGGGTTCCCGTGGCTCCTGCCTATAATCCTAGCTACTGAGAAGGCTGAGATCTGAGGATTGTGGTTCAAAGCCAGCCCTAGCAGAAAAGTCCATGAGATTCTCATCTCCAATTAACCATCAGAAAATTGGAAGTGGTGCTGTGGCTCAAGTGGTAGAGCACTAGCCATGAGCTAATGAGTTCAAGGACAGTGACCAGGCCCAGAATTCAAGCCCCACAACTGACCGGAAAAAAAAAAAAGGAAAGAAAGAAAGAAAGAAAGAAAAATTACTCAACTGTATCTCACACACCTGTAATCCTAGCTACTCAGGAGGCTGAAAACCATGGTTCAAAGACAGCCTGGGCAGGAAAATCCACAAGTACTTTTCTCCAATTAACCAGCAAAAAGTCAGAAGTGGAGCTGTAGCTCAAATGGTAGGGTGCCAGCCTTAAGCAAAAAAAAAAAAAAAGCTAAGGGGTAGTTGCCTGGGCCCTGAGTTCAAGTCCCAGTACCTACACTAAAAAAGGAGGAAGAAGAGGAAGTGAAGGAAGGAGAGAAGAAAGAGAAAGAGGAAGAAGAAAAAGAAAAGGGAAAGAGGTGTGGGCTTGGAAGAGTAAGAGGATAACTAAAGGGGTGGGGGGAGAATCACTGATGAGCTTAGGACTCAGCCTGCTCACACTTTACCCAATGCTGTTTAGGGGAGGGGTGGAAGCAGACAATTCTTTTAGGAAGTTTGTGTGTGTTGTGGGGGGTGTGTGTGTGTGTGTGTGTGTGTGTGTGTGTGTGTTTCAGTCCTGTGGCTTTGAACTCAGGGCCTGAGCACTGTCTCTGAGCTTCTTTTGCTCAAGGCTAGCACTCTACCACTTGAGCACAGTGCCACTTCTGGCTTTTTCTGTTTATGTGGTACTGAGGAATCAAATCCACGGCTTCCTGCATGCTAGGCAAGCACCATCTTTAAGCCACATTCCCAGCCTTTTTGAAAGTTTTGCTGAAGAAAAGGGGAGAAAAATACCAAAGAGGCTAAAAAAAGACTTGAGTGAGTTGCTGCTACTTGATGATCCTGGGGTTTGAGCTCAGGATCTCATGTTTGCCAAGTGCTCTATCACTTGAGCCACACCTCTATTCACCTCTCCCCCTTTTTGTAGCTTAGTTATTTTTCAGGTAGGGTCTCACAGTTTTGATGGGTATGGCCTTAGACTACAATCTTCCTTCTTACAGCCTCCATTGTATCTAGGTCCACAGGCATTTACCACCCCCCTACACACACCTAGGCCCAACTCATTCATTGGAATGGAACCTCACCAACATGTGCTCAAGGCTATCACTCTACCAGTTGAGCCACAGTGCCACTTCCGATTTTCTGATGGTTAATTGGAGATCAGAGTCTCCTGGACTTTCCTGCCCAGGCTGGCTTTGAACCACAATCCTCATATCTCAGATTACAGAGCCACTGGTGCCTAGCACACCAACATTTTGTCAAGGATAGCCTTGGACTATGACCCTTCTAATTTCTGTATCCAAAGTAGCTGGGATAACAGGCATGAATCACCATGCCTCATTTTATGTTTGGGGGCCAGAAATTATTAAACATGTTTCAAGCTTTCTGGGAAGGGTCCAATGAAGGGAAAGGTTAAAGACACAGGAGAAAGGAGGAAATCCATAGTGGAAGATTTTTCTATAGAGAGCCATCTCTGCAGAGTCAAGGTGAAGATCATGGGTCCGTATACCTGCCATTCCACAGGTCCCATCTCCACTCACTGCTAGTCAGGATTCAGAGCTCATGCTGGAGAGGGGTGATCCCAAGCTCCCCCCGCCCTGCCCCACCCTGCCCCAGCCTCTCTCTACCTTGCATCATCTCGCTGACCGTCACTGTGTCTTTGCCAGATTCTCTGTCCCCAGCAGTCTTCCACCTTGGCTTTTGTCCTCTCTCGGCCCTCTCTATCATCACTGCCTTCTCATTTGCTCTCCTTTCTTTTTCTGTTCCCATCACAATCTCTGTTCTCCTTGTGTGCACCATATCCTTTTGTCTTTTTCTCTCCCTCTGCTGCCATTTCTCAGTCCATATATGCCTTGGCACCTTAGGTTCTAAATTATTCCAATCTTCCAGATCCTTAGATTATCCCAACTATGGCCATGGGCCAGCCTCATCTGGGAACTTGTTGACAACACTAAAGCTTAAAACCAGGTGCTGGTGGCTCACACCTGTAATCCTAGATACTCAGGAGGCTGAGATCTGAGGATGACAATTCAAAGCCAGCCCAGACAGGCATGTGTGTGAGACTCTACTATTAACCACCAAAAACCTGGTCCTGGAATACTAGTAGATTACTAGTTGAATACTAGCCTTGAGCATTAAAAGCTCAGGGACAGAGCTCAGGCCCTGAAACAAAGCCCCAAGTCTGTCTGTCTGTCTGTCTGTCTCTCTCTCTCCCTCTCTCTCTCTCTCACACACACACAATACTAAAGCCTAGGCCCCACCCAAACATAAAGGATGCGAATCTGTCTCCAGGATAGTTGCCCACCCCTCGTTCTATAAGCTTCCTGCTCTTCCAGTACTTCTAGCTCCTTCACATGACCGCCTTGAGCTTCTCTTGAAGCTCTGAGCAGCCCACAGATGCCCGTGCCACACCTCAGCTTCCACATCTACATACATACTGACCAGGGGGGAATCCTGATTCTGGTACCCTGAAAGCTTCTAAGGTGTGATCTCAGGCATCCCTCAATACAGAGATCCCTAGGCCTACCTACTCTTGTCTTCCCACATTGTCCTATGCTGAACTGGAGGGTAATATGAGTCTCAAAAGGAGGGGCAAGGCCTCTGGGTGCTTACCACAGGCTGCGTTCTTACACCTGACTGTATAGAAAGAGGAAGCAGAGTAACCTACCCTATATACACCTCAGCCCAGGCCCTGTGCCTGGTCTGTGTTGTAAATGGGGAGACATGGGAGGAAAAAAAAGAGGGGCAATTCTTACAGCCCTAAAAACATCCCACCTGAGGCCAAGACCAAGAAGAAGAAAAGGGACCAGCGTTGGTTTTCACACTTAGTACTTTTTAGGGATGAATGAGTTCTGGAGAGGTGGAGTCTATATATACTAAGATTCAGGGTTTTCCACTTCTCTCCCAGGTCAAGGCAACAACAGCATGTGATTGTACTTGGTTGTTATTGTATACCACATTGTTATTTGGAAAATGTTAGCTTTTTCCTCTGCAGGCTCACAGCCTTGCTCAGACAAGCACATTTCTGGCCACCTTACCCAGTTCCAGCTCTGGTATGTTTCAGACTGATTCTCCAGAGCATGAATTTGTTTTTCCTTTCATTGTTTTAGGTGATGAGGTTGTGTTTTCTGGATTTGTTGTTCTTGGATTTTTTTTAAGTGGGGATTTTTCCCCTTTCTGCTTTGTTTGGTTTGGTTTAAGAGGACTGAGAGAGAATTTAGGGAAAGGGTCAGCTTCATTGGGATCTGTTACAAGCCCCTGACACAGGGCCAGGCCCCCAAGTACTGGCTTTCTGCCTCTGACCCCTCCAGCTATGAACCCGACAAGATTTAAATGGGCAACAGGTGGAAAGCTTATTGAATGGTGCTAAGGCAGGAGAAAAACAACCAGAGAAAACAGGTTCCATCTTGAGGGACTAAATGGATTCATTGAAGATGGCAAGGATACTATCCATACGGCTAGTCAAAGCGAACAAAAACAAAAACCCAGTTATACCAGAGAAGAGATCTGAAGACTAGATGCCTCAGGGGATGCTAAGACATGAGCATACCAGGGCTGGGTGCACCTGCTTTGGTGTGGCACACCTGCTGGTTCCTCCAAGGGAAAGAGACAACACAGAGGGAAGAATAAACAGACCTTTCTTGACTCAAGACTTGGTTGAGGGGGCCTCTAGCATGGATGCTGGTAGAGCCAATATTCTGGGCCTCTACCTTTCTCTGGCACCCCCTAAGCCTACTAGGTTGTTGTTGATGAGGATAAGAGATTCCAGCCAATGGCTGGAAAAGGTGACTTGGGTTATACCCTGGAGCTTTCCAGTACTTAAGTAGAAAATTGCGAAACAAGGCTACATTTTGAAAGAGAAAGTATGTGAAAAATGGTTCCTCCCTCGCCTGTTCTCTCCTGGAGCTTGGTGCAGGGAGGTGGGTGAGATGGATTGCTGACTAGATTCACTCTGCTGTGGAAAAGAGCGCAGAACCCAGTCCCTAAGTGCCCCCTCAGGCTAGCTCCCAGCAACTACCAGCCTTTGATGAGGAACTATTGATATTAGGATGCATTTTTTACCATCTGTTGAACATCAGCCTGGTCCATGGAGAAAGCCAACTCTTTTCTCCAGCTGAGTTTTGTCTTCTGAAAGGGTTGGCTCTGGAGGGCTCCTACTGCAACCCAATATGGACGGTGGGCTGCTGATTGAATACTTGGAACGTCTTCAGTTTGAGCCAGACCCGTCCATAAAATGGGAGGCATTTTGGCAGTTCCAAGGCCCCTGGCACAACCGATCTTGGCCCTGGCCTGGATGTCTTCTTCAAGGAGCAGGGTGGGCCTCCTGCCAGCATGCTTCCCTGGGAAACATCGAAGTGAGTTAAAGTCAACAATGAGTTCATCTCCAAAAGGAATAAACTGACAGCCTTAGGGCAGGGGACAGGAGGAGGGAGAGCAGAGGGTTGGGGGGGGGGGACAGAGGAGGGAGCTAGGTGATACTGGAGCAGCCAGACCAGATCCAAGCCAGTCAAGAGAATTGGCAGCTCAAGGAACAGCAGAAGTGCTTTTCCAGGCAGGCCAGCCCTAGAAGACTCTCCTGGATAAACTGGTAACAATCATGGTGTCACAATCCCAGGGCCATGAGAAGGATTCCTTCAAGGACTGAGGGCTAGAGCAAGGCAGATGGAAAAAGGCTGAGATGACAGCCAGTAGCTCAGGTGACGCCGGGCCTGCCTCAGGGTGGGCAAAGATATCCATGGAACAGAGCTATGACACACTGTATCATGTTGGAGGACGTGAAGGGAGAGGATTTGACCAAAGTCAAGGGATGGGAAGGCTCATGAAGGATGATTGTCATAGGCCTCAACATTGTTCTGTTGGTGTATCAGTGCTGGGGCTTAGACTCAGGATCTCATGCTCTGACATTGCTTTTGTTTTTTTGCTCAACCACTGAGTCACCCTCTCCACTCCAGCTTTTTGCTGGTCAATTGGAGATAAAAATCTCACAGACTTCGCTGGCTTCAAACCACAGTCCTCAGATCTCAGCCTTCTGAATAGCTAGGATGACAAGCATGAGCCACCAACCAGTATACTCCCCCCCACAAAAAAAAAACACATTTTAATCTGCACATCTCTCCTTCTTAAATTTGTCTCTGATGAGTCTACATGATGATAACTAGCCTGCTTTGCATTACACTTTCTGAAGGATCCCAGACTGCCCTTGACTCATTTAGCCTGGTGATGCCCAGTGGCATTCAGGAAGTCCCTGGGACTACCTGAAACCGAGGCCACCTCTCTGTAGGCATCAGAATAGACTCCTCAGCCTGTCCTATCATCTCAAGGTGAGCTCATTTGTAGGAGGGTGGCTGCACCTCCCTCCTATCAGCTACTCTGGATGGAAAAGTCTAATCAAAAGTTGCTTGTGCCAGGTCAAGATACACATTACCCATCTGGCTTAGACCTCCCATATGCCCCCAGGGCTTGAAGAGTCTGGCAACAACTGCCCTGAATATACACTTGGCCTCTTTCCCAAGGGCAGGATCATTGCCGATAGACTGTGTTTGATTTCTCTCATGCCCTCACATTCATTCTCATAAGATATTTTATTGTACGAGGTATTTGCCTACCATGCATATTTACAATTCTTTTCCTGCCACCAAACCAACAAAATGTCCACAGACATTGCATCTCGATTTCTCACAAACACATTCTCACTGCATTCCCATGGTTTACCCTTCTCCAGTTTCCCTTCTTTTCCCTTTCTCTCTCTTTTCTTTCTTTCTTTCTTTCTTCTTTTCTTTCTTTCTCTCTCTCTTTCCTTCCTTCCTTCCATTCTCCCTCCTTCCCTCCCTCCTCCTTGCTTCTTTCTTCATTTCTTCCTTCCTTCTTTCCTTCCTTCCTTCCTTCCTTCCTTCCTTCCTTCCTTCCTTTCTCTCTCCTACCTTCCTTTCCTATCTTCCCCCCACCTCACCCCCAAACTATTTCATCCTCAGATCCATCTGATCCCTCTCCAGACTGGCTTAGTTGGACTTCTCTGCTCTCCAGGAGAGTCTTTACACTTTCCAGCCCCATGGATACTACCTTTTGTCTGCTTTTTCCTGCTTTCCTTGTGATGTGTAGTTTCAAGTTCTTCGTGGCTATGACATGCCCAGTCCAAATTTCCCTATATTTGACCAATGGCTTCTGATTTTTACTACCACAGGCTAAATGGTGAATGAATGGGGGGGGAAGTAAATGGATGAAAAAAGTTTCACCTTGAATGATTTCTTTCTTTTCTTATTTTTCCCTGGAGATTATAGTTATTGATGATACGTATTTTTCTTTCTGGGAGGAAAAATAAGAGCTACATCAAAGATCATTTGAACACTGGAGCAAAGGCAAGCCGCCTTGATTCAGATACTATTGATTATGATAACCTAGATTTCAGGGGCATCGCCCACTACCTCCATCCCTGTTCCATCCACTCCTATGCTCAGAATTATTCCTGAGTCCCCTGGACTAAGGGACTGCCACATTTCAGTGCTGTTGGACCTGCTGCTTCCTCCCCTGCAGTGTTTCCTTATACTTCCACCAACACTCATTACCTAGTGCAAATTAGTGTCCCCTGTGAAGCAGCCCTCCAAGGCTCTCTCTGCATCTCTTTTTCTTTCTGTGTGTGTGTGTGTGTGTCTGTGTGTGTGTCTGTGTCTGTATGCTGGTACTGCTACTTGAACTCATCCAGAGCGCTGTTCCTTAGTTTAGTTTAGTTTAGTTTTTTAACTCAAACCTGGTGCTCTGCCCCTTGGCCACAGTTCTACTTCTAGCTTTTTGATAGTTAATTGGAGATAAGAGTCTCGCAGGCTTTCCTGCCCAGCTGGTTTCAAACCTTGACCCTCAGATCTCAGCCTCCTGTATAGCTAGAAATATAGGTCAGGCTCCCTCTCTGTATTTCCATCACTTTTTTTTCCAGTCTTGGGGCTTGAACTCAGGGGCCTGAGCACTGTCCCTAATGCTTCTTTTTGCTCAAGGCTAGCACTCTACCACTTGTGCCACAGTGCCACTTCTAGCTTTTTCTGTTTATGTGTACTGAGGAATCGAACCCAGGGTTTCATGCATGTACTCTACCGCTAAGCCATGTTCCCAGTCCCCATGATCACTTTTATCACCATCTGTTCACCTTTATAACATCTATATCTGTGCCCTTCAGCTGAGTGTTGGTTCTATATTCATTACTACAGTCCCTGCCCTTTCCCACATCTCCCAGGGTATATGGATCCAGCTGGAAACACAATGGAAACATTTATACAGCACTTGCAGCCACTTAAACCCCTTTGTGTGCAATGGTTCAGTTTACCCTCAGTTCAGCCCTGGGCCGGGGGAGGGGGGTGGATGCCTATTTTCCAAATAACTGATATATAAAGAAATGAGCTGGGTGCCATTGGCTCACACCTATAATCCCAGCTACTCAGCAGGCTGAGATCTGAGGATTGCGGTTCAAAGCCAGCCTGGGCAGGAAAGTCTGAGACTCTTATTTCCAATAAACCAGTAGAAAACTGGAAGTGGCACTGTGGTTCAAGTAGTAGAGCGCTCGTCTTGAGCTGAAGAGCCCAGAGACAGCACCCAAGCCCAGAGTTCAAGCCCCACGACTGACAAAGAAAAAAAGAAATGAAAAGAAAAAAAGGTGACCAAAAAAGAAAACAAGGTGACCAAGGGCACACAGCTGATGAACACTGAGGTTAGGATTGGAACACCAGCAGCTTGGTTACCACCAGTTAGTGCTAAAACTCACATCTGGTATGTCCCTTTCCCCACGTGAGTGCCATGACACCCAATCTATGCAGCATTTTACTCATTTGCTGAAAGAAGTATTTAGGGGTTGGATTATATATGATTGTAAACAAAGCCATTGGGCCCACAGTGGTTTCCACCAGGTTCTACCTCTCTATTCCAGCCCCTCATCAGCATCCACTGCTCATGGCTGCCCAGCCAATACCATGGCTTCCACGTGTGGCCCAGTGTCATGCCCCAGCAGCTGTCTGGGTGTGGGGGGGAGAGGAGGGTGGCTGCCAAAGCTGTCCACCTCAATGCCTCAGGACCACGTTGGGCAGAGGAGCTCAGCTCTCCCCTTCTCTTGGTTTTAAGCCGTGACACTAATGTTGGTCTCATAGAGATTAGTAAAGAGTGTGTGGTGTGTGTGTGTGTGTGTGTGTGTGTGTGTGTACCAGTACTGGGGCTTGAACTCAGTGGCTGGGTGCTGTCTTTCAGCTTTATTGCTCAAGGCTAGTGTGTGGCACTTGACCCACAGCTCTACTTCTAGCTTTTTGGTGGTTAATTGGAGATACAAGTCTCATGGATTTTTCCTGTTTGAGGTGGCTTCCAACTGTAATCCTCAGATCTCAGCCTTCAGAATAGCTAGAACTGAAAGCATGAGTCACTAGTGCCCAGCTGTCAAGAGCCTATTTGAGATTCCACGTGAAGCCCCCTTCTCCTTCAGGATCAAACAGCATCTGGCATGTCCCTTTCCATGTACCTCCCCCAAAACCTGATTTGTATTTGTAGTCTAGTACAGACTCTCTTCTCTCTCCATATGCAATTTAGACCTCTGGAGAGCGCCCCCTGCTGGCCCACTAATGGAAGGTGGTGTGGTGATCGTTCGAATGCCAAGGGCAGAAATAAAATGGAATGTCTATATTAAGATAGGCAATGTATATTCTCAGAGGGCAATGGCAGCTAGATAGTTATCAAGGAGTCAGTTACATGCCCAGTCAATGTGCAGAACACCACCGGAGCCCTTGGATGGGAATAGCGAACAAGCTTTTTTCTTTAAAGGGCCAGGAAGTAAATATTTTATAAAGGCTTTGCAGTCCAAATGTTGTCTTTTGGAGCAATCCATCTCTCCCTGATTGGGCAAAATCAGCCAAAACTTATGTATAAATAAATGGCATGGTTGTGTACCAACAAACTTTATTTAAATTTTATATCTCTTTTATATGTCATAAAATGTTTTACTTTTATTTGCTGGTACTGGGGCTTGAACTTAGGGCCTCACATTCTTCCTTAGGTGTTTATACTCAAGGCTAGTGCTCTACTACTTGATCCATAGCTCTACTTTCAGCTTTTCACTGGTTGGAGACAAGAATAAGAATCTTTTGAATTTGGGGCTAGGAAGGTGGCTCAGTGGTAGAGTGCTTGCCTTGCATGCATGAGGCCCTGGGTTTGATTCCTCAGCACTACATAAGCAAAAAGAAAAAAGCAGGAAGTGGCGCTGTGGCTCATAGTGGTAGAGCGCTAGCCTTGAGCTGAAGAGCTGAGGGACAGCGCCCAGGCCCAGAGTTCAAGCCCCACAACCGGACCAAAAAAAAAAAAAAAAAAGAATCTCTTGAATTTGTCTTCCTGGGCTGTCTTCAGATGAGATCTCAGCTTCTTGAGTAGCTCTTGATTGACAGGTATGAGCCACTGGCACTCAGCTTACTTTTATTTTTGACCCTTTGAAAATGTAGAGCCCATCCTTAGCTTTAGGACCATATTAAAAAAGGCAGCTGGTAGGATTTGCTCAATGGGCTATCTGTTTTGCCTACCCTTATGCTGGAACATGATCTACTTAGGTTGGATCATATTTTTCTTGGGCATTGATGATGTAGGAGACAGAGAGGGCAGCAGAAACTTAAGTCTCAAGTCCTGGGTACAATGGTAAGACCTCTCAGACAGTTGCTCAGCTCTAGCTAGAAGCTAAAGTGACAACTGTCTTGGGGCTGGGTCAGGTGGCTTACATGGAAGATTGCCTGCCTTAGCAAGTGGGAGGTTCTAAGCTTCAACCATAGAAGTACTGAAAAAGAAAAGAAATTAAAAGTAGCAACTCTCTAATCTCTTAAACAGGCATCTAAAGTGAAGATTTCTCCATCCAGGTGGCACAGGATGTTGGAAAGACTGCTTTTCCCAAAGAAGAGGAAACTAGAGATTTCTATTTTTTTCTGATCAGGGTGGTTGTTTTTTTTACACACAAATAAAGTTTCAACCACTTCTGCTATGAAGAAGGTATTCACTACCTTTCTTCCAACACGTTGACCTAAGTCCTTTTTTTTTTTTTTAGGTCTGGGCCTGGGCGCTGTCCCTCAACTCTTCAGCTCAACCATTTGAGCCCAGGGCCATTTTCGGCTTTTTCTGCTTATATGGTGCTGAGGAATTGAACCCATGGCCTCATGTATGCAAGGCAAGCACTCTACCATTAAGCCACCTTCCCAGCCCCACTAAGTCCCTATTTTGGAAATAAGATTTTATTCCCAGTTGACATTGAACAAGGGAGGGATCAAGATGGATGGAGAGGTGGAGGGAAATCTCAGTGTCTTGCTATGTACAAGCTGCCCTTAAGACAACACTGGCTAGATAGAATGCCCTATGACATACTGGTTTATTTGTTGTTGTTTGTTTGTTTGTTTTGTCAGTCATGGGGCTTGAACTCTGGGCCTGGGCACTGTCGCTGAGCTCTTCAGCTCAAGGCTAGCACTTTACCACTTGAGCCACTTCCAGTTTTCTGGTAGTTTATTGGAGATAGGAGTTTCACAGTCTTTCCTGCCAGGGCTGGCTTTAAACCTCAATCCTCAGATCTCGGCCTCCTAAGTAGCTAGGATTACAGGTGTGTGCAACAGGTTCCTGGCTGACACATAGTTTTAACAGCAGACTTTTTCTGATTTTTTTTTTTTTTGGTGCTACTGGGGCTTGAGCCCAGGGCTTTGCAAAAGCTAAGAACTCTCTAAACTTGAGCTACAACTCCCCAGCCCTACATTTCAGATCCTTGAACGTGACATTATACTTCTGGAAACAATCCAAGGGACTTGGTTAACATTTTTTAAAGACTGTTTTCCTAAGGACTGTTTTTCCTAAGGTGGGTAGGAGATGAGACAGTAAAGAGTTACACAAAGATTTAGTCTAACGGCTTAAAAATCAAAAGGATCACTGGATAGATATCAAGTGTAGTTAAAACACACACACATGCACACACACACACACACACACACACACACGGATACTGGAAAGATGACTTAATATGGACCCTCTAGCCTCCTTGGAGCTTAAACAATTATCTACAATTTGGAATTATGCTTTAAATTCCCACATCAGTGTGTGTTCTGGATCCATTTTTCAGGATGTTGCCAGCAGCTTTGAATTCTCTAAACCAGGCTGAAAATTAGAGGGCACTAACAGCATTCCATAAAAGTGCATCTCAGATTTTTTTAAAGCAGATTCTTCTGAGGACCATAGGGATCCAGTGATAGGAAGAAGCAAAACACTGCTGGTTATATTTTCAAAGCTTAACCTAAGAATCCTTTGAAGAGCTCTTTCCCCAGCAATGACACAGATGCCAAGACCAATAAAAACTATATTTTTCCACCTACAAGTGATAACCAGCCACATTATCCGTGAGAGAGATTTCTGAGGCTTCTCAGAGATGAATCTCTCAGTCACTTCCTACCAGCTTGCTACAGTCCTTACCCCAGAATTTCCTAGGCATCATCGACTGATAACTGAAGGCAATTTGGTCAGTAAAGCCTGCCTGCCTTCTTTCCCCCTTTCTTTTCTTTCCTTCCTTCTTTCCTTCCTTCCTTCCTTTGTTCCTTCCTTCCTTCTCTCTCTTTCTTTCTTTCTCTCTTCCTCTCTTTTTCTTCTATCATTGTGCTTGAATTCGGGGCTTGAACTCAGGGCCTGAACATTGTCCCTGAGCTCTTCCGCTCAAGGCTAGCCCTCTACCACTTTGAGTCACAGCTCCACTCCTGGTTTTCTGGTGGTTAACTAAAAGTCTCACAGATTTTCCTGCCTGAGCTGGCTCTGAACCACAATCCTTAGATCTTAGTCTCCTGAGAAGCTAGGATTACAGGCATGAGCTACCAGTGCCCAGCTCTTCCTTCTTTTCTTCCTTCCTTCCTTCTTTCCTTCCTTCCTTCCTTCCTTCCTTCCTTCCTTCCTTCCTTCCTTCCTTCCTTC
>NW_012267249.1:185691-192513 GCF_000151885.1 Dipodomys ordii | reverse complement strand
TTCCTTCCTTCCTTCCTTCCTTCCTTCCTTCCTTCCTTCCTTCCTTCCTTCCTTCTTTTCTTCTTCCCTTCCACCATTTCTTCTTTCTACCTGGGCTCTGTCCCTTAGTGTTTTCACTCAAGGCTTGTGCTCTACCACTTGAGCCTCAGTTCCACTACTGGGTTGTTTTTGTTTTGTTTGTTTGTTTGTTTGTTTTTGTCATGGGGCTTGAACTCTAGGCCTGGGTTCTGTCCCTTAGCTCTTCAGCTCAAGGCAAGTGCTCTACCACTTGAGCTACAGGGCCATTTCTAGTTTTCTGGTGGTTAATTAATAAGAGTCTCATGGACTTTCCTGCCCAGGCTGGCTTTTAATCCTCATATCTCTTATTACAGGTATGAGCCATCAGCACCCAGCTACTACTGGCTTTTCATAGTTAGTTGGAGATAAAAGTCTCACAAATTTTTCTGGGCTGGTTTTTAACCTTGATTCTCAGATCTTAGACTCCTGAGTAGCTAGGATTACAGATGTGAGCCACCAGCGCCCTGAAGCCTTAACACACTTTACTTTTCTCATATTTGCTGGCAAATTCTTGAGGCTGTATTTCCAAAGACTCATTTCATTTTCTATAAATGAAGCAAAACAAGACAATCCTGCAACTATCTCTATTCTTGCAGGGTCCAGAGCCTTCTGCTTGAGGACTAGGACTGTTTTGCATTCAGCAGCAGCCATTCCAGAGTCTAACTCTTGGTCCAGGAAGACAAGGGTCAATGCATCCTGGACTTGTCAGAGAACAGACCCAAGGGGAGAAAATATAGGGAATCTCCGGCAGTTCAACTGGGAAAGCATAAGCCAACAAGCTGGCACTAATTAAGGACTGCCTTACGATGGAGCATTGCCAAAGGATAACGACCCTCTGGCTGCAGCATAAATATCGAGACAATTGGGACAGAGCCAAGACATATATATTTTCAGAGAGTGTTAGATCCCACTGCAGTCTTCTTCACCCTTGCTCTGCTGGGGGAAAAAATGAGAGGATGTAAGATAGATAAAGAAGCCGGGTACCCGTGGCTCATACCTGTAATCCTAGCTATTCAGAAGGCTGAGATCTGAGGATCACAGTTCAAAGCCAGCCTGGGCAGGAAAGTCTGTGAGATTCTTGTCTCCAATAAACCACTAGAAAACCGGAAGTGGCACTGTGGTTTAAGTGGTAGAGTGCTCGCCTTGAGCTGAAGAGCTGAGGGATAGAGCCCAAGCCCAGAATTCAAGCCCTAAGACCAACAAAACAAACAAACAAACAAAATGCTATGTTCGGGGGCTGGGAAGGTAGCTCAATGGTAGAGTGCTTGCCTTGCATGCACGAGGCCCTGGGTTTGATTCCTCAGCACCACATAAGCAGAAAAAGCCAGAAATGGTGCTGTGGCTCAAGTGGTCAAGTGCTATCCTTGAGATGAAGGGCTGAAGGACAGTGCCCAGGCCCAAAGTTCAGGCCCCACCACCACCAAAAGGAAAAAAAAATTCTATGTTAGAAACAGCTGCCAGCCCAGTGCTAGTGGCTCACGACTATAATCCTAGCTACTCAGAAGGCTGAGATGTGAGAATTGCAGTTCAAAGCCAACCTGGGCAGGAAAGTCTGTAAGACTCTTTTCTCCAATTAACCACCAGAAAACCAGAAGTGGCACTGTGGCTCAAGTTGTAGAGTGCTCGCCTTGAGCTGAAGAGCTCAGACAGTGCCCAGGCCCACACTTCAAGCCCCACTACCAAAAGAAAAGAAAAGAAAAGGAAAAAACAAAAACAAAAAGAAAAAAAAACAGCTGCCATTTGCCTATGTGACCCCAAAGACAAGTTGTTACAGATGGAGGGTGAAAGTGCTTCCTGTGAACACATCAGTCTGGGATATGACACAAGATTGTTGGAATCAAGAACTATTTCTAACTAGATCCTGTCAGGCTCTTCCCATTCACACAGGCCTGTGGTTACTAGTAGCAAGATTGTACTGGGATGAGATGCTCACCCAGAGTCTGGAGCAAAAAAGAAAAACCCATCTGCATGGTGTGCAGCTTTCTATGAGGCTTTGTATACCATAACTCATGTAAACATATTGGAAGCTTTCAGGGTAGTTAAATTATTCTGTCTGTTTTAAGGCTGAGGAATTATAGGCCTGGAGGTGTCTTGCCTCCGCTGGTTGCTATGACATCAGAAAAAGAGCGAAAAATAGTCACTGTAGTTACAATGATGGGAAGTAAAGCTAAAAAAACCAAACCGGTAATTTGAGCTAGATCTATCTCAATCTCCCAGTAGGACTGAGAGTAGTTGTCAGGATGGCCAGTTCTGTTGTAAAAAAGTCCATAGGTCAGATTGTAAAAATAGATGGGAAGTTTGGATGATCAATGCAAAGTATGTGAACAGGAGAGAAACAACCCGCCATATCATCTGGGAAAATGAAACTCTTTGGCAAGACTTCACAACAGCTTGATTCAAAATTTCATAATGAAATTATGTCTCTGATCAAAGCCTGCATGAGCTCATGGGCTGATTCTTGCCATTTGTGTTTATTCTGGTTTGCACCAAGTTGAAGCAGCAGAAACACATTAACCTAATCTTCTCTCTTTGAGGAGGCTATTGCACCCTCGTTTGGGAGTCAAAGGGACAGTGTGGAGCAGAAGGAGATATTTTAGATTGTCACTAAACTCATGCCTTCTCCAATTAGCTCTCTGAGTTCCTTTACACACAAGTCAGGGTAGAGCCTTTCTAGTAAAATTGTGTTTAATCTCATAACACTTGCTTTTAGGGCAATCAAAGCAAAGATTAGGAGGGAGAAAGAACATCCAGCTCTCCTCTAGGACATGGCCTGCTTTGGGTCTAGAAAGAGTATTTTGTGGGTTTCTTAGCTTCAAATTCAGAGAAATGTTTAGTCATGACTCCAGCTAGAGAATCTCACTTTATAACAATTTTTTTTTCGTCGGTCGTGGGGCTTGAACTCTGGGCCTGGGCACTGTCCCTCAGCTATTCAAGGGGAGTGCTCTACCACTTAAGCCACAGTGGCACTTCAGGTTTTCTGGATAAGAGTTGGAGATAAGAGTTTCACAGACTTTCCTGCCCAGGTTGGCTTTGAACTGCTAGGATTACAGGCGTTAGCCACCAGTGCCCAGCTCCAGTTGTTTGTTTTTGACTTGTGTTACACTGTACAAATCCACACTTTCTCCCCTGTATTCTGGTTTATCCCAGGGGCATGATGATGGTCACTTCTAAACAACATGAACTACCACAGCAGAGGGAGGGTTCTTGATGAAATGTTGACATCTAGAGGATTTATTTTTGCTTATAGGAACAGAAATTGCTGTGTCTAGTTGCTCTTCTTTGTCCTCAGTTCAAGAGACATTTCCCTGTCTTCTTTTTTGGTATTTCTAGAGATTGAACTCAGAGCCTCACACTTGCTTGGCTAATACTCTACCACTTCAGCCATGCTCCCAATCTTTCTATTCTTTTTTATTTATTCAATGAGTAGTTAAGAAGTCTTTGTTTTAGTTCAGGTGTTTATTCTAAGCTTTACAGACAGTTAAAAAATTGTAAGTTGTCTGCATTCTAGTTTTGAGGGAACAAGTCAATTCGCTTGTAGATAAGATCCATTCAGCTAGTGCTAAGTACCCTTGAGTCAGTAAAGCAGAAGTATGTAACTGAATAACTTCAGAAAGTAGTTAACTTAGACATATGAGACAGGAAAGATTTCTTCCAAAAGAAAGTGTTGCCAGATTAAAAAAACAGGACAAATTTTCAATTTGAAAATTACAGATGAACAATGAACAAATTTTATTTGGATTTAGCTTATTCTAGAAAATGTATTCATTCTTTACCTGGAATTCCAATTTAACTAGATGTCCTGCATTTTTATTTGCTAATTCTTATACCTTACCAATAAATGACATTTGAGGGGGGAACTGAATAACCCAGTGAAAAGATTCAGGGAGTGATCAGCAGGTGTGAGTTATCTCAAGAATTCTGTAAGGCGTGGCAAGGAGTTTGGCCCCTCTCTTTCTTTCTCTCCCTCCTTCCCCTCTCTCAGATGATAAGCCATCTGACCATTAGAGCTCTTTTTTTCTTTTCCTAGCAAATCTAGGGCCTTGGGCATTCTAAGCAAGTGCTTTACTACCGAGCTACACTTCAAGCTTAAGGTTTTAAGCTCCATCATTCTTGGAAGCGTTAAAGGACAAACTCAGAAGATAAATCTGAGCCACTGGTCTGAAAAGAGGCTTTTTAATCTGGAGTTCTGAGCCGCTTGTCGGGGTAACTAGAAGGTTGCTATGGAGAGGCCGCTTAGCGGTTGCTAGGGTTGGAGGGGGCGGAGCTCGAGTGTGAATGACGTCAAAGCTCCAGGGGCGGAGCCAGAGCCTAGAGTGTCACGGAGCGCGCTGCGCGTTCACAGGAAGTCGAATGGGGGCGGGCATTGGTGCGGACGGAAGTGACGTATCTCCGCCGAAGTAGTCGTGCGTGGTTCACGCGGGTGACTTCGGCTGGGCCTAGCAAGTTCGGAACTCGTTCATCCAAAGTCTAAGTCAGGACTGTCCTGGTTACGTCGGCAAGATGGTGAAGCCCAAGTACAAAGGACGGAGCACCATAAACCCTTCCAAGGCCAGCACAAACCCGGGTAATGGTGGACGGGGGTGGGGGGGGGTGGTGGCGTGGCGGGGGTGTGTTGGGGGGGTGCACCTGGCGGCGCTGCTCGGGGAGGTGGAGGGGAGGGGGAAAGCGAGTCACGTGGGCGGCTGTTCTGCCCTCCCGCGTCCCGCCACCGCCCACAGGGGCACCCAGGGGGTCCGACAGCTGAACGCCCGGCCGGTCAAGGTGGGGAGAGGTGAACTCGGTGGCAGCCTTGGAGGCCCAGCCACTGAGATACAGTAAATCAGTTTAAAAGTGGCGTAGGACTGTACTCCCAACCCTTGGGAAGCTGAGTTCGAAGCCAGCCTGGGCTACGTAGTGAGACCCTATATAAAAAACAAAACCCAAAACCTTAGGCCCAGCTAGGAGGCCTTTCATACGTTGACCATACCTTCTTGCCACCTTAGCTTTGGCCAGTTAAGTGGGGAAAAAGATTGCAGATTTGTCCCATGGAATTATGCCGCTAGATAACGATCATTTTCGATACAGGTGTTTTCGCAGATGAGAACATGTTTTGCCGAGTTTCCACCACCAGGGTGAACAAGATGGGCTTTGGGGTAGTCTTTCATTTGAGTTTAGGCAATAAAACTTTATGGTTTAGAGCGTTGGTTTTTGTTGTTTTGTTTTTTTTTTTAAACGACAACACATGTCAGATGTTTCCCCTGGACGAATAATCCAGTTTGAGTATCCTGGAATCTCAGAATACTGGACCCAAAGAGGCCTTCAAAGATTGTGATTTTTTTACTGGTAAAGAGACTGAACCAAAATAGGAAAAGTGGCTTTTCTTAGTAAAGCTGCCAGTACTTCAGGTACATACAGGTGATAGGAGAAGCTAGGTAAAAATATTTTGCTTATTTATTTGCCTTTTTGTTTGTCTCTGACAAGTCAAAAATTGCTACTAATTTTAACTTATTCGCTTAAGAAATTAAGAACATGTTTGTATTAAAACATAGTGCATGCACCTGACACTCAGCATTTGATAAACTGAGACAAGAAAGTAAGTACCTACATGGTTAATAACCTAGATGGTGGTCACATGCTTTTGTGTTCTAATTCTGGCTCTGACAATTAGTAGGTGTTTCACTTTAGGCGAAATGCCTGAGTACTGTGCCTTGATTTCTTGGCCTTCAGCATGAGAATAATGTATCTCTCTATGATTATCACATGGATTAAATGAGATGATGTCTGCAATGTGGGTGAATTAGCAGTCATCATTGTTAAACCCAGTCCTTTTGGAGTTACAGATTGAATCAGTCAAGACATAACTCCAGTAGTAGTAATTTATTGGAGCAGAAATTTTCTAGACTTGCCTAGTCTAGAAAGATGCATTTTAAGCTGTCATACTTACGCTTTTGATTATTTAGTAGTATACTGTCAACTACTGTTATTCCTAGATCGAGTACAGGGAGCAGGAGGCCAAAACATGAGAGACCGGGCCACAATCCGGCGCCTGAACATGTACAGGCAAAAGGAGCGCAGGTGAGCATTGGGCATTGTCTTCCTTACCCCTTTCTCCTTTTTTATGATACTGTCCTTGACTTTGAGCTGAAACCTTGTAAGCTTCTAATGTTCCCAAACCCCATTGACCCCAAATAGGAATGGTATATTTTCAAATACCATTTTACATGAGCATTGTGATAAATCATTGATTCCTGGTTAAAGGCATAGGTCTGGATGGTGAAATGGTGATTGTTTCATACTTCCCAAGGTAGACATTTTGTTCCTTATAGACTAGGTCCACCAAGGGATCATTAAATTTCAGAGGTAATTACTATCAGATAGAAATAATAAAAAAAAACACGCAGGATTATTTATGAAAGATGCCCCCACCCTTTAAAAAAAACACCCAAAACCTGTTTTCTTGAGTCAGGCTTTAAATCACAGAATTGTGGCACTTAGAAACTCTTGAGTTCTACTGAGGCAGCATCTGCTCTAGGGACTTTCTGAGTGTGACATTTTGCTAGCTGGTCTAGATTTGTTTGGTAATTAAATTATCTATTCTAAAAGATGTGTCTTAAACAAAAACATCAGTAAATTTAATCTCTCTTGCTCACCTACTTTGCCGTTTGTTTAGAATTTTTGTTTTTTGGGGGAGGGGTCCGGTCATGGGGCCTGAACTCTGGGCCTGGGCACTGTCCCTCAGCTCTTCAGCTCAAGGCTAGCACTCTACCACTTGAGCCACAGCGCCAC
>NW_012267249.1:171486-184181 GCF_000151885.1 Dipodomys ordii | reverse complement strand
GCAAAAAGAAAAAAGCCGGAAGTGGCGCTGTGGCTCAAGTGGTAGAACACTAGCCTTGAGCTGAAGAGCTGAGGGACAGCGCTCAGACCCAGAGTTCAGGCCCCACAACCAACCCCCCCCCCCAAAAAAAAAAGTCTATAACATGGTATAGAGGGGCATTCAGCATAGCTAATAAGTACCAAAACTTCAGATCCATAGAGCCTAAATTTGGGTTTGGTGGTGGTGGTGGTCATCATGGGCCTGAACTCTGGGCCTGTACACAGTCTCTCAGCTCTTCAGCTCAAGGCGGGCGCTCTATGACTTGAGCCATAGCGCCACTTCTGGCATTTTCAATTTATGTGGTGCTGAGGAATCAAACCCAGGGCTTCATGCATGCAAGGCAAGCACTCTATCACTGAGCCACCTTCCCAGCTTCATAGAGCCTGAATTTGAAATCGAGTTCTGCCAACTATGTGATTGTTTATTAAGTCTATCCATCAGTCTTTGTAATCTCTAAAAGAGTAGTAGTACCATCATGAGATCGCATTTTGAGGCCAGCCTGAGCAAGAGGTTTAGCAAGACCTCATCTCAAGTCTGGTATGTAAGTATGTCTATAATCCAAGATATGTGTAGGCATAGATTGGAGGCAATCAGCCTGAGCTTGGCCCAGGCAAAAACGAGATTTTTATCTGAAAAATAACTAAAGCCAGATGGCCTCGCTCCAGTGGTAGAGCACCTGTCTACTTAAGCAAGCATGAAACCCTAAGTTCAAAACCCCAGTAACACAAAAAGGAAGAATAGTATCATCTCACAGGACTGTTGTGTCAGTTAATTAAATATGTGAAAAAAGCTAGCAAATAGTATTGTGTAAATGTCATCAGCCCCGATGTTTACATTTGTGCTGCACTGCTGTTTAATTGAGTACTTCCTTCTGGATTTTTTTAGTTATAAGGGGTTCACCACATAGTGTTTCAGAGCTTTGTTCTGTTTTCTTTACAATAAATTTAGTGGTTCATAGATTCTTCAGTCCCTCATAGTCCTAAAAATTACAACTGTGAGGAGTTTCTGAGTGTCAGGGCTCCTATCTATACAAACCAATCAGCTATGATTGGCTCCAGATTTCTTTGCCAAAACTAACAAGAATCAGGACATTTGTCAGATCTTAATTTCCATTCAGTGATTTTTTTTTTTTTCAGTTTCATCTAGTCAGGAAATGGGCTTGGAAAACTATCAATACTTGTGTGTGTTGAGGTTGGTGGATGTGCACTCATTGTGATTGAGTGCTGGGGAGGTTGTTAGATTTTTTTTTCCCCCTCATTTTTGAGAACAGCTACACGGAACGATATATAATTGATTGGGTGGATGAGGGTCAGGTAGAATGGATGCAGAGGTGAATGAATCCAAGCTATTAAGTAGCAATGTTTTTACTTATAAAACAGGAAACACACGTGTGATTAAGCAGTCATCATTACAAAAGTTTCAAGAGGAAATGGATAAAGTTATGAAGGATCCATATAAAGTTGTCATGAAGCAAAGCAAGTTACCAATGTCTCTTCTCCATGATCGGATCCAGCCTCATGTAAGATGTAGGATATCCTGGTGATGGAATTGAATTGCATAGACAAACTTCCTGGAGATACCTCTGTAACTTTTTGGCTTTTTCTTCTGAGACTTTTCTCTTTTCACCATTGGTAGGATCTCAGTTTTAGTAAGAATTGAGTTTTGCCATACAGCTACAGTGGCATACTGGATTGAAATTCAGAGTTTGGAATGGGACCTTGCTCAGTCTCTTTCAGTACCCTTAGTTAGGTTTCTCCACGTGAGCATTAACTTTCCTGCTGTAAAGACAACTTGGCTTCCTGTGTGGATACAGATGAAACTTCTGTAAAGCATTTGGGCCACAGTAAACACATAGCATCCTTCCTCATAAAGACTAAGTTGACAGTAAACTGGTAGTAATTTTAGTTTCTTCCTTGCAGTACTGGGAATTGAACACTGGGTCTTGTACATGTTTGGCAAGTGAACTACATCCCCAGCCCTTTTTTTATGTTGGTAGGCAGACTTGTTTTAAGTGGTAATTCCATCAGACTACAGAGAGATGTAGCATTAGGATTGAAATGGAAGGAGTCCTTTGGTGTTTTGTTCTTCCCTGGCTTTGATGAGATCCTTGGAGATTCTTTTCAGCTGAAGGAAAGGAAGGGTACTGTTCAGACAGTTGTTGATTGCTGAAGTTTGAAGTACAATGAGAACTGGATCTGGATGGAGTAGAATGAGCTTCGAATAGAACAAAGAAATCGCCTAATGTTTCTCTGCACATTTTTACTTGCATTGAATAATAATTCCCAGAAATGTAGCCAGTACATAAGCTTCAGTTCCAGTATAAGGAGGAGAGGAAAACATTGACATGCATACACGGATTAAACAGTTCAAAGAAAAGTGTTTACTTGGAGAACAAAATAAAAGCCAGGGCCTGGTTATTGCCTCAGGTTTTGTCAATTATGTTTTGTTTTATGATGGACTAGAAGAATGGCACCTATTAGTGGAGTGACTGTTTTCTTTCAAGGAAACACATGAGTGTAATTCATGAACCACAGACAAGTTGCTCATTTCCCTTGTTCTCTTTGTCATTTCTCCCTAAAGCCATCTTCTAACCAACTATTGAATCCTGTTTCTGGGAAGAACAGAGAGGTTCTATTATGGATTTATTGTTTTGTTCCAGTTATTTGGTGCTCCTAAAATCTAGTGCTTAAATAGCTGATAGGTAGAATGGAGGGCCTGTATTTACCACAGTCATCTTATAATTTGTTGCAATGAAAGTTTCAAATAATTGATGGATTTTCTGCTTTGGCCTCAAAAGCTTACTTGTTTTAGTGTGATATTAGGAGATCTAACTACAAGATGATTCTGAACAGGAGAGTCAAATCAGATATGCTTTAACTTTTACACATTTAGCTCTTTGTGTATTAGAATTATGTAGCAGTATGGTAAAAGTAGTGTAACTTGATTTACATTTGAACATTAATTAGTTTCAGCATATACACAAAATTAAATATACTGTATTTCATAGGTATAAGATTTTTAAGGATAAATTTGATTGTACTTGACTTTAGAACCTAGTTCCCATGGAAAATGTTAGTCTTTGTTTGAGGATGTTCCCTTACTTGGAAGCTAGCAAGGAAAACCAAAGGAAGAACAAAACCAAAGGAAGAGCCTTAGAAGTCAAAGGGAGATGAATTAAAAGCTCGAAGCTTTGAGGCTCAATCCTACCCCAAGTTTTGTAACAGTCTACTTACCAGGGAGCTTGTACTGAGGGAGAGTGATTCTTTTTTTTTTTAAATGAGATTCTCTGCCGCTTCTTAACAATCTGTTACGTGATAGATGCTAACTCAAACTTTGACTTTTATCCTGCTTCAAGAATTCCTATGCCTGTAATTCCTTTACAGGCACATCAAGTTCTAGTTACTATCAAGTTTCTTTTATCACATCTAACCTATTCTTTTGGACTTCACTAGATGTCTTTCATCTAAAGTCTTTCCATGTGCATTTAATAAAAATGTAACCTAAATTAGGGAAAATGTTATCTGAAACTAAAATGCATCTTAAAAAACAAGCAATTCCTTTTAGCCATGAAAGAAATGGACTTCCAAGAAAAAGTTGGCATTTACAGTTGGTTTAAAAAAAACATAAATTTGAGTATGATTGTCCTTGACAAAATCTGTGAATTTGGCGAATTTTATGTACTTACATGAAAGCTCAAAAAAATAAGTTAATTTTCATCATTGTAGCCTTAATTGCATTTGACTAAAATTTATGATAAATGAAATAAAACAGTTTTTGGCAAATACCATACAACTTTTCATATTTTCTTTATTTGTATTAGTTTTGCATTTCTCCCAGAAAACTTATAATGCTTCAGAATAGAAGAACAAGTGTGTTATTTAAATAGACATATCTAATTTGCAGCCAGACTGCAATCCATGTTCTTAAACAGATTTTAATGGGGGTAGAGCAGGTGGTTTTATTAACATTCTTTTTTTCTCTGTGCTTTCCTTAGTTTTATCTGTAATTCTTTCCCTTTAGAACTCAAAGGTGCACATTCTTGATACTGAAAGTTTTGAAACTACATTTGGACCCAAGTCACAGAGAAAGCGGCCAAATTTATTTGCAAGTGATATGCAGTCTCTTATAGAAAACGCTGAAATGTCCACAGAGAGCTATGACCAGGGCAAAGATCGCGATTTGGTAACTGAGGACACTGGTGTGAGGTATGCTTTTGAAGTTTGTTTGGTCTCATCATTTCTTCTTCAGCTTCTTTTCGCTGCTACTCTGTTACTTGAGCCATGTCTCCAGCCCAGTTTTTTTGCTGGCTAATGGGAGATGGAGACTCTTGTTCTTAGGCTGGCTTCAAACCATGATCTCCCAGGTCTCAGACTCCTGAGTAGTTAATATTATAGGCCAGAGCCACGGGTACCTGACTCTGCTAGATATGTTTTTACATTCATATTTTCTTTACAACTACAATACCTTAAGCCTACTTTTAACTTTTTTTTTTGGTATCAGTACTAGAGCTTGGGTACTGTGCCTAGGCTTTTTTGCTCAAGTCTGGTGACTCTACCACTTGAACCATAGCTTCATTCCTAGTTCTTTGGTGGTTAATTGGAGTTAATATTATCACAGACTTTTCTGTCTTGGTTGGCTTTGAACTGATATCCATAAGTACAAGCCACCTAAGTACCCAGGGTTATAGGCATGAGCCACTGGTTCCCAACCAAACAAGCTTTTTAATTTTATGTTTTCCTAAATTATTATGAATACATGTCAGGTGTTGTGATATGTTCCTGTAATCCCAGAACTTGAAGGTTGAGGCAAGAATGAGCCTGAATTTGAGGGCAGCCTTGTCTATATAGCAAGACCTTGGCTTATAAAAATAATTGCTTGAGGATTAGGCATGGTAGTTCAGTATTGTGATCCTAGCTACCTGGGAAACAGATTAGGATTTTTCAGTTTGACAGCAGCCAGCCCCCCCACCCCCAAAGATTTGTGAATCTCCATTTACCAGTGGTTGATCATGGTAACACATACCTGTCATTCCAAGATAAGGGAAAACACAGTGGCCATGTGTGGTGGTATGTCCCAGTGATGCAGGGAAGAGCACAAATAGAAGGATAGCAGTCCAGGTAGACTCAGGTGTAAACAGAGACCCTGTCTTGAAAATAACACAACTTTAGAATGTATAAAGATTGAATCTGGGTGCTGATGACTCATACCTTTAATCTCAGCTACAAAGGAGGCAGGGGTCGGAGGATCATAGTTGGAAGCCAGCTGGGGCAGAAAAGTCTGTGAGATTCTTATCTCTGATTAACAAAAAGCTGGAAGTGGAACTGTGGCTCAAATGGTAGACTATCAGCCTTAAGCAAAAAAAAAAAATGCTAAGGGATAGCACCCAGGCCCTGAGTTTAAGACCCAATACTGTTAACAAAAAAGAAAAGACTCATAATGTTGTGCAACCATTATTATCACTACCTATGTCTGATTCCTGTTACCCTGTAAAAGTAAAACTATCCAGAGAGAAAGTGGGGAGGGAGGGAGGGAATAACAGCTAACAGGAAAGTGGGGGCAGCAAGTGGTCAAATGATAGAGGACATGCCTCACTGGCAGAAGGCCCAGTTCTAGAAAAAGTAAAAAGTAAAACCCTAAGGTTTAGGAGAGAAGCTTGGTTGTAGAGCATATGCACAAGGCTCTGAGTTCTTTCCCCTACCCCTCAAAAAAAGAATAATTTCCATATCAGTCAACACTAATATAATGTTTAATAGGCTATTTATAGTTTTCCCCTAGGGTGAGTTATCAGTGTGACTGAATTTTCCTCACTTTTATATATTCCCCAATGATATTCTGTATGGCAAACCATGGTATCAAACGTTATGCTTGTGTTTTTTTTTGTTGTTGGTCGTGGGGCCTGGGCACTGTCCCTCAGCTCTTCAGTTCAAGACAATTGCTCTACCACTTGAATCACAGCACCACTTCCTTATGCTTGTTATTGACAGGCAGCTGTCCTGTTGCCCTATAGGGAGGGTTGACTAGCTTAGCTTCCTTGGGCAGGGCTGGAGAGATGTCTTTTAACTGAAGTTGAGGTTGTGTCCCTTTTCCAGTGGTGTGGTAATGTCACCTCATTTCTTTTGCCAGTTTACCCCAAGCTTGGGGCCTGCTAAAGATAATGCCAAACCATTTGAGGCCAACCAGAAGGAAAGAACAGGCTCATTTATTCTTAAAAGTATTTGGATTTGAAGCTGGGCACTGGTGGCTCACGCCTGTAATCCTAGCTACTCAGGAGGCTGAGATCTGAGGATCTCGGTTCAAAGCCAGCCCAGGCAGGAGAGACCGTGAGACTCCTATCTCCAATAAACCACCAGAAAACCGGAAGTGGCGCTGTAGCTCAAGTGGTAGAGCGCTCGCCTTGAGCTGAAGAGCTGAGGGACAGCGCCCAGACCCAGAGTTCAAGCCCCACGACCAACTAAAAAAAAAAAGTATTTGGATTTGGGGCTGGGAAGGTGGCTCAGTGGTAGAGTGCTTGCCTTGCATGTATGAGGCCCTGGATTCGACTCCTCAGTACCACATAAGCAGAAAAGGCCTGGAAGTGGCACTGTGGCTCAAGTGGCAGAGCGCTAACCTTGAGCTGAAGAGCTGAGGGACAGTGCCCAGGCCCAGAGTTCAGGCCCCATGATTGACAAAAAAAAAAAAAAGTATTTGGATTTTCCAGTTGGCTCTGTCATCTGTCATCTTCTAGTGATTTAAAATTTTCCCTCCTCCAAAAGATACAGGAGGTAATAGGGGAAAACAACTATTTGAAGCCAGCCCAGGCAGGAAAGTCTGAGGTTCTTTGTTTTTTGGTGGGTCATGAAATTTGAACTCAGGACCTGGGCACTGTCCCTGAGTTCTTTTTGCTCAAGGTTAGCACTTTACCACTTTGAGCCACAGGACCACTTCTAGTTTTCTGGTAGTTAAATGGAGATAAGAATCTCACAGACTTTCCTGCCTGGGCTGGCTTTGAACTGTGATCCTCAGATCTCACCCTCCTAACTAGCTAGGATTACAGGCCTGAGTCACCAGTGCCTGTCAAGTCCAAGGTTCTTTATCTCCAATTAACTACAAAAAAGAAAAGTTGGAAGTGGAACTGTGGCTTAATTGATAGTTTTAGCCTTGAGCAAAACAAGCTCAGGGACAGCACCCAGGCACTGAGTTTAAGCCCCAGAACTGGCAAAAAGGGAAAAAAAAAAAAAGGCTTTTTATTTTCCTCAGATAAATAGATTCTAAGCCTTATCAGAATAAACAGATTTAAACTTATCAGAAAAAAACTCATTTACTTCACATGGAACTGAAATGTACGTTGTAATTATGGTCCTGCTTATACCATTTCATAATTCACTGTGACACTACAGCTGTGTTTCCCCCCATTTATGTTTTTTTAATTGTGTTAGACTACATATAACTACATATGGTCGGGGCTGGGAAGTTGGCTCAGTGGTAGAGCATTTGCCTTGCATGCCTGAGGCCCTGGGTTCGATTCCTCACTACCACATAAGCAAAAAGAAAAAAGCTGGAAGTGGCGCTGTGGCTCAAGTGGTAGGGCACTAGCCTTGAGCTGAAGAGCTGAGGGACAATGCTCAGGCCCAGTTCAGGCCTCACAACTGGACCAAAAAAAAAAAAGTCTCATGGGCTGGGAAGTTGGCTCAGTGTTAAAGCGCTTGCCTTGCATGCATGAGGCCCTGGGTTCGATTCCTCAGCACCACGTAAGCAGAAAAAAAAAAAGCCGGAAGCGGCGCTGTGGCTCAAATGGTAGAGCACTAGCATTGAGCTGAAGAGCTGAGGGACAGCGCCCAAGCCCAGAGTTCAGGCCCCACGACCAGACCAAAAAAAAAAAAAAAAAACTACATATGGTCAAAATCTACCACTATAACCATTTTAAGTATACAGTTGAGTGGTTTTAAGTACAATTACACTGTTGCACAACCTTTACCAGTGTCTACCTCCAGAACTTCTCATCATCCCAAACTAAAAGTCTGCACCCATTAAATGCCAATCCCATTCCTCCCTTTCTCAGTCCTTTGTAACTACCATTCTTACTTTGTTTTGTGAGCATAACTTGTCTTGGTACCTCATACAAGTGGAAACAAAATGTGTCATTTTCTATTGGCTGTTTTACTTCGTACAGTGTATTCAAGGTTTATCTATAATTGTAATGTGTGTTAGAGTATGCCTTCTTTTTGAAGCTGGATAGTATTCTACTGTAAGCATCGTTTTCATATTGATGGTGCTTCTGTAGCTCATTTTGAATGCTTTCTTATTTAGAAATGAAGCCCAAGAAGAGATATATAAAAAGGGACAGTCCAGAAGAATATGGGGTGAGCTCTACAAGGTAAGATTCCTCCATTCTCAGTTCCTTTGGCTTTCATGATTTTTGTGAGCACCTGATTTTGATAGATTGACACCCTGTCACATGAAGTACAGGCTCTGTTACATGTTCATCCTCTTCCCTCCAGAAAGAAACCAGGATTAAGCAGCCACACATACTGCCATTATTCTAGGGGACTGTATTTACAATTACCTGCATAAGAATGGCAGCTACCTATATACACTAAATATTTTGCTGTCTAGTATTTCTTTAGATTACCATTTATTTTACTTAGAGCCTCATGAGAATTACTAAGCTATTTAGTCCTGCCCACCTTTCTTTGTAAGTAAGAGTTCATGTCTGAAAAAGTTGATACTTTGCTCAGTGCTCTCATCCTGAGTCCTGATCTGATGCTTAACTGGCTGAGATCTCTGTGAGAATAATATTGTTAGGAAGAAAGACCTTCTTCAAGTATCATGTAACTAAACAGTATAGTAATAGAGAAACTAAACTATATACATGTATGTGTATGTATATACATATATATATGTATATGTTTTTTGTGAAATACACAAAATCTATAATATTTAGTAGTTAACAAGAGCTAACCCAGTAAGTTGAGGAGTTTTTATGTTTTTGTTTTTGTTTATCATAGGGCTTGAACTCAGGACCCTAGGCACTGTCCCTGACCTTTTTTAGCTCAAGGCTAGAGCTCTACTATTTTGAGCCACAGCACCACTTCTGGTTTTCTGGTGGTTAATTGGAAATAAGAATCTCACAGAGGGGGCTGGGAAGTTGGTTCAGTGGTTAAAGCGCTTGCCTTGCATGCCTGAGGCCCTGGGTTCGATTCCTCAGCATCACATAAGCAAAAACAAAAAAGCCGGAAGTGGCACTGTGGCTCAAGTGGTAGAGCGCTAAACTTCAGCTGAAGAGTTGAGGGTCACTGCCCAGGCCCAGAGTTCAGGCCTCACGACTGGACCCCCCCCCAAAAAAAAAAAAAAAAGAATCTCACAGACTTTCCTGCCCAGGCTGGCTTTGAACCATAATCCTCAGATCTCAACCTTCTGAGTAGCTAGGATTACTAGGGTGTGAGCCATTAGTGGTTAGTTTTTGTATTTAAAATTTGGTGAGTTTGCTGGGTGCTGGTAGTTTATATCACCTCTGTAAATTTAGCTACTTTGAGGATCACTCATTGAAGCCAACCCAGACAGGAAAGTCCATGAGATTATTGTTGTTGTTGTTGGATATGGGGCCTGAACGCTTGGCCTGGGTGCTGTCCCTCAGCTCTTCAACTCAAGGCTAGCACTTTACCACTTGAGCCACAGTACCATTTTCTGCTTTTTCTGTTTATGTGGTGTGGAGGAATAAAACCTAGGGCCTCATGCATGTGAGGCAAGCATTTTACCACTGAGCCAATTTCCCAGCCCACCATGAGACTTTTATTTTCAATTAACCACCCAAAAAAGCCAGAAGTAGATCTGTGGCTCATGTGGTAGAGTGCTAGCCTTGAGCACAAAAGATCAGGGGCAGCACCCAGACCCCAAGTCTGGCACACACAAAAAGACAAGTTTTAAATATTTATAGGATGGAAAAAAAAACTGAATTCTGATAACTGGGGTTGATATTGACTATACCTACTCTCCTCACAGGCTGCAATACAGTTTGTTTTTGTTTTTTTTGTGTGTTTATTTACTTATTTATTTAGACATAGTTGGTAAGAGAACATTTCAAGATTTATTTCAAAGGTCAGATATTTAAACACACAGTTATTCAAAGCCCAGAACAGGTTAGAGTTTGGGATAAAGATGAATAGAAGGGAAAAGAAGTTTGGAGACTTAGTAGGATGACTGTATGATCTTCGGGCTGTGTTTTGTGGTGAAGGGTTACTTGTGGGCCTCAAGAATGTCACCAGATGTAGAGAGGAGACAGTGTGGTGGGTGTGTATCCAGCAATGGCAAAGGAAAGAAGTCCAAGATGGGGTTCAACCATCTTCCAGCAGTTTGGTTTGAGGAGGGATGGTCAAGGACGCAGATTAACCCTCAGAAAGAGAAGAGGGAGGAAGGGATCCATTGACTCCTGACTGTCCCCACCCGAATCATGGCTTCTAGATTTTGGCACTAGATGTAAGGTTCACTGGAAAGGAAAGCATCACATGGTTCAGGCAGAAAAAAAGTTTATTGGGGGGAGAGCAAACCCGTGAGAGATGGAGACATGCAGGGACAGGGGATAGAAGAAGAGAAAAAGAGAAAGAGCTGCTGTGCAGTTTCTAAATACTATTTGCCCAGATTCCCTTACAGGTTGTCCTTCTTGGATTTTGTATGTATTATAGCAAACTATTTCTGCCTCTTTGAATTTGCAGGTAATAGACTCTTCAGATGTTGTAGTCCAAGTTCTTGATGCTAGAGATCCAATGGGTACCCGTTCCCCTCACATTGAAGCTTACTTGAAAAAGGAAAAACCCTGGAAACACCTCATTTTTGTGCTTAACAAATGTGACCTTGTTCCAACCTGGGCAACAGTAAGTACAGAGCTAATTCAAAACAGATGATAAAAGCTACTTCTAGCTCAAGTAGACTTGAGATATGTATTAATGTATCATGGTTCCTAGAACTTCAGAAATTGAAGTGCTGTGCTTCTGAAGCGGTTTCTAGTCACTGCAGAGTTCTTAATGAAAACACAACTGCAGTGTGCTCTATTGATAAGATAGGGGCGCCCTTCTTCCTCTGATAGCATGCTGTGTTACAGGGCAGCTGCAGGACCCCTGCAGGACCAGTGATGATGTGCCCTCAGATAGGCAGCTGCTGTCCTGCAGCACACATTGTGTTCCATTGATTGCATGTAGTAGCAGTGCAGGCACTTGGGAAATATTGTTTTGCAGTATTTCTCAGACAAAAAAACAAGCGTTGTCATACTTGAAAGAATATTTCAAGGGGGTTGGGAAGGTGGCTCAGTGGTAGAGCGCTTGCCTTGCATGCATGAGGCCCTGGGTTCGATTCCTCAACACCACATAAACAGAAGAAAAAAAAAAGCCAGAAGTGGCACTGTGGCTGAAGTGGTAGAGTGCTAGCCTTGAGCTGAAGAGCTGAGGGACAGCGCCCAGACCCAGAGTTCAGGCCCTATGACTGGACCCCCCCCAAAAAAAATATTTCAAGGAATTATAAATAACATTTTTCCTTAGGTAACTATATTTGAAACACAATATAGTAATTCTAGCTCTGATTCTTCTGTATATTGTAACTAAGAAAGTACAACTTACTAGCATGTTTTGTTCTCTCCCTTTAGAAACGATGGGTTGCTGTTCTCTCCCAAGAATACCCAACACTTGCTTTCCATGCAAGTCTTACTAATCCCTTTGGCAAAGGAGCATTCATTCAGCTTCTACGGCAGTTTGGGAAGGTATGAAGACCTGGGCTGCTGCTTCTGGAGTTGTATAGCTGAGAGTTTGTATGAGAGCCACTTTTGTCACTGGTCTTGTCACCAGGTGACTTTATGTCCAACTCAGTATGTGTTCTAGTGATGTAAAAAACTCTGCCTCTGGATTATGAGGGATTATGAAGTGCTTCCTCATTATTCTTTGCCACTGTTCTAGACCAGAGTTGCTTCCTTTTCTGCCACATCCTAGACAGAATTCCACCCTCTGCCTGAGTCTGGCTGCCTTCCTCACACTTCCGGTGCCTCACTCCTGGTTTTCAGGCCTGCCAGGCTCCTTCACCCTTAGGGCCCATGCAGTTTTCATCTCTCAGCCCAGGGAGGGCTTTGCTGCCCATCCTCAAGCATGTCTTAGAACCAAATTACTGTCTTATCCTCACTGATCCATGCTCTGTAACTGTAATTTTCTATTTATTTTGATTACTTTTTTTGTGTTCTCCACTGCTGAGAAGCAAATACTTCTGACTCTTAGCTATCATTTCTAGTGTTTCTTTCCATGTTGTTAGTACATACTTATGCTCAAGATTGGTGCTCTAGGCTGGGAAGGTGGCTCAGAGGTAGAGCGCTTGCCTTGCATGCATGAGGCCCTGGATTTGATTCCTCAGTACCACATAAGCAAAAAAAAAAGTCGGAAGTGGTGCTGTGGCCAACTGGTAGAGCACTAGCCTTGAGCTGAAGAGCTGAGGGACAGCGCCCAAGCCCAGAGTTCAGGCCCCACGACTGGACCCAAAAAAAAAAAAAAGATTGGTGCTCTACCACTTGAGCTATGCCTTTACTTCCAGCTTTTTGCTAAAGATAAGAATCTAGCTGGGTGCCAGTGGCTCACGCCTGTAATCCTAGCTACTCAGGACACTGAGATCTGAGGATCTCAGTTTGAAACCAGCCCAGGCAGAAAAGG
>NW_012267249.1:140087-171176 GCF_000151885.1 Dipodomys ordii | reverse complement strand
TTCTTTTTGCTTATGTGGTGCTGAGGAATTGAACCCAGGGCCTCATGCATGCAAGGCAAGCACTCTACCACTGAGCCACCTTCCCAGCCCCATAATTTATTGATTTCTTGATCTCTCCTATCTCTCCTCCCAATTTTAATTTCCTCTGTAAAGTGAGGATTATGGTTTTTCACTATTGTTTTGGTATGAGACAGGGCTAGGTTTCTTATAGTCCTCCTTCCACACATTCTTCATTTACTTTGTCTACAGACAACAGTGTTGGACTATGTGATTAGAATTCATATTATGACTGAAACACTAGTCACAGTTGATCAACTCAGTTTGAGTGGATTCCTTTCTGATAGAAGCTTTTTTTTTTTTTCCTGGACTTAATTTACTTGTTTTGAAGACTGTGTGTAATAGAGCTTGAACTCAGGGTCAGGGCTTTGTGTTCTTTAGTTTTTTCACTCATGGGTGGTGCTCTGTCATTTGGCCATGCCTCTACTTGCACTTTTCTCTGTTTTGGTTGTGTCTATACCACTGATATGCCTGCAGATGCTCTGGTAGAGTAGGAACCTTGAGAATTTCTGAGTATAGTAGGTAGTCCACTCTGGTAGTCAGCACTTTTCCCTCTCTCCAGTAGGAACTAGCTGCTCCCAGGCCTGCTATAAATCTGACTTCTGAGATTTCTTGTCTTTTTACTTATCCCCCCTTCATTTTTTAAATTTTGCCAGTACCGGGGTTTTAATTCAGAGCCTTGTTGGTACTCTGTCACATGAGTCACATGTCCAGCCCAACTTTTTGCTGGTTATTTTGGATATGGAGTCTTGCAGGCCTTTCTGTCTAGCTGGCTTCAAACTGATACCCTTCAGATTTCAGTCTCTTGGGGAGCTAGGATTATTGATATGAGTCACCAGCACCAGATTACTCCTTCCTTGTGATGGGCTTAGAAAAAACAGTTTAAGACACCTTGCATTCTGAAAACATCTTTATTTTACCTTACAACCCTGTAAGGTAAAATAAATAGAACAGTAAAGGCACTACTGCATTGTCTGGTTCCTTTTGCTGCTGAGAAATCTGAGGCCATTCTGACTCCTCATCTTTTGTGGCTGGGATTTTTTTTTTAATTCCTGTTTATTACTGTGCCTGGTGGGTCTTTTTACTAGTGTGAGCTAGGCATTCAGTGGAACTTATACTCTGATACTGTGTAGTTCTTTGAAGTTTGCTTTTTGCCCTTTGTCATCTGTTTTTCCTTTGAGGAATCTGGGTTTTACCTCCTTATTTAAGTTTTAAATTGTATATGTTTTGGAGCATATATGACATTTTGGTCTACTTCGCAGGCTCAACCACATACTTTTCAACTTTTGAGAGCTCTTGTTTAAAACCTTACTTTCTGACCCCTTCTCATTTTGCTTTATGGATGCATTATTTTCTCTCTCCCAACATTGCCTCTTTTACTTCCAACTTGCTTTGGTTTTTCTTTCTTTCTTTTTTTTTTTTTTTCTTTTTTTGGCCAGTCAACAGGGCTTGAACTCTATACCTGGGCACTGTCCGTGAGTGCTTTAGTTCAAGGCTAGTGCTCTACCACTTTAGCCACAACACCACTTCCTGTTTTCTGGTGGTTAGCTGGAAATAGAGTCTCACGGACTTTCCTGCCCTGGTTGGCTTTGAACCATGATCCTCAGATCTCAGCCTCCTGAGTAGCTAGAATTATAGGCATGAGCCACTGGTGCCTGGCTTGCTTTGTTTTTTTCTGACTTTTCTGTTACAGTAACACTTTATATCTGTGGTTGTCTTAATCTTCCATTCATATTTTAAAGTAAGATACTACACTGGACACAGGCATAGACCTGTAGTCCCATTTATTTGGGAGGTCAAAGCAGGCGGATTGACTGAGCTCAGGAGTTCAAGACATGTCTGGACACTTACATCCTGGAAAAAAAAAAGTTCCCTAAAAGAGCCAGTATGATGGTACACCTAGCACTTGGGAGGTTGAGGATAATGAACTCAAGGCCAGCATGGACTACATAGACAAACTATCTCAAAAGGGAGGCGTGGGAAACAACATATAGTTGGGAGGGGGAGGGCTAGGCTGTGGTGAATAATAGCTTTCGCTGTAATAGTGATTAGATAGGGAACCAAATATTTTGTTGTAGGACACTGTAGATAGTTTTTGACTATAGTTAATTTTTTTTTTCCTCTTGGTCTATGATTCTCCAGAAAAGATTCTTCCAGTTTCAATTCTGGGGTCTGTAAGCTGGATGCCAGGGTTCTGTGAGAATAGAAGATAACTGTGCCAGTGCTGAGGGGATGGAGAGGAACAGCTACTTTGGCAGACTGGTCGCCAGTCTTTTTGTCCTCCCACCAGTTCCCCAGGTTTGATTGGGCATTTTACAGGATTTTCAATGTTTTCATGTTTGCAGTCATACTATGTAGTGGCCAAGTAGATGGTACTTTTTTTTTTTTTTGCCAGTCCTGGGGCTTGAACTCAGGGTTCAGGCACTGTCTCTAAGCTTTTTTCCTCAAGGTTAGCACTCTACTACTTGAATCACAACTCACTTCTGGTTTTTGTGGTGTTTAATTGGTGATAAGAGTCTTACAGACTTTCCTGCCCAAGCTGGTTTTAAGCTGCAATCCTCAGATCTCAGCCTCCTGAGTAGGTAGGATTATCATTGTGAGCTATCATTGCCTGGCTTTAGGTGATACTTTTTAGCTTCTTGTATTTTGTTGTCTTTGTTTCTTTACCTTGTTCTTTGGTTTCCTGTGTTTCATTCTACTGATTTAAGTGTGTGATTCATACAGTTGTCTTTCTTGTGGCATTTGGTGAGTGAGGTCAGCACATGTGTGCACATTTAGTCCACCCCCTTTAGTTAGAAGATTGTTCTCTTTCTAGCTCTCTTCTGTGTTGCTCAGGATGACTCCAAACTTTTATTTTTTATTTTTTTGGTCGGTCGTGGGGCTTGAACTCTGGGTCTGGGCGCTGTCCTTCAGCTCAAGGCGAGTGCTCTACCACTTGAGCTACAGCGCCACTTCCGGTTTTCTGGTGGTTTATTGGAGATAGGAGTCTCATGGTCTCTCCTGCCCGAGCTGGCTTTGAACTGAGATCCTCAGATCTCAGCCTCCTGAGTAGCTAGGATTACAGGCGTGAGCCACCAGCGCCCGGCTGACTCCAAACTTTTAGACTCAAAGGCTCTTTTTGCCTCAGCCTCCCAAGTAGTTGAGTATTATTAAAAGGTTAAGACCTACTGGACACTGATGGCTCATACCTGTAATCCTAGCTGCTCAGGAAGCTGAGATTTGAGGATTTGAGGTTCTGAGCCAGCCCGGCCAGGAAAGTCTGTGAGACTCTTACCTCCAGTTAACCACCAGAAAACTGGAAGGGGACCTGTGGCTTAAAGTGGTAAGAGTGCTAGGCTTGAGCAAAAAGAGCTCAAGGAGGGCTGGGAAGATGGCTCAGTGGTAGAGCGCTTGCCTTGCATGCCTGAGGCCCTGGGTTCGATACCTCAGCACCACATAAGCAAAAACAAAAAAGCCGGAAGTGGCGTTGTGGCTCAAGTGGTAGAGCGCTAGCCTTGAGCTGAAGAGCTGAGGGACAGTGCCCAGGCCCAGAGTTCAGGCCCCACGACCGGACCCAAAAAAAAAAAAGAGCTCAAGGACAGCTTCCAGGCCCTGCAACAGACCAAAAAAAAAAAAAAAGGTTGAGACTTTTTCCAAGGAGTTTTAACATTTGAGGTTTCTTTTCTTGATGCTTCTTTTCAGCAGTGTAAATATGAACTGTACTATGTAAAGAAAAGGAGAGGGCTGGAAATATGGCTTAGAGGTAAAATGCTTTCTTTAGCATGCAGGAAGCCCTGGGTTCAATTCCTCATTACCACATAAACAGAAAAAGCCAGAAGTGGCAGTGTGCTCAAGTGGTAGAGTGCCAGCCTTCAGCAAAAGGAACTGAGGGACAGTGCCCAGGCCCTGAGTTCAAGCCCCAGGACTGACAAAAAAAAAAAAGAGATAACGAGAGGGAGGCAGAGAGACAAGTCATAGGCTGCCAGTGAGTGAATCTGTTAAGGTTTTTGTCTCTGAATGTATTGCAGCAGTAAGTGATGATACTATAAATTGGCAATTAACAAGCTGTTTCTTCCTTTGTTTCTTTTTGTTTGGTATTTTGACAGTACTAAAGTTGGTCAGCCTCATGCTTGCTAGACAGGGACTGTACCTCTTGAGCCATACTTCAGCCCTCTTTGTTTTAATTATTTTTCAGGTAGGGTCTCAAGCTTATTGCCTGGGTCCAGCCTCAAACTACCATTCTCTTAACTACACCCTACACCCTACCATGTGTAGCTTATTGTTGCAATAGAGCCTCTGAAACTTCCTACTCAAGCTGGAACCATTATCCTCCCAATCTGTCTCTCAAGTAACTGAGATTGTATGAGTGAGGCACTGTGCCTTCAAACAAGGATGTTTTCATGTGAATGACTAAGGAAATGATTGGCCTCTAACTTAACAAGCATATATGTGCAGTCAAGCTATGTAACCAGTGTGTCTTAAGCTTCATATTAAGTTCTGTCAACACTTTTGCTGTGTTCTTTATATTAGCAAAGTAACACAGTTCGTTGCCTTAAGGAATAATATTCATGTGTATTTGTATGTGATATGTATTCTCTTTGCACAGTTGCACACGGACAAGAAACAGATCAGTGTGGGGTTCATTGGCTATCCAAATGTAGGCAAGAGCTCTGTGATAAATACATTGCGCTCCAAGAAAGTCTGCAGTGTGGCTCCCATTGCAGGTGAAACAAAGGTATGTCTGGCTTACAGAATTCTCCTGCATATTTTTTTAATGGAGGGTGATTGTTTAACACATGCAGTTTTTGTTTTGTTTTTGGTGTCAATTCTTGGGTTTGAACTCAGGATATCCTCTAGGCACTATCCCTGAGCCTTTTTTTTTTTTTCAAGACTAGCACTCTACTACTTTGAGCCACAACTCCACTTCTAGTTTTTGAGTGGTTAATTGGAGATCAGAGTCTCATAGACTTTTCTGCCTGGGCTGGCTTTAAACCACAATCCTCAGATCTCAGCCTCCTGAGTAGGTAGAATTACAGGCATGAGTCACAAATACCCAGCGGATTCTAGCTTTTTGCTGGTAACTGGATATAAGAATCTTGCAGATTTGTCTGCCTGGGTGCTTCCAAACCACTATCCTCAGATCTCAGCCTTGAGCCTTGTCCTGAGTAATTAGGATTATAGGATTGAGCCACTCACATCCAGCTCTACCCACTTAGGTAAGAGTGCTTTGTATACTATTTGATTCCTATGTGATTTAATGGATGACATTCAGATTTAAGGCTATTTTAAGTTGTCATTCCAGCCTTCTACTTTGATGGACAAAACTAACAGGAATATTTAATGTCTAGGCTAAGAAAAGACACCTAGAATAGATTCTGATCATTGAGGGGTCAGTACCTAGAACACAGAATGTTCTCCAGGGGAACAGTATGATTCTCTCTAGAAGCAAAGAGAAAATAGTACTGTGCTTCCAAAAGTAATTTTAGAGGCCACTTTTGTTACTGTGCAATCCTAAGTGGAAATGCTGTTTGATTTATTCTTAGACACTTAGCCTGATAGAAACTAGTTTATATGGTATAGAGAGGTATGTTCTTAAGCTGGATCACGTAGCAGAATGCTTTTCTTCAAGCCCTCCCTTTTGTGCTCTAACTTCAACCATAGCTTCCGGGGTTTGAAGTGTTAGACTCAGGATGTCTCTGACTTAGAATTTTATGTTCCAGGTTTGGCAATATATTACCTTGATGCGTCGGATATTCCTGATCGATTGTCCAGGTGTGGTTTACCCCTCTGAGGACTCAGAGACAGACATCGTCCTGAAAGGAGTTGTGAGTATTAGGTCATAATAGCCTCTGCCTGCCTTCTTTGGTAGAGGAAGTTGGGGGGTTGGATCCCCAAAGACCTTTGTTTCTTGTTGGGAAGGCAGTTTTGGATCAACTTGTCTAGCGAAACTGGGGAACATGATGCTGAACATGGAAGCCTCCTTCCCACTTTGTCTACCTGAGGAGGTTGTGGGACCATAGACAGATATGGTCAGTGTCACCCCACAATACAGTGTGTAATTTACACACAGGATCCAGAGGAGAGCAGAGCCTGTTGATGCTTAGTGATCATTCATCTCTGTGTGTTTATGGGTTGAGTCATTTTGGAACCCAGTCATTTCCTTGCTTGTTTCTGAATATGCCAGAAACTTTAAATGGTTCCCCTTAAACATAACCATGCCTCTGGCCACACATTCTGTGCATATTCCTCTCCTCTGTTCTTAAACTTTCTCAGTATTTGTGTCCTGAGATTGGTAGGATTTTAACCATTTCTACAAATGGGTAACACAAATTGTTTTAAGCCCATGCTTCTTGGAGAAGCCACACAGCCAATTTGTGGTGAGCTGGAGTTCTGGACTCCTTGTCTGTGGTCAGTGGTTCTTGCAGACCACCATGTCTGGCCACCCCAGAGGCAGGCTTCTTCTGCCAGGCTCCACTCACTCTGTGATATTGAAATTCATTTGGCTTTACAAAGAGCACCAGAACTTCCCGAGACCACAACATAGTTTGCAGATTTCTATTACCATCTAGGTTCAAGTTGAGAAAATTAAGACTCCTGAAGATCACATTGGTGCTGTTCTTGAACGAGCAAAGCCAGAATATATTAGCAAGACATACAAGATTGATTCTTGGGAGAATGCTGAAGATTTTCTTGAGAAGCTAGCTTTCCGCACTGGGAAATTATTAAAGGTGAGCCAGGGTCCGTGGAGAGTGGATGTGGTATAAACTACAGGGTGTTGTAGAAGGAGATATGTGAGCAGTGGGAAACTTGGCAGGTGAATGATGTTGAGCACCTAGGACAACTAAAATACCTCTAAAGTAAGAGGTGATTTTTTTTTCTGAAAGTTAATTGAGAATATTTCCTAACATTTCAGGGTGGAGAGCCTGACTTGCAGACTGTGGGTAAGATGGTTCTCAATGACTGGCAGAGGGGCCGGATACCTTTCTTTGTCAAGCCTCCCAGTGCAGAGCCACCCACTTCCCTTCAGGTAAGAACTGGAAATCATGGTCACCGGAATGTAACTTTTGATTGCTTCCCTCTGTAAAGCATCTTCTTTCTTGCTTTGTGGTAATATTTTAGCTGTGTGTCCTCCTGGACTGCTACCTTCATTACTTTTGGGAGCATTAGACTAAAAAGCAGAAATACGTCAGACATCAGCTTAGATACCACCTTGGGAAAAGATGGCGCTTTTTAAGTATAAGAGTCTTCTTGACAGTCTTTTCTTACATGTGGAGAACAAAGGCACTGCCAAGATTAATTTATTGAATAAACATATATTGGAACCAACTATGGGTGCAGCATAGGAACAAGGGAATGAGTATTGGCCCTTGCCCTCAAGAAATGTGTGCTCAAATGGGGAAGTAGAGCATGTAGTTGGTGCTCCAGGAAAGTGGTCTTGGGTTTGGAGCTCATCCACTGTTCAGGAAGGTTCTCAGTTGTCCCTTTTTCCCCTTTCACAGAAGTGACTGCCCCAGGGCATAACAGTAGCACTTGGCTTTTCTCTTTCTAGGGCCAAGTCTCAAAAGATGGCTTCAAGTTTTGTACTGTGCCAATATCATTTGCGTTCATATAATTTTTTCTGACAGGTTTAAACTCGGGGCCTTGCTCTTATCACTTGAGCCATACCCTAGCCCTTCATATAGGAACCCATTTCCAGATTTGCAACTGTAGTGGGGTGTTTGCATTTGAGTATTTTCCTCAGCATTAAAAACTTTTAACATGGGGGCTGGGAATGTGGCTTAGTGGTAGACTGCTTGCCTAGCATGCATGAAGCCCTGGGTTCAATTCCTCAATACCACATCAACAGAAAAGACCAGAAATCGTGCTGTGGCTTATGTGATAGAGCTCTAGCCTTGAGCACAGAGAGGCTCAGGGACAGAGCCCGGGTCCTGACTGGCAAAAAAAAAAAGCTTGAAATTGATGTTAATCAAATCCTTTCCCCTTTCTCTTCCCTATAAAACCACAGCCAGCCAAGCAGAACAGGTCTTCCTTTTCAGTGTAGGTGAAGTCAGTCAGTTGGTGGTATATTCATTCAGCAACTATGCATAGAGCATTTGCTATGTGCCAGACTCTGGGTACTGGAGGTATTCCAATGGCAGAGTAGGCAAGATCCCCTGCCCCACTGCATGTACATTCCTGTTGGGGGAAGGGGGGAGGGAGGGGAAGGGAGGAGAAGAGAGAGAGTTATAAACTACTAAAAAAAACCAGAAGTGGCACTGTGGCTAAAGTGGTAGAGCACTTGCCTTAAGCAAAAAGAAGCTCAGGGACAGCACCCAGGCCCAGAGTTCAAGCCCTAGGACCATCAATAATTTAAAATAATAATAATAGTAGTAATAGCCAGTTTGCAATAAAAGACAAAGGGCAGAAATAGCCAAATGAAAGCCATGGCCAGGGCAAGGAATGGAGAATAGCCAGGACAAGGCATATGTAAGAGCCAGTAGCTTCTGAGTACTTTCTGGGTATGCCTACCTCCCAGCCCACAAGTATTGTCACTAACCTGGAATTGCAAACCCTATTATGGTTAGTTTTTTGTTTTTTGGAGTTTTTTTTGGCCAGTACTGGGGCTTGAACTCAGGGCCTGGGCACTGTCCCTGAGCCTCTCTGTGCTCAGGCCTAGCACTCCACCATTTGAGCCTTAGCACCACTTCTGATTTCTTCTGTTTATGTGGTACTGAGGAATTGAATCAGGGCTTCATGAATGCTAGCAAGCACTCTTAAGTTACATTCCCAGCCCTAAGGGGAGATTTTTATGGAGGCTTTAATATATGAGTAGCCATTGGTGATTGAGCTCAGTCTCCAGCCCCTCTACTCCCCAAGAGGTCTGAGGTGGGTGGGACTGGAAGGTGGCTCAGTGGTAGAGCACTTGCCTTGCATGCATGAGGTCCTGGGTTCGATTCCTCAGCACCACATAAGCAAAAAGAGAAAAAAGCCGGAAGTGGCGCTGTGGCTCAAGTGGTAGAGTGCTAGCCTTGAGCTGAAGAGCTGAGGGACAGCGCCCAGGCCCAGAGTTCAGGCCCCATGACCGGACCCAAAAAAAAAAAAAAAGATATCTAGGGATGATTTAGTATATTAGCTTAAACTCAGTGGGGTAGAAAGGGCCTGATTTAGGTATCAGTGCCATGACTGAACATGCCAAGCTTTCCCTAGTGCTTCTTTCTACCATCTTATCCATGCAAGCTGAACTCTGAACTTGAGATTTTCCAAAGTCAAAGCAGCTGGGTAAAGTGCTATGTAAGTCCAGGAAATGCTATAAAAATTTGTATATTCTCTAGTGAGGAGATTTTTTTTCAGTTTTCAGATTCTCAGTAGGTTTCTGCCTCACACAAAAAAGAAGACAATTAGCCTGGCGCCGGTGGCTCACGCCTATAATCCTAGCTACTCAGGAGGCTGAGATCTAAGGATCGCCGTTCAAAGCCAGCCTGGGCAGGAAAGTTTGTGAGACTCTTATCTCCAATAAACTGCTAGAAAATGGGAAGTGGTGCTGTAGCCCAAGCAGTAGAGCCCTCGCCTTGAGCTGAAGAGCACAGGGACAGCGCCCAAGCCCAGAATTCAAGCCCCACGACCAACAAAAAAATAAGACAATGACAGAGTAAGGGACAGAATAATGCTTCCAAGAGTTGTGTAGACCACTAAACTTGGGTACAGTTGCTCATTAAAACTCCCTGAGCTAGGCGCTGGTGGCTCACGCCTGTAATCCTGGCTACTCAGGAGGCTGAGATCTGAGGATCATAGTTCAAAGCCAGCCAGAGCAGCAAAGTCCGTGAGACTCCTATCTCCAATAAACACCAGAAAACCAGATGTGCTGCTGTAGCTCAAGTGGTAGAGTGCTCGTATTGAGCTGAAGAGCTGAGGGACAGCGAGCACCCAGGCCCAGAGTTCAGCCCCATGATCCACAAAAAAAACTCCGAGTGGCTTCCCAACATACTAGCTCCCCACATCACCCCTCTTTAGCCAGTGACTTCTCAGTACTCTGGATGTCCCAGGCACATTTTGGGGTGCTCTCTGCCCCCTTTGTGGCAAAGAGATTAGGATGGCTTTTGCCTTTGTCATGAAGATGTGTATAAAATACAAGCTCCTCAGATTCCCCACTCACACCGCACCACCTCTCATTGGGTTAGTTTCTTCAGGTGCAGGACTTCTGATCACGTACTTGGCTGTTGGTGTATCAAACATGTAGTCTTTGTCCCCATACAAAGCTCCTAAAATCCTTGGAATTTCATAAAAGGATATGAGTATTATGACATTATTCAGAAGTAACCCCTTGTTAAGTACCAGACTGAATTTTCGTTTTCTGATTCCATTTCTCTTCCTGCTCAAACCCTCCTTTGGGCCTCAATAGCCTCCACCCTCCTCATCCTTGGAAGTTGTCACAGATGCTTCCCAGAACATTCCAGAAGAGGAACCTGCAGAAAGCAAAGAGCCTGTCATTGAGAGAGAAAAAGAAGAAGACAGTCCTTGTGATGCCAACTCAGAGATGCAGCAGATTTTGGCCCGGGTTCGCCAGAACTTTGGCAAAATCAACGTCGTGCCACAGTTTTCTGGGGATGACCTGGCTCCTGTGGAGATATCAGACATAGAAGAAGAGCTGGAGAGCTTTTCTTCTGATGAGGAGGAGCAGGAGCCAGCAATAGACGAAGAGGAGGAGGTGGAGGAAGGAGCTCTCCAGGAGTCCCCAGCAGAGCCAGTGGGAAATGACACCAAAGCAGTGATTAGAGCGCTGGACGAAAAGATTGCTAAATACCAGAAGTTTTTAAATAAAGCCAAAGCTAAAAAGTTTTCAGCAGTCAGGTAATAGCTTGCCATCTAATGAATTGCAATTTTTTCATTTCTTTGCCCAAAACTTGCTAGGAAAATTAATGTTTTTGTTGTCATTGACTCAGAGCATCAAACTTGCTAGGCTGAACCATACTTCTAGTCCTTTGTTTTACTTTTTTGTTATATTTGTTATATTTTTATATTTGTTTTATATTTTATATTTTGTTATATTTGTTATATTTTGGTTTTGTTTTTTATAGGTCTTAGGGCTTGAACTCAGGGCCTGAGCACTGTCCCTGAACTGCTTTTTTTTTTTTTTTTTTTTTAACTTAGAGCAGTTCTTCAGTCTTTTCCAACCTTTTGTTATGTTGTTGGTCATGGGGTTTAAACTCCTGTCGCACGTCTCTCCGAGCCTTTTTGCTCAAGGCTAGTGCTCTACCACTTTATTTTGATCCATAGCACCAGTTCCCCCTGAGACCTTTTTTTTTTTTTGTCAGTCATGGGGCTTGAACTCTGGGCCTGAGCACTGTCCCTCTGCTCTTTAGCTCAAGGTGACTACCCCTTGAGCTACAGCACCACTTCCCGTTTTCTGGTGGTTTATTGGAGATAAGAGTTTCAGACTTTGTTGCTGGGGCTGGCTTTGAACCACAATCCTCAGATCTCAGCCTCCTGAGTAGCTAGGATTACAGGTGTGAGCCACTGGCGCCCAGCTCCCCCTTGAGCTTTTTTGCTCAAGGCTAGCACTACCACTTTGAGCTACAGCACCACTTCCAGTTTTGTGGTAGTTAATTGGAGATAAGAGTCTCACTGGACTTTTCTGCCCTGGTTGCCTTTGAACCTCAATCGTGAGATCTCAGCCTCCTGAGTAGCTAGGATTAAAGGAGTGAGCCACCAGGGCCCAGCATTGTTTTTGACATAGTCTTGCTAATTTCTTGCCCAATCTGATCTCCATCCTCAATCTAATCTGTGCCTCTGAGTAACCGGCTTTCAGGTATGTAACACCATATTTGACCTTGCTTTGTTTTGTTGTTGTTGTTGTTGTTGTTTTTTGGTCATGGGGGCTTGAACTCTGGGCCTGGGCACTGTCTTTCAGCTCTTCAGCTCAAAGCGAGCGCTCTACCACTTCAGCTACAGCGCCATTTCCGGTTTTCTGGTGGTTTATTGGAGATAGGAGTCTCACAGTCTCTCCTGCCTGGGCTGGCTTTGAACCGCGATCCTCAGATCTCAGCCTCCTGAGTAGCTAGGATTACAGGCGTGAGCCACCAGCGCCCGGCCTTGCTTTGTTTTGTATTGCTTAGGATAGTACCTAGGGCCTCATGCTAGGCCAGTACTCTTATCCCTGCGCTACATAGCCAACCTGCACAATATTTTTATGGTGGGTGGAGTCATTAACATTTTAAAAAATTAAATTTTGTCACATTCAGTTACCAAAAGTATGTGAAACTTAGTCTCATCCAGAATTGTAGAAATGTCTAGGGAGCTTCGCAAAATACTGGATATTGATTTCTTCCTTGGGTGCTAATAAACAAAGAGTGGAGGGAGACTTGTAGGCTGGGGGTGGGGAGACTGGTCCTGGGCATTGTCTCATGTTCCTTTGTTGGTCCTTGGACTTGAGCTTGGGGCCTCAGTACTTCTCTTGAGCTCTTTCCTTGAAGGCTAGTGCTCTACCACTTTGAGCTATGAAGCTCCCCTTCCCATTTTCTGGTGGCTAATTGGAGACAAGAGTCTCATGGACTTTCCTACCCGGGCTCGCTTTGAACCTGAATCATCTGATCTCAGCCTCTTAAGTAGCTAGATTACAGGTGTGAGCCACCGGTGCTGGTCTTACTTCTGGCTTTTTTTTTTCTTTTTTCTTTTTTTGCCTGGTGCCTGAACTCAGGGCTAGCGCTCTACCACTTGAGCCACAGCACCACTTCTAGCATTTTCTTCTTATGTGGTACTGAGGAATTGAACCCAGGGCCTCATGCATGTGAGGCAAGCGCTGTACCACTGAGCTACCTTCCCAGCCCCTCACTTCTGGGTTTTTTGGTAGTTAATTGTTGATAGTCTCAGGGACTTTTCCTGCCCTGCTGTCTTTGAACTGTGATTCTCAGATCTCAGCCTCCAGAGTAGCTAGAATTATAGGTGTGAGCTAAGAAGAGTTTTTTAAGGGAATGTATATGTATCCCTAATTGCCTGATTTGGGCAGTTGAGAGGAATGGTAGGCAGCATGGTTACTTTGCCTTTCTCTTCCAGAATTCCCAAAGGGTTAAGTGAAAAGATTTTTGCAAAATATGAAGAACAAAAGAAAACACCTGAACAACAAAGAACATTTGAAGAAGATGTGGATGATACAGGTGAAGATTATTTATTTATTTAGAATAATTTGCATGTTTAGGATTTTTGGAAGCCTGAGTTTAAATTTCCAAATTAACTCTACTGTTGTCCATATAAATATTCTATCTGGCTGATTTCCCTGGTTCCTCATCATATAAATTAGATTATTTTTCAACCTGCATATTTGTTGATATTAAATTGGCAGTTCTGGAACTTTGCTTTTATTATTATTATCTTTTGTTGGTGGTGGTGGTTGTGGGGCTTGAACTCTGGGTCTGGGCTCTATCCCTGAGCTGTTCAGCTCAAGCAAACGCTCTACCACTTGAGCCACAACACCACTTTTGGTTTTCTGGTGGTTAATTGGAGATGAGTGTTTCACCAACTTTCCTGCCCAGGCTAGCTTTTGAACTGTTATCCTCAGATCACAACCTCCTGAGTAGCTAGGATTACAGGCATGAGCCACTGGGTACCCGGCTTCATCATTTATTTTTTTGTGCTGGTCTTAAGGCTTGGACTTGGGGCCTGGGCACTGCCCTTGTGCTTTTGAATTCAAGACTAGTGTTCTACCACTTGAACCACAGCTTTACTTTCAGTCTTTTTCTGGTGCTTAATTGGAGATGAGTCTCATACTCTTCTGTTGAGACTGGCTTCTAACCAGAATCCACAGACTCAGCCTCCTGAGCAGCTAGGATTACAGAAGTGAGCCACTAGCCCCTAGCTTAACATTAGTAACAGGATTAATCTTAAGAAGCTAAAGAGAGTCTAATCAATGTGGGGCAGGGTGTGTTTCATGTCTTTTTTACTCCCTTAATTTTGCTTACAGCTTCCATAGCAAGAGTGTATTTATCTGACACAAGAATGAACTGCCATGACCCAAAAGGTCTGTGTTGACCTGGTTCCCTCCCAGCATCCTACTTGCTCTTTGCTTTCCTTATCCACTCTATTCATCCTGGCCTTCCTCTTTCTGCTGGCCTATTATTAGCCTTTTTCTCCCTGTAAGACTCAAATTTTGAAAGACCTTTGTTTGCTTTTCTTTCCCCTTATGAATGTTTTTTTTTGTTTTTTGTGTGTCCAGCACCTACCAAAAAGGGAAGAAAGCGGAAGGCACAGAGGGAAGATGAACCTTCAAATAAAACTCAGAGGACAGTGACATCAAAGGAAGTACGTGTTTTATTAAGAGCTACATATAGGAAATAGAAGTCTAGTTCTCAAGACCTACTCTTTCTGAAACAAATATACCCTGTAGCTGGATCCCAGGAATCCCATGACCTGGTTGAAGTTACTTAAAATTGGATCAGGGAGTGGCTCACTGGACAAGAGTCCTTAAGTCTACATCTTATATTTCAGGAATTCCTGAGCACTGATTTCAAACATAGGCCTATTGGCTGGAAGAGCTGTCTTGCATCATCCCAGCAAGATAATACAGAGCAGGCTAGGTTGGCAAGATCAGTGATCTCTATAAAGGGCAGCTTTGTAGCATGTGTGTGGAGCTGTAGGAGCCCCTCTGGGGAGGGCAGTAGTTTGTCAGGAATGCTGCAGAAAGGATTTAACCATTGGGTATCAGCAACCCTTTATGTAGTTGTGATCAAAATACCTAGGATGACTTAGAGAAATGAATTTGGCTCACAATTTTCAGTGGGTTCAGTCTTAGTTGCTAAGCCCCATGTGCTGGGCAGAACATCATGGCTTCAGGATTATATGCTAGGGAAAAGTTGTTCATCTCATAGTGGACAGGAAGCAGAGAACAGTGATGGAAGGCTCTAGAGCAAGGACACATCCCAGTGGCCTTTCTTCAACCAAGCAACAAGTTCCTCTACCTCCCAATAATCAGATTTTTCCTCCCATCAGTGGATTAGCAGAACCCTTATAAAGGTATCATCTGGGCACGTGGCACAAACACACCTAGAGGTATGTTTACTTACCTAGGCATTTCATTTCAGAACTAGTCTATCTGGTGGAAGGATCCGCCAGATCCTTTATAGCTCTGCTTCTAGCAGCTGTGGTGGAAATGCACAGGAAATAAAGCAGAAGTGAGAAACAAGACCCTTAAGGTGTATGGCTCTCAGTGTTTGATGGAATTTTTTTCTTGTCATTTTTTTTTTGTTGTTGTTACAGCGGAGGAGAGCAGAACGACAGCAACGATCCAAAAGAGTTGGTGTACGCTACTATGAAACACACAACGTGAAAAATAGAAATAGGAACAAGAAGAAGAGCAATGACTCAGAGGGACAAAAGAACAAACACAAAAAATTCAGACATAAGCAGTAACGTCTAAAAAGTTCTTTATTAACTTATACAAAAATAGTCAATTAAAGATTGTATTCATTTTCTTCATGTTCTGTTGTTATTACTAAGGCCACAGTGCACTAGTTCTGAGGTTTGGAATTTGAAGCCATTACCAGTGCTACTGAGAACAGAGGTAGAGGCCTTCAGCATTAAGGTCTGCTGTCCAGTCCGATGGCACTTCAGGGACTTCAAATGGTCCTGGGTTCTTTGAGACTCTGCCCTTCCAGAATGTCTACAGAAACAGGTGGTCTGTAGAATGCCATTGCTTTTGTGCTGCAAGTACAGGTTTGGGACAAATGCGCACAGGACTAGGCTTTACAGTATGAGGGGAAAGCTCTGGTAACTTTTCAGTTCATTGAGTGTGTTAGGTGGGCTCATTAGGACGTTCTTGCATTATTGTGGAAGTCATAGAACCAGCAGATCTCAAAGAAGAGTTCTTTCCCAAGAAGTTGGCAGCACAGTCAGGTCACTTTAGTGAACACTTAAAGTTCCTTAGGACACCTGGTTATGGTTAAAGTGAACTAAGTGGGGGCATGCTTGACTTAGAAAGCAGCTCTTTTGTAGGATCAGTTCTTCCAAAGAGCCTTGGAGCCCTGAACAGAAAAGATGACATCAAAGCTCTACCAAGGAGTGAGCCTTCTGCCCCTCTTCAAAGAATATTGAGTGCCTGTCTGAGGCATCCTATCTGAATGGAATGCTTTGGCTTAGTGCTGACAGCAGTACTTAGATAAAACTTGGTGAATGGTGGGTGTCACCCAGCTTGCTGCCCTGAATAAAGATATAAATTGTTCACTTACTCTCAGTCTATAAAAGATGTCTGCAGGGTATAGCCTGACAATTAGTAATTAGAACTGCATGTGAGATGTCGTATATTAAAACAGCTAATGGTGTGGATCAGGGTTTGATAGTTTGCAGAACAAGATCAAGTGCATTTGTGGTCGGGGGAGCTGAGGTGCAGAGCTCAAAATATACTGGGACTTTGATTGCCAGCAGTCACTTTTTACATAGCCACGAGTTCTGCTGCTTTCTAATCTAGGCGAGGAAATTGAGGCACACGAAATCTTGTTTACTCAGCGGATAGGGATAAGCTGACACAGTATAACCACAGCTTGGAAATGAGTTACTAAAACTTGCCTTAGAGTAGGAATGAAAGTGGAGGGACAGGCCAGAGAACCCAAGTTAGAGTACAAGGTGAACTGAACCAAACATTTGAGGGACAGGAGCAGTTTCTTTGTCCAGAAGAGGCTGGTAAGGAATGCTGATGGGAAAGCAGTTGCCTCCTAAGTTACTATTTTGGTTGACAGTCCCCAGTGTGGCTGTGAGCTGAATACTAGAACCAGGGTTCTCCACTTTCCATTGTCCAACTAGGAGCCTGGCTGCCAGACCTGAGGGATTTTACAACACTGGGGCAATAGCATGACTTCTGACAAATGCATAGGTGATGATCTCAGGAGGGGAGGGCTTGTTCACTAAGGAAACTACCTTTTAATTACAAAGAGCTGTGGTGGGGTAGTAGCTTTCACTGAGACCCATATGGAAATTATCACTTCTTTGGTGCGATAATGCCTTCCAGTTGGGCCTGAAAAACAAAAGCAAATTCTGTTAATACTTGAAGCTTGCGGCCTGACACATAGCTGAAAAGGTGATAGAAGTCTGGGAAGAAAACTCCAAATGATATCCTCAATTGTTCTTTGTCCTTTCATTTCCAATTTTGTATTTTCTAGATTAGCTGGCTTCTGGTATGGCATATAGTCTTGCTAGGTTAGGGATACAAGAGGACCTAGTTTCCACACTAATGGCTTAGTATATAATAGCACTGAAAAGGAAATTGAATAAAAGTTGTTGAAATAGTGGTTTTTTACATTGCTCAGATTTTAGGCCTGAATATGTCTGTTAAGTTAAAAAGTTGGCTGGCTAGTTCAGGATCCTGAGAGCTCTTTTGGGACCAGAGTTTTGGGAAACAGCAAATTATCAGCCACTAAGACAACTTGACACCCAATTAGAGAAAATTACTACCAGTGAGCAGGGAGTTGTCCATCTTGTACACTTGGGAGTTACTCTGCTTCTCTGGCAGCCAGAGCAGTAATTTACTATCAGAGTATGTGGACAGATCTTTAAGTAGGTCTATCTAAGGAACTGCAAACAGTGCTTTATTTGCAGTGCAGCTTTGAGCCAATAAAAATAACTCACTTGTAAAGAATCCTTCACCCTGGGGATTACAAGGTTGTCTTTGAATGTTAGATATTAAGGTATTGAGCTTTTGCTCTTGTTGTGGATACTGTAGGGGGGAACTGAGGAACTGGGACTTGTGACAGAAGAATGTGGCAGATAAAGGCATGTGGCAAATAGCAAAACAGCTTCAGAGGCTGTTGAGTAAACAGTCACATCTGGCTGTGAACATGTGTCACTTTTGTTTCTGTTAAACTCTTCTGCAACAAGAAAGTCTCTGTCATCTGCTGGTGGTTAATACAAAGCTGCCTTTTTCAAATGGTCAGACTTTGGGGATTGGAGAGCCATTATGCCTGCCAGTCAAGAACTTAAGCTTTCTTTTTTTTTTGTCAGTCATGGGACTTGAACTCTGGGCCTGGGCGCTGTCCCTGTGCTCTTCAGCTCAAGGCAAGTGCTCTACCACTTGAGCTACAGCTCCACTTCCAGTTTTGTAGTGGTTTATTGGAGATAGGAGTCTCAGGGTCTTTCCTGCCGGGGCAGGCTTTGAACCAAGACCCTCAGATCTCAGCCTCCTGAGTAGCTAGGATTACAGGCGTGAGCCACCCGCGCCTGGCCAAGAACGTAAGCTTTCTGCAAGGCCAGTGCCATAGGGGGAAAACTGCTCAACATAAATAGGCCGTGTATTTAGAAGAGTAATGTTTACACTTCACCAAGCCCAAGAATGGATTCTTCATACCTTGAAATGGATGATTGGACCTCGACCCCATAGTTTGTTTTTTGGTCGGTCCTTGGTGTTGTTCCTGAGATTTTTGTTTCAAGGCTAGCACTCTGCCACTTTGAGCCACAGTACCACTTCCAGTTTTGTTAATTGAGCCACAGCACCACTTCCAGTTTTGTTAATTGAGCCACAGCACAACTTCAGGTTTGTTAATTGGAGAAGAAAGTCTCATGAAGTTTCCTTCCCAGGCTGGCTTTGAACCATGATCCTCAGATCTCAACATCCTGAGTAGCTAGGATTACAGACGTGAGCCTTATTCAGTCTTTTTCTCTGTGTGTGTGCTGGTACTGGGGCTTGAACTCAAGGCCTGGGTGCCATCCCTTAGTTTCTTTACTCAACGCCAGCATTTTACTACTGGAACCATAGCTTCAATTCTGGCTTTTGGTGGTTACTTGGAGATAAGATTCTCATGGACTTCCTACCTGGTCTGGCCTTTAAACTTAATTCTCAACTTCCTGAGTAGCTAGTATTACAGGCATGAACCACAGGCTCTTGACTTTTCAGCTGATCATAAGTGGGCCATAAATTTGTGAGCAAGAGAATGCAGGTCCGGGCTCAGCCTTTGAAAAGCCTGGGGTCTGAACACCTGTGGATCAGTCCTCCCTGCAGAAGCCTCAGTTACATAAAAACATGCCACCAGCAAGGAAGCTCAGAAGAACTAACTACAGCTCTGTTCCTCTGACTACACACCTGGGAAAGGATCCCAAGTGTTTCTTCCTCTCAAGAGCCTTCCTTGCTCACCTGCTCGTCCATCTGGCTTTCCCTGCTTTTGCCTTGGGTCCTGCTTCAGTAGATGCCAGTGACAGAGCATTTTCCTCAAAATACTAGAGATCTGGCCCATGGGAGAAAACTCCAAAGATCAGCTTTAAAGAGTGTTAGCTCCACATTTTTTGTGTGTGCTGGTACTGGGGCTTGAACCTGAGGACTGTCCCTTAGCTTTTTCACCCAAGGTTGGTACTCTACACCACATACACTACAGTTCCACTTCTCAATATTCTCTCTCTTCTAGAAACTGCCCACTGGAGAGCCAGGGTGTGGTGCCATAGTAGGGATAAGTTGAGAATACAGTCCCTTCCACAGTTTAGAGGGACAGAGAACTCGAGTAATGAGCCCTCACCTGTGTCCCAAATAAGTCTCCCTATCTCTCTGCAGTGCCTGTGGACCAACATTTAAAGCCTTGAGTGAGCTATGAAGTGGCTCAAGTAGAACACTTGTTTAACAAACACAAGGTGCCAAGTTCAAACCCCGGTATGCCCAAAAGTAAAAATGAAAACCATATGTGAAACTGGATCCAATGGTCTGGCCTGGGAAGCAGGGCGGGGTACCTTCCACCTGGGGCCTGTTCCTCCATTTACCTTCAGCTGCTGATTTGTCCGCTTTAGGAACTGAATCTCCTCATTGTGTTTCTTCTCCTCCACCTGTCTTCTCTCACTCTCCCGTTTCTCAGTGGCCTCGCATTTAGCTTTCTGCTCATTCACTTGCCTTTCCAGATCTCTCTTCTCAGTCTCTAAATCTGCAATCTAAGGACAAAGTGCCCAGTCATCCTGAGAAGTTGCCAAGTGGGAAGATGATGTAAGGACCTGGGGGTGGGAGGACAGGACTTGGGACACAGTTGTCCAACTCCAGACATTGTCAGAGTACCGTACTACTGCCACCCAGTGGGGGGTCTGTGATCAGCACAAAGTGGCCTCAGACAAGATCACCAGGCTAGACTGTGAAAGCAAGAGTCCTCACTGAAGTGCAGGTCCAGAGCAGCCTAAAGGCCAGAATTCAGTGCTGCAAGGACAATCGGGGCAGGAGATGGGACAGAAGAGTCTTAGAGCCAATAGATCATGATGAACCCCACTCACTTTCCTCTCCATGTCTGATTTCCCCTGTTCAGCCTGCAGGGCCTTCCTCATGCCAAATGCCACGCTGCTCTCATACAAGGTCTGGTAGGCAGCAATGGTCATGCGGATCTCATCCCGGACTCGAAGCAGCAGCAGCCCCCTCTCCGCACAGTTGATGGTGACCTCCCGGATCAGCTCATCTTCCAGTGTGCAAAGGGGAGAACAGAGAAAATGGAGGGCAGGAAAGTATACATTTTCTACTGTAAACCATCCTACCTGTTGGGAAGGGCTCTAGGGTGTGTCCTTAGGTCTCAGGGAGAGTACATTCCATACCCCAAGAAGCCTGGTCATGCAGATGCTCCACTGAACTCTGCATTTCAAAGTACAGCCAGCAAGATACCAGTAAAGAAATCTGACCTTTTCATTGGAAATATGGTGGTATTTTAATACAGCAGTCCCTTTGGCCAGATTGATTTGGAAAGCAGGGTCTAGATCTTGCCTCCATCTTTCTATAAACATCTGGAGGGAAAACCCCACCCATACTGAGGCTGAGGGAAGCCTTCAGCTGCCCTGGAGTTTGGAGGTGTTTTGCAGATCAGAGTCCACAAGCCAGCAAGACTGGACTGAGTGGCACATTAGCACCAGCACTCAAGATAGCACATCTTAAATCTCTTGTATCTGTTGATTAACTGAGGGCCAATGTTGATGGATGAATGGATATATAGGACATGAATTTTTCTGATTAAAAATTAACTGCAAAGCTGGACACAAGTGGCTCATGCCTATAACTCCCTACTTGGGAGGCTGAGATCTGAGGATCATGGTTCAAAGCCAGCCCGAGCAGGAAAGTCTGTGAGACTCTCATCTCCAAATCAGCCACCAGAAAACGGGAAGTGGCGCTGTGGCTCAAGTGGTAGAGCATTAGCCCAAACTGAAGAGTGCAGGGACAACACCCAAGCCCAGAGTTCAAGCTCCACGACCAACAAAAAATAAAATAAGCAATAAGTGCAAAAGGAAGTGGCACTGTGGCTCAAGTGCAGAGTGCTCGCCTTGAGCTGAAGAGTTCAGGGACAGCACCCTGGGCCAGAGTTCAAGCTCCACAATTGGCCGGGCGACAGTGGCTCACACCTATAATCCTAGCTACTCAGGAGACTGAGATCTGAGGATCACAGTTCAAAGCCAGCCCAGGCAGGAAAGCCCATGAGCCCTAGCCTTGAGCTGAAGAGCTGAGAGACAGCACCCAGGCCCAGAGTTGTTTTGTTTTGTTTTTAAGTGCATGCTTATTATAGAAATCTTTGAAAACATTAAGATTTAAGTGGAAAGTTCTTGTCTTACTCCAAATATCTGCTCAGGAATAAGGAACCTAGGTTTCCAAGAATACAGTGACTGTCAGATGGGCTACTGGTATGAGATCTTGGGAGGGGAAGAGGACTCATTTAGTAGTTGCTGAGTAAGTCAGACAGAGTTGGGGGAGCTTCAACTTGGGGGTGCTCAGGGCTTGGATTTGTGCTGAAGGAGAAGGGAAGGAGGCAGGAGGATGTATAGTACTCACCAAAACACTGTGAGTAGAGCTCTCTGCGGACAGGGCAGATGCCCGTCTCCCTGGCCTGTCGCTGCTGCAGCTTCAGGTCCAGTTGTTCCTGAAGGTGTACCACGTCCATCCTGGTGCTGGGGGTGCTGGACACCTGCTGGATCCATAGCTGCGTGTCTTCCACCCACTCCCTGTGGCACAGACACAGCCAGAATGAGCAGAATGAAAACTTACAGATGTCAGAGGGCCTGAAAAGCTCTTAGCCTGAGTAGGAGTGAGAGCTCTGCTACCAGCCCTTTAGAATCTCTCCCTTTCTCTTGGAGTATGAGCTTCAAAGTAACACCCACTATGCTATCTCCCCCAGGGACTCTACCTCAGGGCTGGGTGGGTGAGGTCACCTTCCACAGGTCCTCCAATCCACCACTATTCCACATCTTACTCTCCTAGCATGGTGAGAAGGGACTTACAGTCCTGCTGCTTGATCTGAACAGAAGGCCCACAAGACACCATAAACCTTGGGTGTGTCAGAAAGAAGCACATGTATGTTAGGAGCAGTGAGGGTCTTGGATATTGTGCTAGAGCCATGCCAGGTTCCTGAATGACAAGGGAGCTAGCTTCTGTGCTATTATTGATGGGAGGAAATCAAGTGACAAATCAAGCCCCTCCCTTGACATCCATCTGAGAAATGACACTCACTTCTGGTTTCTCTACTTCACAGCCTTATAAAGGTCACATGTGCTACACAGGACTGCAGAAGTAAAGCCAGGCAAGGGAGCATGTTAAAGAGGGGCTCTAAGCCGGGCGCTGGTGGCTCACGCCTATAATCCTAGCTACTCAGGAGGCTGAGAACTGAGGATCGCGGTTCAAAGCCAGCCCGGGCAGGAGAGACCGTGAGACTCCTATCTCCAATAAACCACCAGAAAACCGGAAGTGGCGCTGTAGCTCAAGTGGTAGAGCGCTCGCCTTGAGCTGAAGAGCTGAGGGACAGCGCCCAGGCCCAGAGTTCAAGCCCCACGACTGACAAAAAAAAAAAAAAAAAGAGGGGCTCTAAAAGAGGAAAGGACATGAGCAATGCCTGCACAGGTAATGAAAAGAAGAGAACATGAGAACAGTAACTGTCAAGGCCCTGAAGTGATTAAGGTGTTTCAGAAATGATGTGATGGCCTTTTTGGCTTTAGCACAGTGAACAGGATGGAAGATAAAGTGATGAGAGCAGGGATAGGTCATAGGCCACATCATGTCATGTCTTCTAGGCATTGTAAGGACTTTGCATTATTAGTATTTATTATTATTATTATTACTATTTTGCCAGTCCTGGGACTTGAACTCAGAGCCTGGGCAGTGTCCCTGAGCTTCTTCTGCTCAAGGCTAGCACTCTACCACTTGAGCCACAACACTACTTCTGTCTGGCTTTTTCTGCTTATGTGGTACTGAGGAATTGAACCCAGGGCTTCATGCATGCTAGGCAAGCACTCTACCACTAAGCCACATTCCCAGCCTGCATTCTATTACTACTATTATATTTATTTTTATTCTTTTTTGCTGGTTCTAGGGCTTGAACTCAGGGCCTGGGCCCTGTCCCTGAGCTGCTTTTGCTCAAGGCTAGCACTCTACCACTTGAACCACAGCTCCATTTCTGGCTTTTGTGTGGGTGTGTGTGGTTAATTGGAGATAAGAGTGTCACAGATTTTTTTTTTTTTTTGGTTGGTCGTGGGGCTTGAATTCTGGGCCTAGGTGCTATTCCTCAGCTCTTCAGCTTAAGACTAGCACTCTATCACTTGAGCCACAGAGCCACTTTTGGTTTTCTGGTAGTTAATTGAAGAGTCTCACAGACTTTCCTGTCTGGACTGGCTTTCAACTGTGATCCTCAGATCTCAGCCTACTGCATAGCTAGAATTACAGGCATAAGCCATCAGCACCCAGCAACAGGATTTCTTATCCAGGCTGGCTTTGAGCCATGATCCTCAGATCTCAGCCTCCTGAGTAGCTAGGATTACAGGTGTGAGCCATTGGTGCCCAGCTATGATTTTACATTTTAGAGTCTGTTGATATGACTTGTGGTTAAGGTGTTGAGGACAGAGTTCAGGAACAGAGTGGAACCAGGGTTTACCAACATGAAGCCACTGCAGCAGTGCAGGTGGCAAACAGTAGGAACAAGATAGCAAAGGCAGGGGACAATTAGGTAGATGGACTTGGGAGATCCTATGAAGCTGGAGTAAAAGAAAATTGTTAAAGGAAAAGAAATATTGTGTGAGAATTCAAAAGCAATGAAAGGAATAGTCAGGGTGGTACATGCCTGTGATTCTAGCACTCAGGAGTCAGACCCAAAGGATTATGAGTTTGAAATCAGCCTGAATCACATAGCAAAACCCTGTCTCAAGCAAAAGAAGAAAAAAACACAAATAAATGAAGCCAGGCACCAGTAGCTCAGGCCTGTAATCCTAGCTACTCAAAAGGCTGGGATCTGAAGAATACAGTTTGAAGCCTTCCAGAACAGAAAAGACCACTTTAATCTCCAATTCATCATAAAGCTGGAAGAGCTGTGACCCAAGTGGTAGAGCACTACTAGCCTTAAACAAAAAAGCACAGACATTCCTCAGTCTCTGAGTTTTAGCCCCAGAACCAGAACAAAAATAACCCCAAAACAGACAAAAAATTACCAAGCAGGGCTGTGAAGGTGGCTCAGTGGTAGAGTGTTTGCCTTGCATGCATGAGGTCCTGGGTTAGATTTCTCAGCACCACATAAACAGAAAAAGATAGGAGTGGCACTGTGGCTCAAGTGGTAGAGTGCTAGCCTTGAGCTGAAGAGCTGAGGGACAGCGTCCAGGCCCAGAGTTCAGGCCCCATGACCGAACCCCCCCCAAAAAATTACCAAGCACTGTTGGCTTAAGCCTGTAATCTTAGCCACTCAGGAGGCTGAGATCTGAAAGATCAAAGTTTGAAGCCAGCCTAGAAGTAAAGTGCATGAGACTTATCTCCATTTGTCCAGCAAGAAGCTAGAAGTGCAGGTTTGGCTCAACTGGTAGAACACTAGCCTTGGAAAAGTACAAGGTCCTGAGTCAAGTCCTAGTACCACCCACCCCCATACACACACACAGAACAATAACAAAAAAGAAGACTAGCGGTCTGTTCTCTTAGAAAAAGACAAAAGATAGTATGACATGCTGGTTGAAGAAACAAAACATTGTGATTCAGTTTATACACATCACATTGACAATGTTGGAAATCTTGAAGAAGACAATGAGGAAGAAATTGAGTTTATAGTGGAGTTTAGAGGAGAGGGCAGTGTTGTAAAAACATACTTGGGAACCATCAGTGTATAGATGGCATCAAAAGTCATGAGTCTGGCTAAGGACAATTAGAAAATAAGAGCAGAGTGAAGCTTCTCCTGCAGGAGCTAGGGGACACTATGAGGAAATTAGAGCCAGGCACAGTGGCAGACTGCCTCTCCCCATGCTCCTCAGTTGTGGGACATAAAAGGCTGAGTCTTTTTTTGGGGGAGGGTCTGGTTGTGGGGCCTGAACTCTGGGCCTGGGCGCTGTCCCTCAGCTCTTCAGCTCAAGGCTAGCGCTCTACCACTTGAGCCACAGCCCCACTTCTGGCTTTTTTCTTTTTTCTTATGTGGTGCTGAGGAATCGAACCCAGGGCCTCAGGCATGCAAGGCAAGTGCTCTACCACTGAGCCACCTTCCCAGCCCCCTGTCTCTCTCTCTCTCTCTTCTATATATATTTTTTTTATTATATAATTATATAATATATATGTGTATATATATATATATATATATATATATATATATAATTCGTGGGGCTTGAACTCTCGGCCTGGGCACTGTCCCTCAGTTCTTCAACTCAAGGTTGGCACTCTACCACTTGAGCCACAGTGCCACTTCTGGCTTTTTCTGCTTATGTGGTGCTGAGGAATCCAACCCAGGGCCTCATGCATGCAAGGCAAGCACTCTACCACTGAGCCACCTACCCAGCACAAAAGCCTGAGTCTTACTCCTACTTTTTTTTACCTTGGTGGAAGGATGGCATTCAAGATTTCTTCTGCCTGTTTGGTAGGATCTGGGACACAGGAGGTTGCTCCAAGCTTGGCCTTGGGTGGTTGTGGGACCGGGCCTGAGGGTCCAGGCTGCTGAGGGCTGACTTTCAGTGGCCGAGCCTAAGAAGGAGAGGAAGGCACATCTGAGGGTAGATGATAGTTGAGGCACTCTTGATTGCTTCACATCTCCTCTGCCATCCCTCCCTATTCCCACTTTGCCCATTCATCTTCCCAGTAGAAATGTCTCAGAGCTGATGGAGGCTATGAAAGGTCTCAGGTTCCAAACCACCCCCCTCCCCTCCCCACACAAAAAAGATGTCACTGACATGAGTGGTCTAGGCCTCCTCTCTCACCCCTCTTGTGATGGGACAATCACTATCTGATGGACATGGCTACTACCGTGAGCAGCAGAGCTCCATCCATCTCCCTGAGATAGCTCTTTCGTCCTAAAGCTGTCCTCTGGGTCACACTTACATTCGGGCTTCTCAGATGATTCTTCCACCCTCCTTCCCAGATGCAATTCCTTTTACTGCCAGTCACTACCATCCCTGTCCCTTGAGATTCCCGACCCTCAGGGTCCCAACCTCTCTGCATGGGAACTTCCAGGCTGAGTCAACCTCCTGAGAGTTGCCCTTACCTTGGGGCTCCGTTTTTCCGTATTCCGGCTCACCAACACTGGGGTGTCATACTTCAGCAGGGAATCCGCTGGGGGGATCATGGCGGCGGCCGGGGTAGCAGCTCAGCAGCGGCCCCTCCAGTCAGGACCTTGTTTGCCGTCACCATGGAAACCCCTTCTTGGCCAGGGCGGGGCTTCGGAGAGGGGCGGAGCCAGCCGTCCATGAGTTTCCTTTTTACCCCAAACCTCTGATACATGGTTTCTTAGGGGCTTTGGTTCTGGAGGAGGCCCAGGTACTATTGGATGCCGGGAGAACAAGGGTTCGAGTCCCTACGCTGAGCCTAATTCCCAATGTGAGTGGGGCTGGGCAATTCACATGTAACGGGAACAAATATGAATACTTCCATACAAAAATATATGTTTGGGGCTGGGAAGTTGGCTCAGTGGTAGAGCGCTTGCCTTGCATGCCTGAGGCCCTGGGTTCCATTCCTCAGCACCACATAAGCAAAAAGAAAAAAGCCGGAAGTGGCGCTGTGGCTCAAGTGGTAGCAGCGCTCAGGCCCAGAGTTCAGGCCCCACGACCGGACCCAAATATATATATATATATATATATATATATGTTTATTTCTCCAGTTTGCTCTTGTGAAAATTTTTTGGGGGGAGTAAACCTGCAACTAGTAAAAAGGGAAAACTAGTGGCTCTTGTTTGAGGCAAATAATATTTATAAGCTATGAAATGCTATACATTTGTTATAACAGTTGTTGGGTTTAACTCCATCGTGTGTTGTTCTCAAAGGGCTAGAAATATAGGTCTCGATTCTCCAGCCTACATCATCTCTGCCTTCCACTTATTCCAACAGAAAATCACACCCATGAAACGAAAGCTTGCTCTCCTGTTTGGGAGTAAATTGGGTATGGAATTCTACAGCTGATAGTGATGTTTTCCCTTCAGTTGTTGGGGAGCATACTCAGTGTCACTGAGTCTCCAGAAGTGTGCTTTTAAATTTAATTTTTGTGTATTGGACTTGAACTCAAGCCCTTGAGGTCTTTCCCCCTCTCATATATATTCCTTAATTGGTACTGGGCTTTCCTGCTTGGGCTTGCTTGGAATCACAGTCCTCTCATCTCAGCCTTTTGAGCAGCTAGGATTACAAGTGTGAGCGACCAGAACTGAGCTCACTCAGCTTTTTTTTTTTTTTTGGGTCCGGTCGTGGGGCCTGAACTCTAGGCCTGGGCACTGTCCCTCAGCTCTTCAGCTCAAGGCTAGCGCTCTACCACTTGAGCCACAGCCCCACTTCCGGCTTTTTTCTTTTTGCTTATGTGGTGCTAAGGAATCCAACCCAGGGCCTCATACATGCAAGGCAATCACTCTACCACTGAGTCACCTTCCCAGCCCCTCAGCTTTTTTTTCTGGCTTTCCCCACCCCCTCTACTGGCCACTTGTACCACACTTCAAGTCCAGTTTTCTCATCTGTAGTCCAGTTTCCTATTTTTCTCTTTTATTCTTTTCCTTTTAGTTACTTGGAGTTAAAGTCTTGTGGACTTCTGGCTGCCTTCAAACCACTATCCTCCAAGTCTCAGCCTCCCAAGTAGATAGGAATAAAGGTGTGTACCACCTGCCCTCTGCTATTAATTGATTGATTCATTCTGTTACAGCAACCAACACAGACCATCAAAGATCAAGACTACTTTTTAGAGAGGATAAAGGAGTTTATTGCCGCCATTGACCCCCAACTAGACTCTTAGGACTAGGTTAAATTAAACAAATTAAGTATTAATTAGACTAATGAAGAAGGAAATTTAACTGGGATAATTAAGTCCCAGCACCTAAAAATAAGAAATGCAAACTTGACAAAGGGGAACAAAACTGTGCTTTGACATTTACCAAGTATTGCAAAGCGCATAAAAATAGGGCCAACAGTATGCAAGGCTGACCACCAATGTCCCAATGTTTCTTTTTTTGTGATTATGCTTGCTTAGCAAATATATTAAAACAGAACTAGACCCTTTGCAGTTTTATTGATTAATATGAATAAGGCCAAACTTGAAAGGTGGGAATTTCCCTTTAGAAGAAAACCCAAAACTGAGAGCAAGGGGAAGATCAAGGTAAAATATTGCAGTTTCCCAGGGCTGGTGGGACTCGAACCCACAATGGGTGAAAGGAGTCACCAACACTCAGTCAATAGGACTAGGAATCATTAAATGGCCATGGCATCTGACCTCCACTACACCCAAACAATGAAGACCAGCAGTGAAGTCAAATAGCTCAGGGTATTTAAAGGCAAGATCCATAGGGGAGGGGGCACCACTAGCAGGTGGCCAGTGGTAGTTTCATGACTGGCAAAGAAGCAAGTTACAGAAGCAGAGCTAGCAGTTAGTGATTACAAAATGGTGATTACAATTCCAGTTATTCCAATAACCAAGACCATAAATCACAAGGCAAAGTTCTTATCCCAAATCTTCCCATCGAAGAAGCAAGTTAGTGAAATAGCAATTACAGCCTTTATATACAAAGTAGTAAGTTCTTGAAGCAAAAACCACATTCCAAATTTCTTATCACACCCCCAAAATTAAACCACCTTCCAGGTTCTGTGGCTCTGTCTGAGTTTCACTGTTATCTACTGAATTCCAGTAACCTGGTGTTTAACTAATTTACTTCAGGGGCTGGGAAGGTGGCTCAGTGGTAGAGCGCTTGCCTTGCACGCCTGAGGCCCTGAGTTCGATTCCTCAGCACCACATAAGAAAAAAGAAAAAAGCCGGAAGTGGCGCTGTGGCTCAAGTGGTAGAGCGCTATCCTTGAGCTGAAGAGCTGAGGGACAGTGCCCAGGCCCAGAGTTCAGGCCCCATGACCGGACCCAAAAAAATAAATAAACTAATTTACTTCAAATCTTTATCTCTGGAATTTTCCCTTTAATGACTAATCTGCAGTTTCTACAAGGAGATTTTGCCTTTCAAGTTTGGCCTTATTCTTCCTCACTTTGCAAATTTCAGTAAATGCTGGGCCTCAGTTTGTTCTATTCCTAGGGTCCGTACTTACGTTTCTCAGGTTACCTGGGATTTGTTTGTCCCAGTTAAATTTAGTTTTTCCTTGGTCTAATGAATATTGTTTAATTAACCTGGTTCTAACAAAGGATGAGAACTTTGTCTTGGTTATTGAACTTGTAATTGCCATTTATAATTATTAACTGCTAGCTTTGCTTCTGTAACTGGCTTCCTTACTGATTGCAAAATTACCACTGACCACCTATGAGTGGCCTCTGTGGTTTTTGCCTTTCTATTCCCTGAGCTATTTGAGTTCTGGGCTGGTCTTTATCTTGGGATTAATAAAGGTTCCTAACCCTATTGATTGTTGAGGACTTCTTTCACCAAGCGTGGGTTGGAGTCCCACAGGCTCTGGGAAGTTGGAATACTTCAGGCTAGTGCCAGAAGAAGTTTGGATCCTAAGGGAGGGGAGACCTTGTTTTTTTTTTGTTGTTGTTGTTGTTGTTTTGTTTTTGCTAGTGCTGGGGCTTGAACTCAGGGCCTGGACACTGTCCTGAGCCTCTCTATGCTCAAGGCTAGTACTCTACTGCTTAAGCCACAATACCATTTCTATTTTTTTTTCTGTTTATGTGGTACTGAGGAATTGAACCCAGGGCTTCATGCATGCCAGGCAAGCACTATACTACTAAGCCACATTCCCAGCCCAGACCTTGAGTTTTATACAAGCTGGTTACACACATTAATCAGATATACAAAAGGTCAGGCAGGCTGACATCAACTTCTGACCAGGTGAACAATTTCTTTCCAGTTGTGCAGAAATCATGATATCCAGTTCTACTCTTTCTGTATTGTTATAAATATATATATATAGGGACTGGGAAGGTGGCTCAGGGGTAGAGTGCTTCCCTTGCATGCATGAAGCCCTGGGTTCGATTCCTCAGCAACACATAAGAAGAAAAAAGCTGGAAGTGGCGCTGTGGCTCAAAGTGCTAGCCTTGAGCTGAAGAGCTGAGGGACAGCGCCAGACCCAGAGTTCAGGCCCCACGACCAAAAAAATAAATATATATTTTATATATATATATAATATGTTTTATATATATATATATATATATATATATACCTATCTTGGTGGGTTTCCTGTCCTTCAGATAGCCCCACGTTGTCTGCCCCCAACTCACATTCTAGCAACAGCCCCACTGGGCCACTTTCCGGCAACTGGGTGGGGGCCAAATGGATGCTGGAAAGGTCCTCGCTGGGAGAGGTAACTTTGATGCGGCCTGTTTTTTCTGGGGCTCGGCACTCAGGCCTGATGCGCTTACCGAGCTGGAACTCTACTACTTGAGCCACGCCCCCAGCCCTAGATACTGCTTTTGAAGTATAACCATCTACCACCCACCCTGGTTACCTGGAGCCACGCCCACAAGGGCGTGGTCACACGCCCAGAACTTTGAGGCCGTGAGGGCTTCTGGGAAGCACACCCTCCCGGAAGCGGAAGTTGAGGGAGTAGGCGCGTCATTTCCTGAAGATAAAGGCGAGCTCAACGGCCTGGACTTCATTTGCTCCGTCCAAGCTGCGGGATGAAGGAGGTGAGAAAAGAGCGAGTGCGCGGGGGCCGGCGGAGGCACCGGAACGGAGACGTGGTGACTATGGCCCCGGCTGTGGTGGTGAAGCAGGAACGCCTCAGTCCGGAAGCCGCGCCTCCCCCCCAGCGC
>NW_012267249.1:138655-139962 GCF_000151885.1 Dipodomys ordii | reverse complement strand
GCCACCAGGCCGCCGCGGGAGCCGAGCCCGGGGAGTGAGCCGGTAAGTGCGGGACACCCGGGATGGAGAAGTTTGGGTGGATCTCTGTGGGGAAGAAGACTCCATCCTGAGGTGGTGGGGCGTCCGGGCGTGTTCGTTACAGAACCTTCACCCCGGCACTGCCTCTCGCCTTGTGGCGCTGCTAAGTGCGCGCTTAACGATCGGGGTCTCGTGTCTTCGGCCGGGGTCCCTCCCCATTCAGCAGGTAACACCGAACACTTATGAAGTCAAAATGAGATCATCGCTCCTCCCCTGCCCCCACTAAAGAGTGCGACTGCTGTCTTTCTAGTGTTGTTCCCTCAAAGATTCCTATACCGAGTTCTAGGCGGTCCACCTAGAACTCTGAAGAGGAAACAAACAAACACGTTTTTCTATACTCCTTCATTTAAACATCTATTCAACATAAAGTTACTGAGGGCCTAGGTACCATTCCAGATACTGGGTCACAAGGATCAACTAAAGATAGTCTTTATCCTCGAGAAACCGGCTGGGGAGGTGGACTTATGTAGCCCCAAGACGAACAGGATAGCCAGCCAATAGATGAATGGTAAACAAATAGTAAGACATCTTAAAAGAGTATGGGCTGGTGATTGGAGGAAGTGGAAGAGGATTTATTTTAAGCTAAGACTTGAGTGATCCGATTGATCCAGCTCTTTTAAGATCTAGGCAGAGGAAACAATTTGTGGAAAGAACCTGAAGCAGACTCGTGTTGGTTCTAGGTAGGATCGGGGGAAGTCCTCTGGATGACCTGTTGATAGATTGAATGTGATTGCTGGTGAAAGGAGAGACTGTTGGTTGTGTTGAGAAAAAAAATAAGAGGCAAAGTTGACTTCTGGGTGTTGGCTAATAAAGTGGCAAACATTGGGATAAGAAAGGGGTTTGAAATCAAGAATTAGTATCTAAGCAAGAAGGCTCAAGATGTGGCTTTAGAGGGGACCTTAGTGTTAAGAAAGCCCTGGCAGGCCGGGGTGGCTCACACCTGTAATCCTAGCTACTCAGAAGGCTGAGATCTGAGGATTATGGTTCAAAGCCCGTGAGAAAAAGGAAAAGGAAAGTCCGTGAGACTTTTTTTTTTTCTTTCAGTCCGGTCGTGGGGCCTGAACGCTGGGCCTGGGTGCTGTCCAGCTCGTCAGCTCAAGGCTAGCGCTCTACCACTTGAGCCATAGCGCCTCTTCTGGCTTTTTTCTTTTTGCTTATGTGGTGCTGAGGAATCGAACCCAGGGCCTCATGCATGCAAGGCAAGCGCTCTACCACTGAGCCACCTTCCC
>NW_012267249.1:135367-137440 GCF_000151885.1 Dipodomys ordii | reverse complement strand
CTTAAGCCACAGCGCCACTTCTGGCTTTTTTCTTTTTGCTTATGTGGTGCTGAGGAATCGAACCCAGGGCCTCAGGCATGCAGGGCAAGCGCTCTACCACTGAGCCACCTTCCCAGCCCTGTTTTTTGCTTCTTTAACGTTGTAGGTTTTCAGTTTGTTTCAATTTGGTACTAAGATTTGGGACTGTGTTGAGATGTAGGTTTTGGCCTGTGGATGATGACCATTTTATTCAGTACTATTTGTTGAGAAGGCTGTTTTTTATCAGTTGCTGGTGCTCACACCTGAATCCTAGCTATTTAGAAGGCTGAGATCTGCAGCCAGCCCAGGTAGAAAAATGTGGTTTAAATGGTGGAATGCAATCTGTGAGAAGAAAAATGTACACTGAGAATTCAAGCTGCAAAACCAACAGTCCTTCCCCTCTCCCCCCCCCCAAATAAAAAAGAAAGTTGTTTTTCTTCTATTTGATTGATTTTTGCTCTTTTGTCAACAATCAGTTGGGCTAGATGCTAGTGACTCCTACCTATCTATAATATAATACTAGCTATTCAGGAGGCCCAGTTTGAAGTCAGCCTGGGAAGGAAAGTCCATGAGACTCTTTATCTCTAATTAACTAACAAAAAGCCAGAAGTAGAACTGTGGCTGAAGTAATAGGGCCCCAGCTTTGAGTTAAAAAGCTAAAGGACAGTGTCCAAGCTTTGAGTTCAACCCTCAGTATTCACACATGCACACACACACACACACACACGCACACACACACACACATACACGCACATACATGCACATATTAGTTGGATATGTATTTGTAGACATGTATTTGTATTTCTGGGTTCTGAATTTCAGTTTTGTTTGTTGGGGAGGAGGAATACTAGAGATTGAACTCAGAAACTTAAACTCAAAACCTTGAATTTGCTAGACAAGTTCTTGGCCCTCAGTGCATTTTGCTTTTAGTTTGTTGTCAGTCTCAAGTTTTTCCTGGTGGGCTTCAAATGTAGTGGCACCACCATACCTAACCTTGTTGGTTGGTTGTGTGTGTGTGTATGTTTGCTGGTTGGTACTGAGGCTTAAACTCAGGATTCTGAGTCAAGGCTCACTTAGCTTTTTTTTTTTTTTATCTCAAGACTAACACTTTACCACTTCAGCCACACCTCTGCTTAGAGATAAGTCTCTCATGGACTTTCCTACTTGGGCTGACTTTGAACCAGGATCCTCAGATCTCAGCCTCCTGTGTAGCAAGGATTAAAGGTGTAAGCTGTTTCTTTTTTTCTTTGTTGGCCATGGGGCTTGAACTCAGGGACTGGGCACTGTCCCTGAGCTTTTTAGCTCAAATCTAGCAAAGTGATAGAGCTACCACTTGGAGCCATAGCTCCACTTCTGGTTTTCTGGTGGTTAATTGGAGATGAATCTCATTGCCTTTCCTGCCTGGGCTAGCTTTGAACTACAGTCTTTAGCTTTTAGTCTCCTGAGTAGTAGCTTGGCTTAATATTGCTAATCTAAGCAGAGAAAATTCATGTTCTTTACATAGCATTGATGCTTTGGTTAGTAGTGAGACTAAACATATCATCAGGAATTTGTACTTCTTTTAAAGTCAGTTCTAGGGATTGAACTCAGGCGCCCTAGCTTGCCAAGCAGGCATATCTTTACCCCTTATTAAGCTTTTATTTCTTCTGAATTTCTTTAATAATGTACTTTGCCCATTTTCTAGTATTATGTTATTAACAAACTCACTGATATATTAATATATGATCTGTACTGCAAACTTTTATTATTTTTATTTTTTTGCCAGTCCTGGGGCTTGAACTCAGAGCCTGGGCACTGTCCCTAAGCTGCTTTTTTGCTCAAGGCTAGCACTCTACCACTTGAGCCACAGCACCACTTCTGGCCTTTTCTGTTTATGTGGTCCTGAGCAATCAAACCCAGGGCTTTATGCATTCTAGGCAAGCACTCTACCACTAACATTCCCAGCCCCAACTTTTTTTTGTCAAGCTCAGATTTTTTTTTTTTTTTTTTTGGTCAGTCGTGGGGCTTGAATTCTGGGCCTGAGCGCTGTCCCTCAGCTCTTCAGCTCAAGGCTAG
>NW_012267249.1:125566-134706 GCF_000151885.1 Dipodomys ordii | reverse complement strand
GTCCCTCAGCTCTTCAGCTCAAGGCCAGCGCTCTACCACTTGAGCTACAGCGCCACTTCCGGTTTTCTGGTGGTTTATTGGAGACAGGAGTCTCACGGTCACTCCTGCCCGGGCTGGCTTTGAACCATGATCCTCAGATCTCAGCCTCCTGAGTAGCTAGGATTACAGGCGTGAGCCACCAGCGCCCGGCTGAAACTACCTTTTTAAAAAAAAAAAAAAAAAGATCACGTGTGACTACTTAATTGTTCTTTTATTTTCATGGCTCTGAAAGTTGCCTGTGGTTAATAGTGCTCTGAAAGGGAATGTGCTTTTTTTCCTTCTTTTTGTATAAGGCTTCCTTACTTTTCATTTTCTGGGCATGGCTTGTGCTGTTAGGGCTGCAGTTGTGTAGCGGCATGATATAGATCTTTGGCGCCTTTTACAAGGGAACATAAACACCACATTTGATTACAGCAGCTTTTTCACAGATTGTTTGAATTTCAGGAACGTGAGGATTACCCTCGGAGAGGACGGGAGGACCGACAGCACCAGGACCCATCACAGCAAGAACACAGGAGATCTAGGAATAGTGACCGAGACAAGCATCGGGGCCATTCCCGCCAAAGGAAGAGCTCTGATGAAAGGCCTGGTGGTGGACAGGGCCGGGATAGAGACAGCCACAACTTGCAGGCTCAGGAGGAAGAGCGAGAGTTTTATAATGCCAGACGCCGGGAGCACCGCCAGAACGAAGTCACTAGCGCTGCTAATGAGGCTCAAGAGATGGTTCCTCAACCTGGTGGCAACAGAAACAAAGAAGTGCCTGTTAAAGAAAAACCAAGCTTTGAACTTTCTGGGGCACTTCTTGAGGACACTAACACCTTCCGGGGTGTCGTCATTAAGTACAGTGAGCCCCCAGAAGCACGTATCCCTAAAAAACGCTGGCGTCTCTACCCATTTAAAAATGATGAGGTTCTTCCAGTCATGTACATCCATCGACAGAGTGCTTATCTTTTGGGTCGACACCGGCGCATTGCAGACATTCCAATCGATCATCCCTCTTGTTCAAAGCAGCATGCAGTCTTTCAGTATCGGTAAGTATACACCTGGAATGCCAGCAGGGGCTAAATGTCTCAGCAGTGCTCCGGAGTCTGTGCCCCTCTTGTCTAGTGGCAGTATTAAATCAGAAACTCAGATTTTTGATCTGAGAAGGTGGCTCAGTGGTAGAGTGCTTGCCTTGCATGCATGAGGCTCTCGGTTCGATTCCTTAGCACCACATAAGCAGAAAAAGCCGGAAATGGGACTGAGGCTCAAATGGTAGAATGCTAGCCTTGAGCTGAAGAGCTGAGGGACAGTGTCCAGGCCCAGAGTTCAGGCCCCACAACCAGAAAAAAAAAACAAAAAAACAGAAACTCAGATTTTTAATATGCCCTTAGCACTTGCCAAGTATTTGACTCTGGGACAAGCCATTCTGGTCCTGTTTGTACCTGCCTTTCAGTGTCATTATGAGATTTAATTGGAAATACAAATGAAAATGGTTGGTGTATTTATTAGCTGAATCTGCATCTTGAAAGCTTGAGTTGTCTATCTGTTGCCATTTGATCCTCACAACAACCCTGTGGGAAAGATGAGATAATATTCTATTTGACAAGACAAGGAAAGTAAAGGTGGGCACAGCCAGATGACCTTTTTTGTGGGGCAGGGGGTTCAGTCGTGGGGCCTGAGCTCTGGGCCTGGGCGCTGTCCCTTAGCTCAAGGCTAGTGCGCTACCACTTGAGCCATAGCACCACTTCGAGCTTTTTTTTTTCTGCTTATGTGGTGCTGAGGAATCGAACCCAGGGCCTCATACATGCAAGGCAAGCGCTCTACCACTGAACCACCTTCCCAGCCCCAGCCAGCTGACGTTCCTAGTAAGTGATTACCAGAAGATTTCTGACTCAGATCTAGCCCATCCCCTTTGAATCTGAAGTCCTAATCTACTGATTTTTTTTTCCCACTTGGACTAGAGGTAAAGTAATATTGATGTATAGCTAAAAGAAGCATTTTATTATTAAACCACAACAGATTTTTATTTGTATTTATTTTTTGTTCTATTCATGGGGCTTGAACTCAAGGCTTGGGCTCTTTCCCTGAGTTATTTTTACTCAAGGCTAGTGCTCTGCCAATTGAGCCACAGCTCCACTTCCAGCTTTTGGAGATAAGAGTCTCATAGAAGGCTGGGAATGTGGCTTAGTGGTAGAGTGCTTGCCTAGCATGCATGAAGCTCTGGGTTCAATTCCTCAGTACCACATAAACAGAAAAGTCCAGAAGTAGTACTGTGGCTCAAGTGGTAGAGTGTTAACCTTGAGCAAAAGAAGCTAGGGACAGTGCCTAGGCCCTGAATTCAAGCTCCAAGATTGGGGCTTGAAAAAGTCTCATAGACTATCCTGCCCTGGCTGTCTTGGAACCGTGATCCTCAGATGTCAGCCTCCTGAGTAGAGCTAAAATTACAGGTGTGAGCCATCAGTGCCTGGCTTTCTCTTGACTTCTTAGAGTTTTTAACTTGAATCATGTTCAAGCCAGGTTGCTTACATCATCTAGGCTGGGTAGCAAGGAGTGTTAGGAGAGCTGGATGATAAGGCAGACTTTTGCTCACAAGTTTCTCTCCTTGTCTCTTCTAGGCTTGTGGAGTATACTCGTGCTGATGGTACAGTTGGCCGGAGGGTAAAGCCCTACATCATTGACCTTGGCTCAGGAAATGGAACCTTCTTGAATAACAAGCGTATTGAGCCACAAAGATACTACGAACTGAAAGAGAAGGATGTACTTAAGTTTGGATTCAGTAGCAGAGAGTATGTCTTGCTCCATGAATCATCTGATACTTCTGAACTAGACAGGAAGGAGGACGAGGAGGAGGAGGAGGAAGAGGAAGCAGTGTCTGACAGCTAGCAAACTAAGAAACAACCCATTCTATTGAAACACCTTTTCCTTCTTGAAAGGCTTGGGATTGACTTCAAAGCACCACGGTGCTCGCTGTAACGCCTCTTATTGCCTTAAGTCTTTCCTCTGTTGCTGACCAGCATGTGTTAAGAACACTGACTTAGGTTTTGTTGATTTGTTTTGTGGCACATAATCATGTGCCTGTGGTCATTTGTTTTTAAACAGTCTCGCCAATTACAGTACATCGTGTTTTAGTAGAAGCATTGTGGCTTTAGTTGGTGCTTTGAGAACTGCTGCCTAGGAAATGGAACCCTTTGTTGAAGGGGAATTGTGGTTTGTTCTCTTTGTACAATTTGTTTATTTATATAGTTATTAAGCTTTGTGGACCAGGAGTTTTTCTTTTTGGGGCAAATCCTTGAGCAGAGAATCTTACTGAGCTTTGATTGTCAGCAGAACAGCCTCCATTATATACCAAAACTTAGACCTGATTGAACTCTTGAGTCATATAAGTTAATTTTGCACTTTTTTTTTTGAGGTTTGGGGGAGTGTTACCACATGACCTCATTATCAACTTAAACAGATGCTTTGTGGCACCTGTTTAAACATGTGACATACAAGAAGATTATGGCTACTATCACTGGGTGCTGATTAATGGGAGAAGCCGAGATGCTTGTGGATCTGTTTCCTATAGAGAATTCTGCTTTCTCCATGGAGCATGTATGTAACTATTTCGATCATCTGGTCTATTTAGTTTTGCATTTTTAGTCAAACATTAGCCCTTTTCTCCCCTCCCTCCTTCCCTTCCTTCTCTTCCTTCTCTTCCTTCCTTCCTTCCTTCCTTCCTTCCTTCCTTCCTTCCTTCCTTCCTCTCCCTCTCCCTCTCCCTCTCTTTTTCTTTGAGAAATATACCATCACCTATGTGACAGGGGCCTTGCTTTATTGTAACAACATGTAAATATGTCTGAAGAAGGTTGTGTAGCATTTCTACATGTTTCATCTTTAAAAATTGTTAAGAGAAGTTGTATTTACCTTCCAAGGGCAGGAAAGCAAGGGGGCTGCCCATTTTCCTAATTTTCCACCGAGAATAATGTGTAGGTAGAAAAGTACTACTTACATATAGTGTCTATGTGTGTATTATATATCAATTATATGTTCAAGAGCTGTGTGATGGTTTTCGTATGATAGTGTCATATAAATATAACGCCACACGACAGGCAAAGGCTTCTCTGCATTTGAAGAGAAGGTTTTCATTATATGTATTTTTGTGATAAAAAAATAAAATTTGTAAATATATTCCTATTTCAAAGGTTAATACTTTTCCTAGCACAGAGGTCTTAAGTTCAATGTCTATTTGCTGCTAAGAGTTTTCATAATAGTGTATTTGAGTAAAATAAGCAATTGTGTAGGGAATCATAAGGAGATACCAAGACATGGAGAAGTGGGCCCAGCTCTGCACAGAATGCAGCCCTTCCAATTTCAGCAGGTGAACATGGGTCATGGGGAAGCAATAGTACTTTCTGAACTGGCAGGAAAAGACAGGTTTTCTTTCAAGTAGAGATTAGGGCAGGCTATGTGTAGTGAGCTCTGGTATTTTATACAGCAAAATACCATCCCTGCCAAGTGCGGGGGGGGGGGGCTCACACCCGTAATCCTAGCAACCTAGGAGGCAGAGATCTAAGGATGGTGGTTCAAAGCCAGTCCAGTCAGGAAACCATGAGACTCTTAACTGCAATTAACCACCAGAGAACCAGAAGGAGCTGTGGCTCAAAGTGGTAGTGTTAGCCTTGAGCTGAACGGCTCAGAGACAGCCCAGGCACTGAGTTCAGGCAAGCCCCATAACTGACAAAAAAATGAAAATAAAAAATACCATCCTTACCATTTCATCCTCATGGAAGGTGACATGGCTCTTAACTCCTCCTTTGAGGTTGGAACTTTAGGGTGATAGTGAGTTAGATGATCATTTCCATTGTTTTTTACATTCTAGTCTCATTCAAGACTAGATGTTGCCTGCTGCAACATTCAAAATATTCATTCAAAATAAATGGAAAGATCTTTGAAAAGTGAGCATGTAAGATTAACTAGATGAAAGGTATGATGAGGGCTGGGAAGGTGGCTCAGTGGTAGAGCGCTTGCCTTGCATGCATGAGGCCCTGGGTTGGATCCTTCAGCACCACATAAGCAAAAAGAAAAAAGCCGGGAATGGCGCTGTGGCTCAAGTGGTAGAGTGCTAGCCTTGAGCTGAAGAGCTGAGGGACAGCACCCAGGCCCAGAGTTCAGGCCCCATAGCGTGGCTCCCCCCCCCCCCCCCCCACACACACACAAAAGAAAGAAATGATGAGGGGAAGCTACAGGGCAACTAGCATTTCAACTGCCTAGAAAGTAGATACTGTTCTGGTGAGTTTAGGTTTCCACCCAGAGTTTCCTCTGGGATTAAGCACTGATCTGGCTTTTTAAATTTTTTTTGGGTCGGTCATGTGGCCTGAACTTGGCCTGGGTGCTATCCCTCAGCTCTTCAGCTCAAGAGCTAGCACTCTACCACTTGAGCCACAGTGCCACTTTCTGGCGTATGTGGTCCTGAGGAATTGAACCTAGGGCTTCATGCATGCAAGGCAACCACTCTACCACTGAGCCATCTTCTCAAGCTCTGATCTGGCATCTTAATCTGGGGCTAACTGATTCAGTGTGTGCTGCTGCTACTGCTCCCTGCTAACCTTGGGCTTTGCCTGGACATCTCACTGATGGGTACTGTGGTACATGACAACTTTGCCAACCTTTCAATGACAAATCCCAGTTACATTGTGAACTTTGTAATTAGTAGGGCAATAGCTTCCTGGATTTAGTTTTTTTTTTTTTTTCATGCTGAAAATGTGGGAAGTTCTTTTTATTTTTTTGTGCAAAAATTGTCCAAGAGAGCTGGGAAGTTGGTTCAGTGGTAGAGCGCTTGCCTTGCATGCCTGGGGCACTGGATTCGATTCCTCAGCACCACATAAGCAAAAAGAAAAAAGCCAGAAGTGGCACTGTGGCTCAAGTGGTAGAGCGCTAGCCTTGAGCTGAAGAGCTGAGGGACAGTGCTCAGGCCCAGAGTTCAGGCCCTACAACCGGACCAAAAAAAAAAAAATTGTTCAAGAAAGATCCATCTCCAAAGTTGATACTTGTTCATTTTAGCTTTTTGCAAATACATTTATCTTTTTTTGTTGTTGTCTCACAGATTTTCCTGCCTGTGTTAGTTTTCAACCACAATCCTCAGATGTCAGCCTCCTGAGTAGCTAGGATTATAGGCATGAGCCACTGGTGCTTGGCTAAGTTCAGTATCTTTTTTCAACCCTGGCTACCTGGCTAGCTTGTCTGCATATCATTGCTGTCAGAATCAAGTTATAACAGCCCTTTGCTACCTAGCCTTTTTAGCAGGGCCTCTGGTGGCCCACCCTTCTGCGGAAGTGTACAACAAAATTTTCATATTTATAATATAGCTTAGTTTTACCAAGCTTAGAGTTTGGATTGTGAAATTAGGGCAGTGGCAGAGCACTTGCCCCCTGTGCTCAAGGTTCCATCTCCAATTATCTCTCCCTGACCTGAAAAGTTTAGAACTTAACTCTTTCAGGTTGAGTATCTCTGATCTAGTGCATAGATGATCATATTTTTTGTTTGTTTTGTTGGGGTTTTTTTGTTGGTCATGGGGCTTGAACTCTGGACTTGGACACTATCCGTCAGCTCTTCAGCTAAAGGCAAGTGCTCTACCACTTGAGCCACAGCACCACTTCCAGTTTCTAGTGGTTAATTGGAGATAAGAGTCTCATGGACTTTTCTGCCCGGGCTGGCTTTGAACCTTGATCCTCATATCTCAGCCTCCTGAGTAGCTAGGATTGCAGGCATGAGCTACTGGTGCCGGGCCATATTTTTTTTTAAATGTCCTCATTGTAGAAATGAGTTGTGGATCTGAGAAACAAATGGCATCTGGTAACTGGAGCCTAAATGTGCTGCACAATGTGTCAGCAATACCTGCTTATGAACTAATACTCTACATATGTGAGTTTATGTTAAACAAACAGGCTACGTGATTGAAATGAAAACTTTTGGAATTTAAAGCTTCATTTGGTCTCTTTGGTAAAGTGTGTGGTATAGTTATTGAGAAACAATTTACGAACACAGTTGCTAAAAGTCTAAATAGTGAAACTCTTGAGTTTCCCCAGCAGATACTTTTTTCTGTTGTTGGTTAGGGGGCTTGAACTCTGGGCCTGGGCGCTGTCCCTCAGCTCTACCGCTTGAGCCACAGCGCCACTCCCGGTTTCCTGGTGGTTTATTGGAGATAATCTCACAGACTTTTCCTGTCCAGGCTGGCTTTGAACTGTGATCCTCAGATCTCAGCCTCCTGAGTAGCTAGGATTACAGGTGTGAGCCACCGGTGCCCAGCCCCAGCAAATATAGGTTAATATAAAAAGTTCAGAAGGGGCCGGGCACCGGTGGTTCACACCTGTAACCCTAGCTACTCAGGAGGCTGAGATCTGAGGATCACAGTTCAAAGCCAGCCTGGACAGGAAAAGTCTGTGAGACTCTTATCTCCAATAAACCACTAGGAAACCGGGAGTGGCGCTGTGGCTCAAGCGGTAGAGCGCTTGCCATAAGCTGAAGAGCGCAGGGACAGCGCCCAATGACCGACAAAAAAAAAAGTTCAGAAGGGGTAGGGATGGACCTTATCAGTAAACGGCTGGCCTGCCATGAATTTGATCCTTAGGATTATCAAATAAATATATATGTATATAAACAAAAGGAAGCAGTGGATTGATGTGTTCATGCTGTAAAGTTAAGGTAAATCTATCATCAGTTGCATAAACTTAGTATGCTAGCAATTTTGTAGCTGTGAAAGAGCAATAATCAAAGATGCTTTGCATCTGTAGAAGAGGTAACATTTGAAGTGTGCCTTAGAAAGTAGGTTGATTTTAGGCCAGGTGCTGGTGGCTCATGCCTGTAAGCCTAGCTACTCAGAAGGCTGAGATCTGAGGATCATGGTTCAAAGCCAGCCTGGGCAGGAATGTCTGTGAGACTCTTACCTCAAATTAACCACCAGAAAACAGGAAGTGGTGCTGTGGCTCAAGTGGTAGAGCACTAGCCTTGAGCTGAAGAGCTCAGGGACAGTGCCCAGGCCCAGAGTTCAGGCACCATGACTGGCAAAAAAAAAAAAAGAAAGTAGGTTGGTTTTGGATCAGTAGTAGAGGATGTTGTGCCAGACAGGACAGTTCAGGGAGCAGCAGAACTGCAATGGATACAAGGGAAAAGACTATTCACCCAAAGCCCCATAGTGGTAGAGTGAGAAATCACTCAGTCCAGGATCTGGTGATTTTTCCCACCTGCAGAGCTTACTGAAGAAAGTGGAGGAGTGAAAAGAACCAGTTGGTATTAGGCTGCCCAGTTCACATGGGTCTCAAGGAAGTCACATTGGGTAAGACATCTGGGAGTAGAGTAGCTTCAGCAAATCTTCACCAAGTCACAGAAATGTCTACTTGAAAATTGCCATGTTGATACATAAAAATGGGCAAATGTGGGCTGGGAAGGTAGCTTTGTGGTAGAGTGCTTGCCTTGCATGCATGAGGCCCTGGGTTCAATTCCTCAGTACCACATAAACAGAAAAGGCCAGAAGTGGTGCTGTGGCTCAAGTGGCAGAGCACTAGCCTTGAGCTGAAGAGCTCAGGGACAGTGCCCAGGCCCAGAGTTCAGGCACCATGACTGGCAAAAAAAAAAAAAGAAAGTAGGTTGGTTTTGGATCAGTAGTAGAGGATGTTGTGCCAGACAGGACAGTTCAGGGAGCAGCAGAACTGCAATGGATACAAGGGAAAAGACTATTCACCCAAAGCCCCATAGTGGTAGAGTGAGAAATCACTCAGTCCAGGATCTGGTGATTTTTCCCACCTGCAGAGCTTACTGAAGAAAGTGGAGGAGTGAAAAGAACCAGTTGGTATTAGGCTGCCCAGTTCACATGGGTCTCAAGGAAGTCACATTGGGTAAGACATCTGGGAGTAGAGTAGCTTCAGCAAATCTTCACCAAGTCACAGAAATGTCTACTTGAAAATTGCCATGTTGATACATAAAAATGGGCAAATGTGGGCTGGGAAGGTAGCTTTGTGGTAGAGTGCTTGCCTTGCATTCATGAGGCCCTGGGTTCAATTCCTCAGCACCACATAAGCAAAAAAAAAAAAAAAAAAGCCAGAAGTGGAAGCAAAAAGAAAAAAGCCAGAAGTGGCACTGTGGCT
>NW_012267249.1:118398-124598 GCF_000151885.1 Dipodomys ordii | reverse complement strand
AAAAAAAAAAAAAAAAAGCCAGAAGTGGAACTGTGGCTGAAGTGGTAGAACATTAGCCTTGAGCTGAAGAACTGAATGACAGCGCCCAGACTCAGAGTTCAGGCCCCACAAATGACAAAAAAAGAAAAGAAAAAAGAAAGGGCAAATGTTTAGTAACAGTGCTGAAAGAATGCCATGAATTCATAGTGTCAATAAACCAGATCCGTATTGAAGAACACTTCATTTGGTTGATTGATTATAGTAATAGAGTTTGAACTCAGGGCTCTTTACTTTCTAGGCAAATGTTCTACCAATTGAGCCATGACTCCATTGTGAAGAGTACTTTATGTAAAGTGCGGTTCTAAGTGTTTTGAATGTACTCTAACATGCATGAGCTCCTTGATTCCACCATAACCCAATGAGGCAGCCTGCAACTGTCCTTTGTGCAAATGAGAACGCTGAGGCACAGAGAGGCTAAGGTCACACACTGATAGGTGGGATTGGGATACAAACCCAGGCACTGGCTTCAGATATAATCTCCCTGCCTTCTCTCTCTTCTCTTCTCTCTCTGATATAGGGTCTGGTTGGTCTCTATTCTTTGGTTTCAAGGAATCCTTGAACTTCACCCTCCTGAGTGAGCCACCTGTAGGCTGCCATTGGGATACACTCATTTTTACAGTCATATTAATTTTTTTTATTTTTGTGGGCTGGGAATGTAGCTTAGCAGTAGAGTGCTTGTCTAGCATGCATGAAGCCCTGGGTTCAATTCCTCAGCACCACATAAACAGAAAAAGCTGGAAGTGGTGCTGTGGCTCAAGTGATAGAGTGCTAGCCTTGAGCTTCTTTTAGAAGCGCAGGACAGTGCCCAGGCCCTGAATTCAAGCCCCAGGAATGGCCAAAATAAAAAAAAAGAAGAAGAAGAAAAGAAAAGAAAACGAAAGAAAAAAGAAAAAAAGGTCAGGGATAGCATCCAGGCCCTGAATTCAAGCCCTAGGACTGGCCAAAAAAAAAAAAGAAGAAGAAAAGGTCAGGGATAGCACCCAGGTCCTGAGTTCAAGCCCTGTTACTGACAAAAAAAAAATAGGGGCTAGGATTGTGGCTTAGTGGTAGGGTGCTTGCCTAGCATGCATGAAGCCCTGGGTTCAATTCCTCAGTACCACATAAACAGAAAAGGCTAGAAGTGGTGCTGTGGCTCAAGCAGTAGAGTGATAGCCCTGAGCAAAAGAAGCTCAGGGACAGTGCCAGGCCTTGAGTTCAAGCCCCAGGACTGGGTCCGGTTGTGGGCCTGAACTCTGGGCCTGGGCGCTGTCCCTCAGCTCTTCAGCTCAAGGCTAGCGCTCTACCAGTTGAGCCACAGCGCCACTTCCGGCTTTTTTCTTCTTGTTTATGTGGTGCTGAAGAATCGAACCCAGGGCCTCAAGCATGCAAGGCAAGCGCTCTACCACTGAGCCATCTTCCCAGCCCCTTCTTTTTTTTTTTTTTTGTCGGTTGTGGGGCTTGAACTCTGGGCCTGGGCGCTGTCCCTCAGCTCTTCAGCTCAAGGCGAGCGCTCTACCACTTGAGCTACAGCTCCACTTCCAGTTTTCTGGTGGTTTATTGGAGATAGGAGTCTCACGGTCTTTCCTGCCCGGGCTGGCTTTGAACTGCAATCCTCAGATCTCAGCCTCCTGAGTAGCTAGGATTACAGGCGTGAGCCACCAGCGCCAGGCCAGGACTGGAAATTCTATCTCTATCACTTTCCTCTATTCCCTACAATCCCTTCAACTGTTTCACTCTTTTTTTTTTTGCTTTTCTTTTTTTCTTTTTTTTTGCCAGTATTGGGGTTTGAACTCAGGTCCCTGAGCTTCTTTTGCTCAAGGCTAGCATTCTCCAGCTTTTTCTGTGTATATGATATTGAGGAATGGAACCCAGGGAAGGCTTCATGCATGCTAGGCAAAAACTCTACCACTAAGCCACACTTCCAGCCCTCTATTTTTTAAATTATTTTTACTTTTATTTTTTGTTGGTTGTGGGGCTTGAACTTGGAACCCAAACACTGTCCTTGAGCTTTTTCCCTAAAGGCACTACTACTATGGCACCCTCTTGAGTAGCTAGGATTACAGATATGAGCCACCTGTGCCTGCCTCATTCTATTTTCATACATGCAGATAAAGTATATTTTGACCATATTAACTCTCATTTACCCTCTGCATTCATCTTCCCAGTCCCTCTGGTACCTACTCCTACTTCACTCTTTTTTTTTTTTTTTGATCGGGGGCTTGAACTCTGGGCCTAGGTGCTATCCCTGTGCTCTTCTTCAGCTCAAGGCTAGTGCTCTACCACTTGAGCCATAGCACCACTTCTAGTTTTCCAGTGGTTAATTGGAGATAAGAATCTCATAGATGGAGCTGGGAAGGTAGTTCAGTGGTAGAGTGCTTACCTTGCATGCATGAGGCCTTGGGTTCGATTCCTCAGCACCACATAAGCAGAAAAAGCTAGAAGTGGCACAGTGGCTCAAGTGGTAGAGCGTTACCTTGAGCAGAATCACTCAGGGACAGCACCTAGGCCCAGAGTTCAGGTCCACGACTGACAAAAAAAAAAAAAAACTCTCATGGACTTTCCTGCCTGGGCTGGCTTTGAACCTTGAACCACAATCCTCAGGTCTCAGCCTCCTGAGTAGCTAGGGTTACAGGCGTGAGCTACTGGTGCTGAGCTCTCTTGCCATTTTTAAAAAATAGTGTAAAAAATAGTGTATATTAATTATACTAAGACATTTCATTATGGTATTTTTATGCATATATATATAGAGAGTACATGTGTGTGTACCTTTGAAATTCATTTTTCATGAGTGTAAAAAATGTGGTATGTAGCTTTTTGTAGGCAGGACAGTACAGGTGGGTAAGCTCAGCCTCAAACTCAACTTCCTTGCTTGGTGCTTTATTATTCTAGCCATGCCTCCAGACCTGCTTTTTGCTGTTATAACTATTATGCTGGCCACTGATGTTCATGCCTATAATCCAAGATACTCCAGGGGATGAGATTTAAGAATTGTAATTTTTTTTTTTTTTTTTTGGTCCAGTCGTGGGGCCTGAACTCTGGGCCTGGGCACTGTCCCTCAGCTCTTCAGCTCAAGGCTAGCGTTCTACCAATTGAACCACAGCGCCACTTCCAGTTTTTTTCTTTTTGCTTATGTGGTGCTGAGGAATTGAATCCAGGGCCTCATGCATGCAAGGTAAGCACTCTACCACTGAGCCACCTTCCCAGCCCCCCTCCCCTTTTTTTTGACAGTCCTAGGCTTGAACTCAGGGTCTGGGCACCATCCCTGAGCTTCTTTTGCTCAAGGCTAGCACTCTACCACTTGAACCACAGTGACACTTCTGGCTTTTTCTGTTTATGTGGCACTGAAGAACTGAACCCAGGGGCAAGCACTCTACCACTAAGCCACATTCCCAGCCCTGAATTGACCTTTTTGTCTCTTTTTTTATTGTCGTGAGGCCTGAACTCTAGTCCTGGGACCTGAACTCTGGTCCTGGGTGCTGTCCCTCAGCTCTTCAGCTAAAGATGTGTGTTCTACCACTTGAGCAACAGCCCCACTTCTCATTTTCTGGTGGTTTATTGAAGATAAGAGTCTCATAGACTTTCCTGCCTGGGCTGGCTTTGAACCGTGATTCTCAAGATCTCAGGCTCCTGAATAGCTAGGAGTACATGTGTGAGCCAGAATTGCCCAGTTTCTCATTTTTATTTAAAATCTTTTTGTTAGACATAAGTGCACCTACTCCTATCTGATTTTGGAGTCTATGAGCTTGGAAATCTTTCCCATCCTTTAATTTTTTATTTAAAAAAAAAATTTTGACAGCCATGGGGCTTGAACTCTGGGCCTGGGCGTTGTCACTCAGCTCTTTCAGCTAAAGATGTGCGCTCTACCACTTGAGCCACAGAGCCACTTCTGGTTTTCTGGTGGTTTACTGGAGATAAGTCTTATGGACCAGGCTGGCTTGGAACTGCCATCCTCAGATCTCAGCCTCCTGAGTTGCTAGGATTACAGTCATGACCCACTGATGCCTGGCTTCTTTTTTATTTTTTTTGTCAGTCATGGGGCCTGAACTTTAGGCCTGGGTGTTGTCCCTCAACTCTTCAGCTTAAGAGGAGCACTCTACCACTTGAGCCACAGAGCCATTTCTGGCTTTTTCTGTTATGCGGTGCTGAGGGATTGAACCCAGAGTCTCATGCATGCAAGGCAAACACTCTACCACTGAGCCACCTTCCCAGTCCCCCATCCTTTAATCTTAATCCTATGCTTATCTTTGTAAACATGTTTCTTGGAGACAATAAACCTTGTTATTTAACCTAATTTACCATTCTATCTCTTTGTGTGTCGTACTGGGCTTGAACTCAAGGCCTCAAGCTCATTTAGCTTTTTTGTTCATAACTGGCACTCTGCCACTTGAACCAAACCTCCAACCAACATTTTGTTGGTTAATTGGAGATAGTCTTACCAGACTTTCTGCCAGACTGGCTTCCAAAATGGATCCTCCAGGTCTCAGTCCCCTGAGTAGAATGAGCCACTGACATCTGGCCTTATTCTGTCCTTTTATTTTTGGTGCTGGTGCTAGTACTAGGGCTTGAACTCAGGGCTTTGTGCTCTTATTCTCATGGTTTTTTTTCATTCAAGGCTGGTGTTGTACCACTTCACCCACACTTCTACTTCTGGCATTTTGCTGCTTAATTGGAGGTCAGAGTCTTATGGACTTTTTTTGTCTAGGCTGGCTTTGAGCTAGGATTCCCAGATCTCAGCCACCTGGGTAGTAGCACGAGTGAGCCACTGGCAGCTGGCCATTCCTTGTTCTTTTAATTAGGGAATTCAGAGCATTTACATTCAGTGTTAACACTGAGAGGTTATGTCATATTGACTGTTACTTTGCTGTTTTCTGAAACTTTTTTTTTTTTTTTTTTGGATCCAGTCGTGGGGCCTGAACTCTGGGCCTGGGCGCTGTCCCTCAGCTCTTCAGCTCAAGGCTAGCACTCTACCACTTGAGCCACAGTGCCACTTCTGGCTTTTTTTCCCCCACTTATCTTGTGCTGAGGAATCGAACCCAGGGCCCCAGGCATGCAAGGCAAGCGCTCTACCACTGAGCTACCTTCCCAGCCCCTTGATACTTATTTTTTACCTATTCTTTTACTTTTCCCGTACTTTTCTAGTTTGTCTTCCTCTTCTGTGTATAGGTCTAATCTATGTATTCTAAGCTAGTCTGGAACCACATTGGCCTCAAAGTCAAGATCCTACCACCTCAACTTCCAGAAGGCTGGGATTACAGGTATGGGCCACCACCCTCTGTAGAGACAGGATACGGAACAAGGTAGTTCTGGCTCTATGTTGTACATTTACCCTCCAGACACAGTTTCAACCGGAGAGGGATGCTACATTTGGCTTTGGGAAGACTCCTAGCATCAGTGAGGATAATGGGTTAAGTGGGGCCAAGGGATGAAGGGAGGTGAAAATAGGGTCTGTATGAACTAGGGAGGTTGCAGAGAAGCAGACAAAAGCATGAGTGTGTGCACGGTCCTCCAGAATGCAGTCCTGAGACTGGGTTCGGGTTCTGCTCTAAATCCAAGATGGAAGAGGACGATGTTTCAGGGTGATCTGGTGGCCAGCAAGGTGCGGCACATATAAAACATTTAGGCCAGAGGAGCAGCTTAGCTTCTGACGCGGTGGACGGGGTGGATCTGCAAAACCCCGTGGCCAACCGCCGGGCAGGAAAGAAAAACGGATTGGCACCGGCGGGCCAGAAGTGTCTGGCTCTTTACAGACTTCATCCAGTCTTGCCAGGAGGCGCGCGCGCAGGCGCAATGAACAGCGAGTGGGCGCGCAAGGCCCAGCCAAGCGTCGCTTCGCCCGCCTTCCTGAAAATTCGTGCGCAGGCGCAGTGCAGGAGGCACGCCGGTGGGCGGTGCCGGGGACACACAAGAGTCCGCCCTTCGGTCGCGCGTCGCGTCGCCCCGCCTTTTCAGAAGCTCTTGACGCAGGCGCGGTGCGGGTGGCGCTCTGTGGTGGGCGGTACCGGAGACGCTCTGGGCCTGCCTCCCGCCGTGCTTCGCCCGTGGCCGCCTTCCCCTCAACCCAACATGGCGATGCATAACAAGGCGGCACCTCCGCAGATTCCAGACACTCGGCGAGAGCTGGCGGAGCTGGTGAAACGGAAGCAAGAGTTGGCGGTGAGGAGCTGGAGCTGGGGCGGCGGCGG
>NW_012267249.1:110996-118098 GCF_000151885.1 Dipodomys ordii | reverse complement strand
GGGCGGCTGTGGGAGGCGGGGCCGTGGCCTTGGGACTCGGGAGCGGAGCGGTTGGGCGGCGTGTTTGACGGGCAGTGGGCCGCGGTGGCGTGTTCCCGTCGGGAGCCCCTGGAAGCGGAGCGGCGTCCTCACGCAGGTGGGGAATTAGGACTCGTGGGGTGTTCTCCGGGCTGCCAGCACCCGAGGCATCCTGGCCCTCCCCACCCCGCGTTTTGCGGTGCGCCCCGGGAGGCCCCTCTCACCTGCCGCTGCCCTTCCAGGTTGCCATAGCAACTGGCAGCCGGGTCTCGGGGCCTGTCGGAGCCTGCGGGGAGGGGGAGGCGAGTAGAAGCCGAGAGGCTGCTTGCTCACCCTTCCTTCCTGGAGTGGGCGCCGGCCCGCGTTCTGCTTCAGTCCTGTCTTGACGGCCAGTTTTGTTTTACTGGGAAGGATATTCTATGCTTCTTTCTCCCTCCCCCCTCCCCCAGAACAGGCTCTGTACATGCCTTTCTGTTTACAAAGAGGTCCGTCACCCTCAGGTCTAGACTATAGCCCTGAACATCTTTCTATATAAAGATAGTTTCATGTGGATTAGCTTGGCTTATTTTTTATTTTATTTTTATGCCTATACTTGGACTTGAACTGGGCCTGAAGCACCTCTTTGAGTCACAGTTCCACTTCTGGCTTTTTGGTGGTTAACCGGAGTAATAGGGTCTCAAGGGCTTTCCTGCCTGGGTTGGCTTTCAGTCCTCAGATCTCATCCTCCTGAGCTGGGAAGGTGGCTCAGTGGTAGAGCACTTGCCTTGCATGCATGAGGCCCTGGGTTTGATTCCTCAGCACTACATAAGCAAAAAGAAAAAAGCAGGAAGTGGCGCTGTGGTTCAAGTGGTAGAGCGCTAGCCTTGAGCTGAAGAGCTGAGGGACAGCGCCCAGGCCTAGAGTTCAAGCCCCACAACCAGACCAAAAAAAAAAAAAATCTCATCCTCCTCAGCAGTTAGGATTACAGGCATGAGCCATTAGTGTATGACCTTAAAAATAGCAAGATTTCAACTTGTTCCTACTTAATGTTCACGTTTAAACATGTTTTCCATGTCCCTGTTTTTATTTCTCAGGAAACACTTGCAAACTTGGAGAGGCAGATCTATGCTTTTGAAGGAAGCTATCTGGAAGACACTCAGATGTATGGCAATATTATTCGTGGCTGGGATCGTTATCTAACTAACCAAAAGTGAGTGTCAGATGCTCTGGTAATATTTGTTTTAGGTCTCTTATGTTCTTGGTAGCCAGTAGTAAAAGTAGGAGGTATGAAAAATGGTCTGGGCTTGAACTGTGATTCTTCAACTGTTTCTCTAAGTAACCTTGGACAGAGCCCACAGTTGTAAATAAGGATCCATAGCAGAGCTGTATGAGGCTTCCAAGCAGTGCTCTCCTTAATGTTTTTAATTTCTAGTTGTTGCTATGTCTGGGATCCAGCTGTACCTGGTATTTCTATAGCAATACATTTCTGTCAAATTAATGAATGTGGTTATTTTTCAGTCTATAGAAGAACTGAAAGAATGTAGTACCCGAATAGTTGATATCCTTTACCTATATTTACAGGTTATTTTTTATTTTTTTTATTTTTTGCTGGTCATGGGGCCTGTATTCTGTCCCTCAGCTTTTAAGCTCAAGGCTAGCACTCTACCACTTGAACCACAGCATCACTTCAGCTTTTTTTGCTTATGTGGTGCTGAGGAATTGAACCCAGGGCCTCATGCATGCAAGGCAAGCGCTCTACCACTGAGCCACCTTCTCAGCCCATGTTTACAAGTCATTAACCTGTGTATGTGTGTTCCCTCTCTCTCTTTCAAAGGTGTTTATACCTAGATAGGTATATAGCCCTCCTAATCTCCAGCCCCTCCTCTTTTGAGTCAGGGTTTCACAATGTAACCCATGCTGGCCTCCCAATTCACAATCCTCCTGCCTCAGTCCTCCAAGTGTGGGATTATAGGCGTATGCTACCACATCTAGCTTTCATGGTTGGTGGTCTACCATTTAAGCTATGCCTTTATTTCTGTTTTGTGTGTGTTTTTTCCTTCTGGTTAATTGGAGCTAAGAGTCTCTTGTCTGCCCAAGCTGTCTTTGAATCATGATTCTCAAATCTTAGCCTCCTGAGTAGCTAGGATTGTTATGTGTGCCAAGGGCACCTAGCTCCTTTTTCCTACTGATATGACCTTATAATAAGTCTTGGAGGGGCACTTTGTTTAATTTTGGCCTTAAAAAGATGTTCCAGACTCAACTTTGGCTCCAACCATTTTCTTTTTTCTTTTTTGCTGGTCCTGGGGTTTGAACTCAGGGCTTGGGCACTGTCTCTGAGCCTCTCTGTACTCTAGGCTAGTGCTCTACCACTTGAGCCACAGTACCACTTCCAGCTTTTTCTGTGTAGTATCTTGGAGATGAGTCTCATGGACTTTCCTGCCCTTAGCTGGCTTTGGACTGTAATCCTCAGATCTCAGCCTCCTGAGTCATTAGGATTACAGGCATAAGCCACCGGCACCCAGCTTCTAGGCATTTTTCTAAAGTACCTGGTTATTTCTTAAATGTGAAAAATAAGTTTGTTAACAAGACACTTTGTGATCACTGGTGTGTGCTAATTGGCCTTGCCATGTAGCACAGACTGGTGTTGAACTACAGTCCTCGTGGTTTAGCCTTTGAAAGCTGGGGTTACAACTCTGTGTTATCACAGCTAGGTTTTATACTAGTTATTATTTCATTTAAACATTAAAATAAATGCATATTGAAATGGATAAGAAGGAGATTTGGACAGGTAGGATGAGGGGTTAGTGATGTGCTTGGCTGCCACCCCTGGGCAATGCACATCTCTCATGTCTCTCAGTCCCTTCTGCCTCTTATTAAAATAATTGAGCTGGGTACTGGTGGCTCACACCTATAATCCTAGCTACTCAGGAGTTTGATCTGGGGATCATGGTTCAAAGCGAGCTCAGGCAGGAAAATCCGTGAGACTTTAAAAAAAAAATTTTTTTTTTTTGAGTCTGGTCATGGGGACTCAACTCTGGGCCTGGGCGCTGTCCCTCAGCTCTTCAGCTCAAGGCTAGCACTCTACCACTTGAGCCACAGCGTCACTTCGGGCTTCTTTTTTTTTCTGCTTATGTGGTGCCGAGGAACTGAACCCAGGGCCTCATGCATGCAAGGCAAGCACTCTACCACTGAGCCACCTTCCCAGCCCCCATGAGACTTTTATCTCCAATTAACTACCAGAAAGCCAGAAGTGGTGTTGTGGCTCAAAGTGGTAGAGCACTAGCCTTGGGCAAAAGAGCTCTTGGGGACAGGGTTTGGGCCCTAAGTTCTAGTCCCATAACCGATAGAAAAAAAAAAAGAAAAAAATTATAAATGAAAATGTTTCTAAAGTAACTAATAAAAGCTCAGCTTTACAATGGGGGCATATCTCATCCATTGGGAAGTACTGCTGTGTATGTAGAATTTAACATAAAGGTTGTTTGGGCCAATTCATGAGGATCAGAATATCTGTGTGAAACTTGGTTAAAAGGAAGAATAAGTTCCTTCCATCTGTCCTGGATATCCCTAGCTCCAACTGTATAGACATAGAAGTATGCTTATAACAAAATTCTGTATGTTTTAGAAACTCCAATAGCAAAAACGATCGGAGGAACCGGAAGTTTAAGGAAGCTGAGAGACTCTTCAGTAAATCCTCAGTTACTTCAGCAGCTGTAAGTGGAGTTGTCTTCTGTGGCCCTTTGTCAAAGGGTATAAATTCTCCTTTTCTCTGTGGTATGTAGTAACCATTGGCCTTTCTTTTAGGCAGTAAGTGCATTGGCAGGAGTACAGGACCAGCTCATTGAAAAAAGTAAGTTTAATGTTTTTACTCTGTCAGTTCACAATCCTTAACTTTAATTCATATTTGTGTACTCATGTATTTAAGGGCTGCATTCTGGGCTGGGAATGTGGTTTGTGGCTTAGTGGTAGAGTCCTTGCCTAGGGTGCATGAAGCCCTGGGTTCAATTCCTCAGTACCAATAAACAGAAAAAGCCAGAAGCTGTGCTGTGGCTCAAGTGGTAGAGTGCCAGCCTTGAGCAAAAGAAGCTCAGGAGCAGTGCCCAGGCCCTGAGTTCAAGCCCCAGGACTGGCAAGAAAAAAAAAATAGGGTGGGGGGCTGCATCCTTTCCCATTGGGAGGCCTTTTGGGCACTCTAATCCTTTCTTTTGAGGAAGAAGGTTTCATGTCCTTCCTCGCTCTTCTCTCCCATAAAGGTTGGCTCTAGCCTTTGCTCATGATAAGTCTTATAAACTTCTATAGGAAGATAAGTCTTATAAACTTCTATAGGAAATTTCAAGTATACTTGGTATGTCCTTGATACTGAATAATTTTTAGGAAATTTTGTTTTTGAGACAGTGTCTTGCTATATACTTCATTCTGGCCTTGAACTAACCATATAGCTCAGGCTAATTTCAAACTCACAAGTGCTGGGATTATTGAAGTGTACTACCATACTTGACTTAGGAATTAGGAAATTGTGATTCTAAATATGCATCTTTGTATTCATTCTTACAGAAAGAGCAGTAGATACTACTTACTTTGAAAACAGGTTAAACTGATAATAACATTTTGGTATATAAAGTACTTAGTCTAACCTGTAGTGATAGGATGTAGATCTGCACATTTATCTCTGAATCAGACTGTGTCAAGAATACCCAACACTTTGGGTATTCTTTTTGAGATACAGGTGTTTGTGTGTGTGTGTATGTATATATTGCTGCTGTGTACTATCATTCAGATGTGAATTTTTTTTTCTTTTGGTGATTGTAAACTCTGGTCCTCCTATTTGCTAGCTTGGTATTTTACCACTTTAGCCAAGTCCCCAGCCCTGTTTACTATAGTGATTTTTCAGGAAGTGTCTTGAGTTATTGACTGGCCTCAGACTGAGATCATAGGCTCTTTGGGATAGGATCTCACCCACTTTTTTCCCTTCTAGGCTGTTCTGGAACTGTGTTCATCCAATCTCTACCTCTCAGCTACTTGGAATTTACTAACTTGGACAATCCAGTCCCCTGCTTCTAAATCTTGTTTGCACTGGGGAAGTAGTTTGAGGAAAAGTAGTTGAGGAATTTGAACTCCTCAGTGACTTCAGTTATCTCTGTGTAAAGTTTTTTTTCTTTTTCTCTCTCTCTTTTCTGGGACTTGAATCCTGTACCTTGTGCTCTGACTTGGCCTGCTTGCTCGCATCTGGTGTTCTACCTCTTGAGCAACACCTCTAGCCAGCTTTTTGCTGGTTAATTGAAGATGTAGTCTTTTAGACTTTTTAGCAAGCTGTGAGCCTGGTATTCTCCAGATTGTAGCATCCAGAGTAGCTAGGAATGTATTCTTTAAACTATCTGCTTTTGAATGTTTTTGGCCATATGTATTGAACTCAGGGCCTCTCATACTTGTTCAGTAAATACTAGTTGTGCTATACTTCTGGCCCCAGATTTCTAAATTTATAACTCTATGCCTAACTTCTTTCTTGATCTTTAATTCTGATTTTCTGGAATTTAGACATGTACATTCAGTTATACTCAAACCTTTTTCTTTCTTTTTTTTTTTTTTTTGCGTCCGGTCGTGCTGTTCCTTAGCTCTTCAGCTCAAGGTTAGCGCTCTACCACTTGAGCCACAGCGCCACTTCCGGCTTTTTTCTTTTTTTGCTTATGTGGTGCTGAGAAATCGAACCCAGGGCCTCATGCATGCAAGGCAAGCGCTTTACCACTGAGCCAACTTCCCAGCCCCTCAAACCTTTTTCTTTAACACACGCACGCACGCACGCACACACTCTTCTATTTCCTTTTTAAGTTTTCTGTCCAAAGCTGGGCATCATGATTGGCACACACCTATAGTTTCAGTACTTGGGAGGCTAAAATAGGATCATGAGTTTGAGGCCAGTCTGGGTTATATAGTGAGGCATTGTTAAGGATCTGTTCTCTTGCATTTAGAACTCAAGCCATTCTGCCTTCTTTCTGCTAACTTGTCTATTACATCAGGTGCTTCTGAGGTTTCTGTTGGTATGATTCTCAGCTAAATCTTCCAATTAATGCCACTGAATGCAGAGCTGTTTCATCTCCTTTGTGGAATTCTTTGTGCTCTGGGTCTCCTATGAATGGAGATGGGATGATGTTTGACTTCTCAGCTTTCACAGGAGTCTGTAATTCTGCCCCATGTTAGCTGACAATTTAGCAGGAAGTGACTGTACCTCTTTATCCACCCACAATAACTCAGAATAACTGTATCAAGACACTTGTCAGGAAGAGACTTTGTTTTTGTCAGTCATGGGGCTTGAACTCTGGGCTTGGAGGCTATCCCTCAGCTCTTCAGCTCAAGGCAAGTGCTCTACCACTTGAGCCACAGCGCCACTTCCCGTTTTCTGAGTGGTTTATTGGAGATGAGAATCTCACAGCCTTTCCTGCCCTGGCTGGCTTTGAACCATGATCCTCAGATCTCAGCTTCCTGAGTAGCTAAGATTACAGGCATGAGCCACCAGCACCTGGTGACTTTCTTTCTTTCTTTTTTTTTTTTGGTCCAGTCGTGGGGCCTGAACTCTGGGCCTGGGCGCTGTCCCTCAGCTCTTCAGCTCAAGGCTAGCGCTCTACCACTTGAGCCACAGTGCCACTTCCGGCTTTTTTTTATTGTTTTTGCTAATGTGGTGCTGAGGAATCGAACCCAGGGCCTCAGGCATGCAAGGCAAGCCCTCTACCCCTGAGCCCCCTTCCCAGCCCTCTTTTTTTTTTAATGCTAATAGTGGGCTTTAATTCAGAGTCTCAAACTCTTGGTTCAAGCTTTTTTTGTCTCTCAAAGCTGCTGTTCTATTACTTGAGCCACACCTTCAGCTCTGGCTCTTTAGTGGTTGATTGAAGAGTCTCACAGATTTCTGTCTGGGCTAGCTTTGAACTGCGATCTTCGATCTTAGCTTCCTGAGTAGCTAGGATTGCAGGCAAGGGCCACTGGCATCCAGCCCACTTCCAGTTTTTAAGGGGCTAATTGAAGCTAAGAATCTCAGGGACTTTCCTGCCTGTGGATTGGTTTCCAACCCTGGTCCTCAGATCTCAGCCTCCTGAATAAAAGGATTTCAGGCATGAGC
>NW_012267249.1:100065-106261 GCF_000151885.1 Dipodomys ordii | reverse complement strand
CACTTTCGGCTTTTTTCTTTTTGCTTATGTGGTGCTGAGGAATGGAACCCAGGGCCTCATGCATGCAAGGCAAGCGCTCTACCACTGAGCCAACTTCCCAACCCCTTCACCTACATTTCTGAGATGAGAAACTATTGCTGGTCTGTCTCCTCTTCCCCCTTTTCCTCTATCTCTTTCCCTCCCTAGATTTGAACTTGGTCTTCTGCTTGCTAGCTAGGCATGCTACCATTTGAAGCCTGTGGGTGTGAAGAATCATGCCAGTTATGGTACTCTATGCCTTGTTCCTATATGAGTTCGGAGGTTTTGTGTCCTAGAACATGTAGAGAAATCAGAGAGGTGTCAGGCCTGGCAATGTAGCTCAATGGTAGAGGGCTTGTAGTTCTCCAGGCTAGGAAGTGTCAGATCCTAATATGTCATGATGGATCTAGGCTAAAGCTCTCTTCTGGATTGGTACACAACCCAGGTTAGCTTTGAACTCTCTGTGTAGCCCAAGACTGGCCTTTTGAACCTTCTGTCTCCACCTTCCAAATGCTGGAAGGTTTGTACTACTGTCCCTGGATGCAGGTGAGGATTTATGAGACTTCCTTCCAAAGGTAGGAACTCTTCCTACCTTAGGGTCCTTAACCTTGATAGCAGAGCAAGGATTTTTTTTTTTTTTGGTTAGTTGTGGTCTTGAACTCTGGGCCTGGGCACTGTCCCTGAGCTCTTTGGCTCAAGACTAGCCTCTACCACTTGAGCCACAGTGACACTTCCCGTTTTCTGGTGGTTAATTGGAGGTAAGAGTCTCATGAGCTGCTGGGCTGATATTTAAAAACCCAGCAAAAGCTGGGCGTCGGTGGCTCACACCTGTAATCCTAACTACTTTAAGAGGCTGAGATCTGAGGATCAAGGTTCAAAGCCAACCCCAGGCAGGAAAGTCCAAGAGACTTTTATAAACTCCAATAAACCAATAGAAAATCAGAATGGTTCTGTGGCTCTGGCACTTTGGATCAAGCAATAGAGCACTTGCCTTGAGCTGAAGAGCTGAGGGACAGCGCTCAGTCTCAGAGTTAAAGCCCCATGACTAACAACAACAACAAAATAGAAAACTTGACAGAGTTTTATTGACTAAGTAAGCAAGCAGGCAAGCAGACAAGAAAGACAGGGGCATACTCTTAACAGATTGTGAGTGCCCTTTTTTTTGTGTGTGTGTGGGGGGGGTCAGTCATGGGGCTTGAACTCTGGGCTTTGACGCTGTCCCTGTGCTCTTCAGCTCAAGGTGAGCGCTCTACCGCTTGAGCCACAGTGCCACTTCTGGTTTTCTAGTGGTTTATTGGAGATAAGAGTGTCATGGACTTTCCTGCTGGGGCTGGCTTTGAACCATGATCCTCACATCTCAGTCTTCTGGTGCTCGGCTTTGTTGAGTGCTCTTAAAGGGAGAGAGACACCCTGGGCTCTTTGATATCAGGGGTAATTATATGATCAAGGCAGAGTTTGACTTAAAATTATGCAGGTTAGGTATTTATCTTTGCTCCTAATCACTCTTGGTGTTAATACTTTTACCACTGGGGCTCAGGATCTCTGAGACTGACCTGTACATTAAATATATGGCTGTGATATTTTAGGCATCACTTTTAGGAAAGAATGTATTCTGCCATATATATATTTAATTTTTTTTTTTTTTGCCAGTCCTGGGGTTTGAACTCAGGGCCTGGGCTCTGTCCCTGAGCTGCTTTTGCTCAAGGCTAGCACTCTACCACTTGAGCCACAGCACTACTGCTTATGTGGTACTGAGGAATTGAACCCAGGGCCTCAGGCATGCAAGGCAAGCACTCTACCACTGAGCCACCTTCCCAGCCCATATATTTTTAATTTTTTAAATATATATATATATATATACATATATATATATATATTTTTTTTTTTTTTCGTTGGTCGTGGGGCTTGAACTCTGGGCCTGGGTGCTGTCCCTCAGCTCTTCAGCTCAAGGCGAGCGCTCTACCACTTGAGCTACAGCGCCACTTCCGGTTTTCTGGTGGTTTATTAGAGATAGGAGTCTCATAGTCTTTCCTGCCCGGGCTGGCTTTGAACCGTGATCCTCAGATCTTAGCCTCCTGAGTAGCTAGGATTACAGGTGTGAGCCACCAGCGCCTGGCTGTGTAAATATATATTTTTATTGTAAAGATACTGTACAGAGGGGTTACAGTTACATGAGCAAGGTAATGAGTCTATTTCCTATGGAGTATTGTTACCCCCTCCTTTGTTTTTCCCCTTGTTTCTTTTTTTTTTAATTGTCAGGGTGATGTACAGAGGGGTTTCTGTTACATAAGTAAGATAATGAGTACATTTCTTGTCAACTTTATTACCCCTTCCTGCAATTTTCTCCTGCTTTCCCTCCCATTGCTGTTTCTAAATACAGTTTCTAAATTTCTGGTTGCTATTCTCATTATTTTCCCTAGTCTATCCTGCCTCATGACCACATTTTCTCTAGAATTTAATTTTCATTTGGATTTTTTTGCAGTTAATTAGAATTTGTCTAGGAATTTCATTCAGTTTGTCTGGCTTTGAATATCTCTTGAGTTTTGTTAGACTTTGTTTTTTTTTTTACTATTTTACCTATTTGTATTGCTGGGAATCAAACTTGGGGCCTTATGCATGGTGCATGTTAGGCAGCTCTACTACTGAGTTATATTTTAGTCCTCCGTTTTGTTTTTGTTGTTGAGTGTTGTTGTTTAGTACTGGTACTGAGTCTTGAACTCAGGGCCTGTGTTCTCCCTTAGCTTTTTTACTCAAAGCTGATGCTGTACCACTTGAACTCCACTTTAGGCTTTTTTGCTGGTTTATTGGAGGTAAGAGTCTCACAGACTTTCATGCCTGGGCTGGCATTGAACCCTGATCCTCATTTCTCATTCTCCTGAGTAGCTAGGAGTTGGGAGCCACCAACACCTAAATTTTTACTGTATTTAGGGAGTAATGACAAGGGGAAAAAAATGACTATTTTCAATTTGGTTGAGTCATGGAAATGGAGCCTACATATACAAAGATGAGTACGAGGATGAAAGTACTATCTTCTAGAGAAGACTTGGTTTGCTTCTGCGAGGTGCTTCAATCTTTTAAAACAAGGCTAAGGGATTTGAAGCTCAGGCTAAAAGCCAGCTTTAATTCCACAAGAGAAATTGTCATCTTTGCCTTTTAATCCTTTTCCTTTGTGTGGACCCCCTCAGTGCCTCAGAGTTTCTGTGCTCATAAATGCCATTGATCTTTGGTAATAAAACAAACATTCTCTTAGAATTTTGCCTAGGATGTTCTTAGATTTCAAGGAATTTTGAATTTTGGAATTTTGCACTTTTGACATTTTATTTTGAAACCATTCTAAAAAATTTCCTCAAAAATGCTTTACATAATTTCTGCTTCCTTTGACTACATATGTAACCCAGACTAGAAAGAGAGGATTTGCATGGTTGCTAAAGAGGAATTTCATGCAAATTTGTGAAATGTTTGTTTTTATAAAAAGGATAAAAGCAAAACAGGCTGATTTTTATCTTGTATTCTTTAAAGGATTAGCTGTTTGTTTTACTGGGCTTCTCTGAAGCTTTCATCAAACCAGTCTTTTCAGCATTTACGTCATTCCAGTGGCAAATAAGTGTGCTGGATATCTTTCCCTCATTTAAACCTTTCGTGATGATCAAAAGCTACTGACTTTAATAGCTATTCCTTCCTCTCATAAGTACTTCCTCATTTGTGGGCTTACTAAGTTAACGAAAATCTGATCTTTGCACTAAAAACGAGTTGTTTATCTGTGTCAGTGAGAAGCAGACTTATATGTCTTTCATGGTGTTGTCATTGAAATACTGATCAACTTTTCTGTTGCGCTTAGACATAGGCAACTTTCAAACTGTCTTCAGATCTCAGCCTACTGAGATCTGATAATCACTTCCTGCTTCCATAAGCTAGGAAGAAAAGTTCTTACTTTGTGATCTGCTTTTGTATTATTATTTTTTTGGTTGGTCATGGGACACAGAATCACAACTTCAAGGCCAGCCTGGGTGACATAGTGACACCCTGTCTCAACTCCTCAACAAAAAAGAATCTATAGATAGTTTTTGCCCTTTATTTAGACTTGGATGTTTGTAGCTCTCAAGGATTTGAATACTTAACTGGGACACACGGACGCTTCAGTTCTTTTGCTACTTCCTGTAATCCTTATAGCTGAGAATGAGATTGCAAATTACCCAAGGGCAGGGAACATTGCTGTTGATGTCCACCCAATAGAGAGAAAGAATTCCTGCTTTACTGTTGGGAGACAGGCTCAGAAGGATATAAACAAATGAATTCTCTTTTTTTTTTTTTTAAATCAGTCGTGGGGCTTGAACTCTGGGCCTGGGTGCTGTCCCTTAACTCTTCAGCTCAAGGCCAGCGCTCTACCTCTTGAACCACAGCACCACTTCCGGTTTTCTAGGATTATTAGAGATGAGAGTCTCACAGACTTTCCTGCCCGGGCTGGCTTTGAACCATGATCCTCAGATCTCAGCCTCCTGAGTAGCTAGGATTACAGGAGTGAGCCACCAGCGCTAGGCCTTCTTTGAATTCTTCTTAACTGTGGCCTCAGATTGTTTTCCTGGTCAGGGATGTGTTGGTAGCGGGGATGGGGGTGGGGTGGGGGGATGGAATATGCCCAGCCAGTCAGCCGTGTAAAGCCTTGCAATCTTTTGGTCCATGATAGATGAATATTCTTCTCATCATTCTTCTGTGATAGTCTTCTTGTATTGAAAATTTTGTATGACATCAAATAGTGTTACAAATATCCAAATGGCTCTTGGTAGAAAAAAGTTCCCACTCCTGCTACTCATGGTCTCACTTGTTGACCTGTCTTTCCATTTTACTTTTCAGTTCCCAGTTTCTCTTTTTAAGAGATACTGTTTGAATCATCCCAGATGAAAGGTTCTTTGATACTTGTGTACCTAATTTGGCTTTTTTAAAAATTTTTTTTTCTTTCGTTTGTGGGGCCTGAACTCTGGGCCTGGGTGTTGTCTCTCAGCTCTTCAGCTCAAAGCTGGTGCTGTGTCACTTGAGCCACAGTGACACTTCTGGCTTTTTCTGCTTATGTGGTGCTGAGGAATTGAACCCAGGGCCTCATGCATGCAAGGCAAGCACTCTACTACTGAGCCACCTTCCCAGGCCTAGTTTGGCTTTTTATTTCTAAAAGTCTAATTAATGGGGTGGATGGACTGGGAATTGAACGTAGGGCCAAATGTATGCTTACATGCAAGTGCTGAAACTTTGGGATACCTGTCTAGATTTTTTTTTCCTTCTGCACTGGAGTTTTGAACACAGGATTTGTACTTGCTAGGTAGATGCTCTACTGTTCAAACATTGCTTTCCAGGTGCTCCATTGTATAAGCATTGCTTTTGATCCTGCTAGAACTTTTATAGTTTCAATAAATTGATAAGCTGGTCTCAAACTTGGAGTGCAGTCTTCTTGCTTCAGCCTCCTGAGAGCTAAGATTATGGTCACCATACTCAGCTAATTTTTCCTTTTTTTTTTTTTTTTTTTGACAGTGCTGGGTATAAGCCAGGGAGTCTTACCTGCTAAGAAAGTGTTCTACCATGGAGCTATTTCTTTAGCGTTCTTTTTTTTTTTTTCGGTCAGTTGTGGGCCTTGAACTCTGGATCTGAGCGCTGTCCCTCAGATCTTCAGCTCAAGGTAGTGCTCTACCACTTGACCTACAGTGCCACTTCTGGTTTTCTGGTGGTTTATTGGAGATAAGAGTCTCATGGACTTTCCTGCCCGGACTAGCTTTGACCAGTGATCTCAGTAGCTAGGATTACAGGTGTGAGCCACCAGTGCCTGGCTATGACTGGCATTTCTTTAGCATTCTTAAGTCCAGTTGAAATTCTACCCCCAGCTGGGTACTGGTGGCTGACACCTGTTAAACTAGCTACTCAGGAAGCTGAGATATGAGGGTTGTGGTTTGAAGCCAGCCTAGGCAGGAAAGCCAGTGAGACCCTTTATCTCTAATAACCAAAAAAAAAAAAAAAAAAGTGGAGCCTTGGCTCAAGTGGTAGAACGCTAGTGTTGAGCTAAAAAGCTCAGGGACAATTCTTAGGCCCTGAGCGCGCGCGTGCGCACACATACACACTCTGAAGCTTCTGACTTGTACACTTTTTTTCTGACTTACATACTCTCTCTCTCTCTCTCTCTCTCTCTCTCTCTCTC
>NW_012267249.1:54123-98653 GCF_000151885.1 Dipodomys ordii | reverse complement strand
GCCACTTCCGGCTTTTTTCTTTTTGCTTATGTGGTGCTGGGGAATCGAACCCAGGGCCTCAAGCATGCAAGGCAAGCACTCTACCACTGAGCCACCTTCCCAGTCCCTACTTCTAGTTTTCTAGTGGTTAATTGGAGATAAGAGTTTCACATACTTTCTGCCTAGGCTGGCTTTGAACTGTGATCCTCAGAACTCAGCCTTCTCAGTAACTAGCCCAGCCTAGGCTGATTTTGAATTCCTCATATCTTAGCCTCCTGTTTAGCTAGAATTACAGGGGTGAGCCACTGATGCCTGGTCACCTGTCTTGTTTGTTGAGAAACAGCCTTGCTAACTTACCTGGGGTTGAGCTGGTCTGTCTGCTAACTGGAATCTTCCTATCTCTGTCTCTGGAGTAGCTGGCAGTTCTTTATATATCTGGATGTATATCCCTTGTCAGAATTTGTATGGAATGTGCATGTATTTTCTCCCATCCTAGGAATTGTCTTTTCACTTTCTTGGTGATACTGTCTTTTTGATTCAAAAGTTTTCAGGTAGAGGGGTTGGGAAGGTGGCTTAGTGGTAGAGAGCTTGCCTTACATGCATGAGGCCCTCGGTTCGATTCCTCAGCACCACATAAGCAAAAAAACTAAAAAGCCGAAAGCGGTGCTGTGGCTCAAGTGGTAGAGCGCTAGCCTTGAGCTGAAGAGCTGAGGGACAGCGCCCAGGCCCAGAGTTCGGGTGCCACGACCGCCCCCCCCCCAAAAAAAAAGTTTTCAGGTAGATGATGTAGTCCAATATATATATACATTTTGTTGCATTTGCTTTTGTGTTCATACCTAAGAAGCCACTGCCTTCCCTAATGTATTCTAAGAGGTCTATCTATGCTGATATTGGGGCTTCTGCTCTTGCTTAGCTTTTTCACTCAAGGCTGGAGTGCTACCATTTATTTATTTATGTGCTTGTACTGGGGTTTGAACTAAGGGCCTCACACTCTGACATTTTGCTCATGGCTGGCACTCTGCCACTTGACCTATACCTCTACTTTTGGCTTTTTACTGGTTAACTGGGGATGAGAGCCTCTAGGTTTTGTCTGTCTAGGCTGACTATGAGCCTCGATTCTCTGATCTCAGCTTCCTGAGTAGCTTAGAATTCCAGGTGTGAGCCACTAGCATATCGGTCTTCTTTTGGTCACTTTTATGTGAAACTAGTTTTTTTGAACTTCATGTGGGTCAGAATACTTTTGCAGATTTTCATAGCTCTAGAGCTCCCTCTTCTGTTGCTTTCATGAGGTGTGTTCAAAATAGCATTCAGGATTACAGAGATCTGGCTTGTCTATTTTGCTTTTTTGAGACTGTCTTTCCTCTGTTCCTGGTATCCATATGTTCCTTCATAGAAGTTCATAATAAATATAAAATGAAGACAAATGATTCCTGGTCCTGTTGCTCACATTATGCCATTTCTTTCTTTTTGGCAGTTCTAGGGTTTGAACTTACAGCTTTATGTTTAATAGGCAAGTGTTTTATCTCTTGAGAGACACACCCAATGTTACACTCCCCGGCCTGTAGTTATATTCTTTTATTACTAGTGTTGTTATTAAATAGTTGTACAAAGGTGTTACAATTCCATAAGTGAGATTATGAGTACAGTGCTTCTTGGTCAGTCACCCCTTCACTCATTGTCCCCTATTTTTCCCTGCCATCCTTATCCATTTTTTATAAAATGAAGATTGAATATAATGACTACTTTTGCTTGCCCTTCATCCATTCCTGTGGTCATGTTTTCCCCCCAACATGTTTCATACTCATTTTGTTGAATGAAAAACTAATATTCATTAGTTGTTCAAAGGAGTTACACTGTTGGGCTTCTCCCATAAGTATACTATACTTACAATTTGTTTGTGTGTCCAGGCATATAACCCCTGTATATGTGACTGTATATATTTGTATATTAGCTATAACTTCCACATATGAAAGAAAACATGTCCTATTTGTCTCTGAACTTCACTTAATTTTTCTTGGTCCATCCATTTCCCTGCATATGTCATAATTTATTCTCCCCAGTGGATGAGAAAAATTCTGTTGTATATATGAACCACATTTCTGTGATCTACTCGTTTGTTGTAGGGCATCTGGGCTTTTCCAAAGCTTGGCTGTTGTGAATAGTGCAGCAGTGAACATGAATGTGCAAGTGTCTTTTCTGTGTTCTGACCTGTAATGCTGGGGTAGATGCCCAGGAGTGGTATCACTGCATTTAGGGTAGTTCCTTTTTTGGGGGGGAGGGGGCGGTCCAGTGGTGGGCCTGAACTCTGGGCCTGGGCACTGTCCCTCAGCTCTTCAGCTCCAGGCTAGTGCTCTACCACTTGAGCCATGCACCACTTCCGGCTTTTTTTTCTGCTTATGTGGTGCTGAGAAATCGAACCCAGGGCCTCATGCATGCAAGACAAGTGCTCTATCACTGAGCCACCTTCCCAGCCCTATAGGTTGGTTCTATGCTTTTTTTTTTTTTTTTTTAGGAATCTCCAAACCATCTTCCAGAGTGGTTGCTCTAGTTCACATTCTCATTAATCTTGTAGTGGGGTTCTTTATTCCCTCTCAGCCCCACCAGTATTTGTTTTCATATTCTTGATGATGGCCAGTCTTACAGCCCTAATAGTACTGATGAGAATTTGAGGAACTTGTGTTTTGTTCTGTGTAGGGGAGCCAGGAAGTGGGACAGAAAGTGATACCTCTCCAGACTTCCACAATCAGGAAAATGAGCCCACCCAAGAGGACCCCGAGGATCTGGATGGATCTGTGCAGGGAGTGAAGCCTCAGAAGGCAGCTTCTTCTACCTCCTCAGGGAGTCACCACAGCAGCCACAAAAAACGGAAGAATAAAAACCGGCACAGGTCAGTGGCAGAAACCTTGCTTCCCAGAGCTCCCATGACCATTGCTGGGAAGGGGTTTGGAGAGCAAAGTGTTTTCAGGTTGTTGCCAGAGCCTTTCTGGTGCCAGGGTCGGGGGCTGGGGTAGAAATTCCTTCAGTATTCTCTAAGGGATAGAGTTGGTGGGCAGTAGAGTAATTCTGAAGGATGACTAGGGCATCTTAAGCTCTGTGCAGAATGAAATTGCCAAAATATCTGCTAATGTGGTCAGTTTGGATTCCTTTGAGAAGAGAAAAAGAAATAGAAGTAGAATCTGTGTGGTAACACTTGAAAAATGGAATAAAGTATTTGGTTGGCTCTTACTCCTGATCCCTTGACTACTTTTATTTTTATTTTTATTTATTTTTCTGTTGGTCGTGGGCCTGAACTCTGGGCCTGGGCACTGTCCCTCAGCTCTTCAGCTCAAGGCCAGCGCTCTACCACTTGAGCCACAGTGCCACTTACAGCTTTTTCTGCTTATGTGGTACTGAGGAATCAAACCCAGGATCTCATGCATGCAAGGCAAGTACTTTACCACTGAGCCACCTTTCCAGCCCCCCCTTGACTATTTTTAGAAGAACTGATTGGGCATTGCCTTTTGGGGTGGGGGGAATGCCAGTACTGGGGCTTCAACTCAGGGCCTGGGCATTGTCCCTGAGCTTCTTTTGCTCAAGGCTAGCACTCTACCACTTGAGCCACAGTGCCACTTTGGCTTTTTCTCTGTTTATGTGATACTGAGGAATTGAACCCAGGGCTTCATGCATGCTAAGCACTCTACGACTAGGCTACATTCCCAGCCTGACTCTCAGCTTTTTTAATCTCTCAAGATGGTGTTCTACCACTTGAACCACAACTCTACTTCTGTCTTTTTGCTGGTTAATTGGACATGAGAGTCTCATGGACTTTCATGCTCCAGATTGCTTCAAACAGGGATTCTCCAATCTCAGCCTCCTAAGTAGCTAGGATTACAGGTATGGCCACCAGTGCCTGACTCCATTGCCATTAAAAAAAAAAAAAAAAAGATTTCTGGGAATGGAGGCATGGCTATTTGGTAGAGTGCTAGCCAGTGAGCAAAAACAGTGGCAGGTACTGAGTTTAAGTCCTCATCTCAGACCTTAAAAAAAAAAAAACAGCCAGGTGCCGGTGGCTCACACCTATAATCCTAGCTACTCAGGAGGCTGAGATCTGAGGATCGTGGTTCAAAGCCAGCCTGGGCAGGAAAGTCTGTGAAATTCTTATCTCCAATAAACCACCAGAAAACTGGAAGTGGCGCTGTAGGTCAAGTGGTAGAGTGCTAGCCTTGAGCTGAAGAACTGAGGGACAGAGCTCAGGCCCAGAGTTCAAGCCCCACAACGGACAAAAAACAAACAAACAAAAAAGAAATGAGGCTGGGAATGTGGCTTAGAGGTAGAGTGCTTGCCTTACATGCATGAAGCCCTGGGTTCAATTTCTCAATACCACATAAACAGAAAAAGGCAGAAGTAGCGCTCAAGTGGTAGAGTGGTAACCCTGAGCAAAAGAAGCTCAGGGACAGTGCTCAGGACCTGAAATCAAGCCTCCAGGATTGGCCAAAAAAAAAAAAAAAAATAAGGTGGTCTGGGAAGGTGGCTCAGTGGTAGAGCACCTGCCTTGCATGCCTGAGGCCCTGGGTTCCATTCCTCAGCACCACATGAGCAGGAAAAAAAAGCCAGAAGTGGTGCTATGGCTCAAGTGGATAGCGTGCTAGCCTTGATTTGAAGAGCTGAGGGACAAGGCCCAGGCCCAGAGTTCAGGCCTCCTCCCCCGACAAAAAAAGATTCCTTTCTTAATTTCAAGATGTCTAGAATAGGGAGGAAATTCCTTGAAAGTGGAACCAGGTGTTGGTAGCTCATGTCTGTAATTATAGCTTATTCCAGAGGTTGAGATATGAATATTGAGGTTCAAAGCCAGCCAGGCCAGATAAATCCCTGAGACTTATTTCTGATTAACGAACAAAAAATCAGAATTGAAGGTATGGCTCGAGTGATAGAGTTCTAGCCAAGACTGCAAAATGCCAAATAAGAGCTCAAGGCCCCTAAGTTTTCAGATCCCAGTTCTGGCACCAAAAAAATTTTTAAAAAAAGAAGGGGCAGGGAAGGTGGCTCAGTGATAGAGCACTTGCCTTGCATGCCTGAGGCCCTGGGTTTGATTTCTTAGCACCACATAAGCAAAAAGAAAAAAGCTGGAAGTGGCACTGTGGCTCAAGTGGTAGAGCGCTAGCCTTGAGCTGAAGAGCTGAAGGACAGTGCCCAGGCCCAGAGTTTAGGCCCCACGACCCGACCCCCCCCCCAAAAAAAAAAAAAGAACAAAGAAGTATCTCAGAATTTCCACTACTGATCAGATAGTCTCTTTAGATAGATGGTCATTTCACTAATGATGTGATTAACTGATGATGATCAAAGGCATTAAGAGAGTTCTAAATTTCCATGAGAACAACACTTCTTTCTTATTTTGTACTCTCCTGGTCCTAGGTACTCCAGACAAACTAGTATTATAAAGATTGCTGGTGTTACTGCTTTTACACATGATGTTTTTTTTTTTATTTATACAGCATGATCCTAGCCTTTTTATTATTTCCCACAATATAACATCTGGCAGATTTCCCTCCTTGGCCTTAGGTGCTTGATTGATCCAAGGGAGAAGAGTGGAGCTGAGTTGCTTTTTATTTCTCAGGAAGCCAGTTTCAGAGCCTCCTAAGTGGTTCCTCAAGAAGCATTAAAGGTTGTTGGAATCTTGTCAGTTACATAGGGATTGTGTCTGGCCTAACACTGATCGGATTGATGGCTAGTCTGCTGACAGATAGGGGTAGGATGGAGCATGTTGTCTGTATACACTGGTAAGTTAGCCTCCAGAACCAGTGCTGCTTTCTTCTTCAGAGACAGCAGTGAACTGTTTCAATAGATGTTTGAGTCCTTAATATGTTTCAGGCACTTAGAAGTAAATATGCTGCTTAAAAAATGATTAGTTTTTACTTAATTGTACACTGAAGGCTTCATTGAGATATTGCTATATATGTATATCATATACTTTTATTATTTTTTGTGTATGTGCAAATACTGGCGCTTGAACTCAAGTCCTTGAGCTCTCCCATAATTGGAAGTAAGAGTGCTAAGAGTCTTATAGAGTTTTCTGCCCAGGCTGACTTTGATCCTCAGATCCCACTTTTTTTTTGGGGGGGGTGGTCCGGTCATGGGCCTGAACGCTGGGCCTGGGCACTGTCCCTCAGCTCTTCAGCTCAAGGCTAGCACTCTACCACTTGAGCCACAGCACCACTTCTGGCTTTTTTTCTTTTTGCTAATGTGGTGCTGAGGAATCGAATCCAGGGCCTCAATGCATTCAAGGCAAGCACTCTACCACTGAGCCACCTTCCCAGCCCCAAGATCCCACTTTTTTGTGGGGGAAGTGTACTGGGCTTTGAATTTAGGGCCTTGTTCTTGGTGTAGGTATCTTTTGCTTCCCTTCCCTCTCATTCCTCCCCCCCTCTTTTTTTTTTTTTTGCCAGTCCTGGAGCTTGACCTCTGGGGCACTGTCCCTGAGCTTCTTTTGCTTAAGGCTAGCACTTTACTACCTTGAGCCACAGCTCTACTTCCAGCTTTTTCTGTGACTAATTGGAGATGAGTCTCACAGATTTTCCTGCCTGGGCTGGCTTTGAACCACAATCCTCATATCTCAGCTTCTTGAGTGCCAAGGATTACAGGTGTGAGCCATTGGTACCTGGCTCCTCTCCCTTTTTTTAATCTTTTGAGACAGGGTCTCACTGTATAACTCAGGTAGGCTTCATACTTACTGTGTAGCCTGTGCTGTGCTGGTCTTGAACTCATAATTCTTCTACATTAGCCTTTCAAATGCACATATTGCTATGTTCAGCATCAAACTCACATTTTGACTAAGTAGGTGTACACGCTTACTATTTTCAACTTAGGTATAGAATCTAGATCCTTATGCATAGTAAGCATGCCTCTACCAATGAGTTATCTTTTCTCCCCACCTCCAGCTTAATTTGTGAACATAGTAGTCAGTCTAAAAGTCAAAAGCATTTTTGTACTTCAGTTTTGTATACTCAGTACATAATTTCCCAAACGTATAAATGAAGGAAGTTGGAAGGAGTTAAGCTTTCTTCCAACTTTACTGTTAACATTTTCTAGAAGAAAAATGCAGTATTTGCATATTGTTTGCCACCTGAGTAAAGAAGCAAGGAGCAGGTCATTCTGTGGGTTAATGTTTGCTTTGGAGATCTGCCCAAACAAGGATTTGTTAGTACAAATTTTTGGCCTCCTTCATGTACTCATATTACACAACCTCCAGGGCTTGGGTGCTTATGGATGTCAGCTTTTTTTGTTTTGATAGGGGCTCTGCAGACTTCACTATTCCCTAGTTGTTGCCCTGATGTAAACAGGTGACTGCCATCACCAAATTTCCAGGCAGAATATTACCTGCTCTTCACGTCTGGATCAAGATACTACTGCTGGAGTTTATTCGTGGACCCCTTGGCTTCTAGAATGGCTACTGTAGCAAAGGAGCACAGTGTTCTTGGTTGGACATATTTAGAAGCTTAGAACTTATAACTTAATCAGAAAAATTGGAAAATGCTTTTCCTTTTTGAAGGTTGAAATAATTTTTGTCATCTTTTGTTTTAATGAAACTTTGTTGTGCTGAGTTGTTTATAAGCACTTTTTATTATGTGACTAAACTTTCCTTCGTTCTGTTCTTTCTAATGCTCTAATTATGTTTTCTAGTACACATGTTTCAAAAGCTCTAACTCTGAATCTAGCAGCTCATAAAAGGGCTCTATAGGTATATGTAGTTTTCTAATGATAACTTTCTTTTATTGTCTGTTTTTCTGCTATCGACTCTGGAGGGAAGGGAATCACACAATCTTCGGTGCTTTGATGTTTGAAACTTTATGGCTTAAAATTCTTAAAGCTGATTTTGTTTCTATAAACCTTGCTTAGAATGGCTAATTGACTAATTTATTCAATTAGTGTATTAATTTCTATTGCTTTCTTTCTTTCAAATGCTGCCCCTCAGCCCGTCTGGCATGTTTGATTATGACTTTGAGTAAGTTTGATTTGAATTAGTATTTGTGCTGTGTTGTTTAGTGTATAGATGCTGGTATGCCTTTTTGAGACCTTTCTAACCCATAGTTTATCTGTTTAATTGTAGGTATGTATATTAGGTTAGGCTGGGAAGTTTTTTTTAAAAACAGAAAAACGTGATGGAGGTAACATTTTATTTAATAACTTAAGCAAACTTAAGTAAACTTCACTTTTATGCCTTTTAATTTCTTTTAAATAGATAACCTTTACTTTTAATTCATATTTAAATTATTTCCTGGCTTTGCTTCATAAGAATAGTTTTAAGATTTTGATGCTGTATTTTGGAGAGATTTAAAAATTGAGATTAAGTAACTTCTGTTGTATTTTATATCCAGAGTACAAACTCCTGTTCTCTCTGCTGTTGCTAGTCATCAGTGTCTCAGTAATTCTCAGTGATAAAGTTATAGAGCTAACATGTTAACATAGAGCATGCTTTCTTAATCCAATCTTATTAACATGTAATTTTTGCAGTAGTGTTTAGAAATTAATATAACCTTCATAACTGCAGTATATTTCTCTTTTGAGTTATCTAAGTTTGCCTTACGGCAAAAGTACCTGCTTATATTTTTTAATACTTGCTTGATCGTATCTGGGTAAACAACTAAATGTGACATAGTCTAATGAAGAATGTGGATTTTACTTAACCAAATAGCCTTTGTTATAGCTTGTCCTATGCAGTAGCTGATTGTTAGACCCTTTTTCTGTAAATTAAAATGCAAATATTTTTTAATTTTTCCTATCACAGGATTGATCTGAAGTTAAACAAAAAGCCACGAGCTGTAAGTATCAGCCAAATAACTCAGGGAGGCCGGCAGTTTTTCATGTTTACTTAAATTTTTTTTTGTTCTGGGGAATCAAACCTAGGGCCTCAAACCTAGGGTGAGTGCTCTACCACAGAGCCACATCCCCAGCCCAGAATCTGGCATTTTTGTAGATTGTTAGAACAATGTAATATCTTCAGAGTTTGGGTTGCTCCTAATCTGGAAAGGAAAAGTGCAGCCATTTGTATATTGTTTATTACCTGTCTACAATCTAAAAGGTGTTAGAACCAACAAGGAGTAGGTGGCTCTGGGTCACATTCTTCTTTTAAAGTCCCAGGGTGGAGATTGAAAGAATTGAAGTTTAAGGATAGCATAGGCGAAAAAGTTAGTAGCATCCCATTCCCAACCCTCTACTCTCAGTCTCAACTAACAAGCTAGGTGTGGTAATTGCATACCTGTGATTCTAGCTACACAGGAGGCTGTAGATAGAAGGATCAAGGTCTGAAGTCAGCCTGAACAAAACCGCTTGACCCTACTTGAAAAATACCTGAAAGCAAGAAAAAGCTGAAGGTGTTGCTCTTTTTTTTTTTTGGGGTCCGGTTGTGGGGCCTGGGCGCTGTCCCTCAGCTCTTCAGCTCAAGGCTAGCTCTCTACCACTTGAGCCACAGCGCCACTTCCGGCTTTTTTCTTTTTGCTTATATGGTGCTGAGGAATCGAACCCAGGGCCTCAGGCTTGCAAGGCAAGCGCTCTACCACTGAGCCAACTTCCCAGCCCAGGTGTTGCTCTTGATAGAGAGCAAACTGAGGTCCTGTCAAATCCCACTACCATTCCCCCTCCCCCCCCCAAAAAAGAAAAGAAAACCAGATTTTCCATCTGGATACGCTTTAGTTGTTATTTACTTTTTTGTATTTTAGATAAAGGTCATGCACTTTTTGTGTGTGATACTGGCTATTGAACACTGGCTCACACAGCCTCTTTTGGATTGCTTATTTCTAAAATAGGTTTTGATTTATGTCTGGCTGTGCTGTGATTCTTCTGCTTGTTCCCTGTATTGCTAGGGATGATGTGTGCTCTGCTGTAGCAGAGATCACAGGTGTCTGCCACCCCTCCTGGTTGGGATGGAATCTCGCATACTGTTATGCCTGAGTTAACCTTGAACAGAGTTACCCCAATCTCAAACTTCCAAATACCTAGGATTAGAAGCTTGAGCCACCGAGCCTGGCTTACAAACTTTTAAAAACGTTTTTTGGTACTGGTGCTTGTACTCAGGGTGTGGGAGCTGTCCCTGAGATGTTTTGATCAAAGCTGGTGCTCTACCACTTGACACAGCTACATTTACATTTCTGGCCTTTTGGTGGCTAATTGGATATTAGAGTCTCATGAACTTTCCTGCTTCGGTTGGCTTTGCACCATAGCCCTCAGATCTCAGCCTCCTGAGGAACTAGGATTACAGGTGTGAACCACCAAAACCTGGCTCACACACATTTTTAGTGAAGAAAAATTCCTGCTGATTAATAGATTGTTTTTTTTTTTTCTTGCTTTCTCTTCTTTTTTTGACTTTCTAGTTTAGATGCTCTAGTAAGATCAGAATTGATGTTTGTTCCTTTATGGACATGGAGACAAGCCATTTTCAGATGTGATATACAGTTCAGTGCATTTGACCTAAACTCTTCAGCTACAGAACAATCCCCAAGCACAGATGTTTATGTGATTTTTTTTTCCCCCTCTTACTTCTGCTGAGAGTAAGTTGCTACTTTTCCCTTTCTTTCTTTTTAGGACTATTAGAAGACTGTTTAGTACAGAAGTATCCAGGCTGTAGAGTCCTGCCTCCCGTCTCCAGTCTCACGGAGATAAACGTCCCTCACTTGAGTGCGTGGCCGCCCACCTCTGCTCTCCCAGACCCAGTGCCTGTGACTCTTGAGTACTTTGTTCTAAATGTGGTGAAAGTCATTTCAGCAAGATACTGGATCATTTGCTCTGTGTCATTTTTAGTAGCAAAATTGCAGGAAGATCATTCCATGGTTCTAATCCCAACAAGTGGCTTAACTGTGCATTTCTCCCTTAGAAAATGACCGTCTCCCCTTAAACTGGCTGGCACCAGCTACACCTATAATCCCACCAGAAAGTTCTCTCTGGTTTTGTTTTATGCTAAAAGTAGAACACACTTCACCTTTTAGATGGAGGCTGTAAATATCTGGCATTCTCTTTTTCTGTTGTGTGTTTTATTGTTTTTCTATTGTTGTTTTTACCATCTTATTTTCTTTTGGGACTTTTTGTAATGACATTGTGCAGCTCATACCTTCATGATGACACTCCTGATCATCTGTTTCATATGGCTGTCACTATTCTTATCTGAAAATAATGTAGTTTACCATAAGTAAAGTGGCAACTTGGCTCTTTGTTTTTTTGTTTGTCTGCTTGTGTTTACAGAGTATTTATTTAAATCATTCGGAGTTAGGAGCAGTTTCAAGTTTAATTCCATCCTTTTAAAAACAGGTTTTTTTATTCTTTTATAAAAATGAAATTTTAAGTTGGGTGCTGGTGGTTCACGCCTGTAATCCTAGCTACTCAGAGAAGGCTGAGATTTGAGGATCATGGTTCAAAGCCAGCCTGGGCAGGAAAGTCCATGAAACTTTTCTCCAATTAACCACCAGAAAACCAGAGATGGAACTGTGGCTTCAAGTGGTAGAGCGCTAGCCTTGAGCAAAAGAGTTCAGGGACAGCACCCAGCCCCTGAGTTCAAGCCCCACAGCTGACCCAAAAATAAATTAGAAAAAAAAAATATATATACACACACACATATATATGTGTGTATATATAGATATATATATAAAGTAAAAATTTACAGGCTTTCACTTTTTATACTTCTTTATACTTTATATTTAAACCTGAGATTTTTTTCACTTATTCATATCATGCATTGTAGAAATCTCATTTTCCATCCTGTATCTTTTTTACTGGTATTCACCTGATTAAATATTGCTCTAAAAATCACCAAGACAATAGAAAGGCTCAAGATTGTACCCAAAGCAAGGTGTTCTTGAGTGGAGTGAAAGATTGCATCCGTGGGTTAGCCACTGCCCTGTGAATATTGCAGTAGGTCAGTGTTCTAACGAATTTGCTTTATTATTATTATGTTTTGTGCCTCATTGCACAATGTAGTTACCTAGGTTGCCTACCAAAATCCTGATGCCTGGAGCCCAGCCCCTTGGACTCTGGGGTGCAGCCCTTGATACTGGGAATTCCTTTTAGGGTCCTTTAGATTCTGATTAAAATCCAAACTGGGATCCACTACAATGGGAGCCTGAGTGTGCAGGTATTGTTTTTGAATCAGCTGAGTGGATAAGATTGGGGACATTGCCTTCCTTCCCTTTGATTTTATTTAGTCATATTCCTATACTTATGCCCTTATCTTTGTCTTGTCAGGCTCTATGGCCCTTTCCTGTAATCCTAGATACTTAGGTAGACATCAGGGAGATTGCAGTTTGAGCCAGCCCAGGCAAAAAAAAAAGTTGGTAAGGCCCATCTCAGTTGATAAGCTGGGGTGTGGTGCACTTTTGATCCTAAGTATTCAGGAGGCTATGGTGAGATTATGGTTTGAACTGTGACACTTGGAAATAGGTATAATTTTAAAAGCATGTCTACATATGATTATACCTGTGTATGTATATAAAATCATGGTCAGAGATAGGTATTTGGATTTATACTTTCTCTACAAGATTTAACCGTTGATTATGGGGCCTTCTTTTGCCTATTAGAGATAGCCTTGGAGATAGCCAAGATGAGAGATTGCTTAGTTTCTCTACACCATGGTGGTTTAGAGAAAGACATCAAGGGTCCTTGCCAGCCATATACCATGCTTGTGCTATTTTGGTTATCAACCAAGTTTGCTTATGTTGAAGATGAGGATGAAGTAACTTTTTTTTCTTTTCTTCTTTTTTTTTTTTGGGTCCGGTCGTGGGGCCTGAACTCTGGGCCTGGGCGCTGTCCCTCAGCTCTTCAGCTCAAGACTAGCGCTCTACCACTTGAGCCACAGCGCCACTTCCGGCTTTTTTCTTTTTGCTTATGTGGTGCTGAGGAATCAAACCCAGAGCCTCAGGCATGCAAGGCAAGCGCTCTACCACTGAGCCACCTTCCCAGCCCCTGAAATAACTTTTATTAAGTCATCGATCACAAGACCACATATGCTCACACTAGGGAACATCTATATAGGCAACCTATGTTGTCTTTCTCAGTCTGCCAACTACCCCTAAAAAGGAACTGTTGCTGAGATCCCCTATCAAGGTGCTTGCCTGCCTTTAGAACAGTACTGTGTGCCTGTTCCTTGTAGCGACAGAAAACATGCTTTAAAGACCCAGAATTGGAGGACAGATGGGATGTTGGTAGGAGGATCACGGTCCCAGAGTAGCCGAGGCAAAAGTGGGAGACATCTGAAAAACTAAAGCAAAAGCCTGGGAGCTTGGCTCCAGTCAAACAGCACTTGTTAGTCCCTGAGTTCAATCCTCAGTGCCCCCCTCTGAAAACAAACTAGAGCTGGTTTAAAAAAGTGATGTATCTTTCCTTTTCCTAATCCAGCAGGACAAAGGGAATGTGAACATTAAAAGTAGCTGTACATACTTTTTTTTCTATCATCTGGGTACATTCGTTTTTCTGTACTTATCCATCTTGTCTAACATGGGAATGGGTGGCTGTTGACTAATTTTGATAGTTAGCTCAAAGACAGGCCCTCTATGCTAACATTTTTGCCTTTAACTGGGAGTGTGGTGCTGGTATAAAGTGTTGGGGTTGCAAGTATGCTCTTCCAAGGACTGAGAAAGTAGTTCATTTTGCTTGCACTCAGAATGCTTTGACCACTCTCAGACTCAACAAGGTGAGCCTGGAGAGCAGAGCAACCACAAGGGTACAAGATGGGAAGCCATTTGGAGTTGAGATGGGACCTCAGGGAAGCTTAGGGTGATGTGGCCCAGAGTTTTCTACTGGTGTGGATAGGCCATGGGGCCTTGGGGCACTAAAACGCCCAGCTGTTTTATGTAGGTTTATGCCACACTTTGGAATACTATCTGCTTGGAAGGAAGGAAGTCCTTTTTTCTGGAAGAGAGGGAAGCAGATATCCAGATATTCTCCCCTCGAACTTGAGCTTTTGGATGCAAGGAATGTTGTGATAAATTTTTAGAGTATTATTTTGTTTTTGAAAGTACTGGAGGCTGAATCCAGAGCTTCATGCTTATCTACCACTTAAACTATACCTGTAGCCCTTATTTCTCCATTATGTGAATAAATTTTTTTTTGGGTCCGGTTGTGGGACCTGAACTCTGGGCCTGGGCACCGTCCCTCAGCTTTCAGCTCAAGGCTAGTGCTCTACCACTTGAGCCACAGCACCACTTCTGGCTTTTTTTGCTTATGTGGTGCTGGGGAATCGAACCCAGGGCCTCATGCATGCAAGGCAAGTGCTCTACCACTGAGCTACCTTCCCAGCCCCATGTGAATAAATTTTAGTATTTTATACAATCAATGAAGAGTAATTGCTACTAAGAGAAGTTGAAGCTACCATAGTAAAAATTACACTTAATGTTTGAGACCTTTTGGATGGATGCATGGAAGAAAGATATGTTTAAAGACAGTTTAAAAGTGACAACATTTCTCCAACAATGTATTCACTGGTAGATGGTTTCAAATACAGATTTTGGTTTAAAAAATGTTAATGCATTAACAAACCCTAAGGGCCGGGCGCTGGTGGCTCATGCCTGTAATCCTAGCTACTCAGGAGGCTGAGATCTGAGGATCGCGGTTCAAAGCCAGCCTGGGCAGGAAAGTCTATGAAATTCTTATCTCCAGTAAACCACCAGAAAACTGGAAGTGGCGCTGTTGCTCAAATGGTAGAGCGCTCACCTTGAGCTGAAGAGCTGAGGGACAGCGCCCAGGCCCGGAGTTCAAGCCCCAGGACCGTCAAAAAAAACAAACCCTAAGGGACAGTGTGTTGGTCCTGGGTTCAAACTCTAGTACTGAGTGTACATACTCTCTATTACTGCGTGTACACATGCATGCTCATTCATACATAGAAGCATCAAAGCTAGAGGAGGGTACAAATGGAGAAAGGAAAAAGCTAGAGAGGCCCAGCACCTTGTCACTGTCCTGGCTGGGTGATGTTAACCCTTTTAGGTTTTACCATTTATGTAGTTATTTAGTGCTCGTACTAGGGCTTGAACTCAGAGTCTTGTCCTGTTACCAGACTTGCTTATTCTTGGTTGGTCCTTTACCACTTGAGCCATGCTTCCAGCCCAGCAGGTTTTGTTATTTTGGAGATGAAGTGTCTCGATTTTTCTGCCTTGGCTGGCTTTGAATTGTCTTTCCTGCAGATCTCGGCCTCCTGAGTAGTAGCTAGGATTATAGCATGAGCCACTAGCACCTAGCTTTTATTTTGTCTTTGATATAATGAAGTCTTGCTGATTTTGCCCAGACTGGTTCAGATTCGAGATCTTCCTGCCTCCTGAGTAGCAAGGATTACAAATGTGTACCACTATACCCATCTTAGAGCTTTAACATCTTGACTCTTTGTAAATAAGAGAATTAAAATGAATGTTAAATAGCCTTTGCTTGGCAGTAGTTACTTGTGTTGTTTTGAGTGCTTTGAATTAATGTTTTGCATTTATTCTGACTTCTACCCCTCAACCCTATTCCAAGCTGTAAAGGCATTGTCACCTGTAAACATTCACACCTGAAACCCTGGACTCCTTTTGGGTAGGAGAAAGTGCAGGATTCTGATTTGCACACATTTACTTTTCCTAGTATGGGCCATATTCAATGCCTAGGTAGACGTTCATTAATGTGTCATCTCAGTGAAGGTGGTTTGTGACTGAATTTTCTAAGTGCTTTGTGATTTGAAGCAAAATTTCCACTTTGGAAAACTTCACTGTGGAGTAACAATTGTCACCACAGATGGGGGCTCTCTGGTGGAGTCCAAGCTGGCCTCACTAAGGGTGCTGGTCTCTAAGGGAGTAGGAAGGATGTGGATGGCTCAGATGTGAGGGAGAGAGATTAGACCTTTGACATGTGAATACTTTGGGGGTCAGCCTTATGTAGTTCTTCACTTTGAATGTGTTGTATAATATGCCTAAGTATTAGTCTATTAATATATGTAGATAATTTATAAATACTAGGTTGAACCACCAGACATTGTTGTATTCAAATTGCTTTGGTTTATTAAAGTGGCAGATGTTACAGTTTAACAACATGTGTGTGTTGGAGTGTGTATGACTCCCATTTTTTTTTCTCTTTTCCCCCTGGCCAGTACACCTGTATTTCCCTAAGTACACATTTCCACCCCACAACTATTTCTGTATCCCAAGAAGGGAGGGGGACTTAAATGTATAATATGAAAGCATGTGCCTTAGTCTCTTCGGGCTTCTATAACAAAACACAAAATAGATGGCTTATACTAATTCATTTCTACAGTTGTGGTCAGTTCTAGGTCAGGTTGTCTGTGATGACTGGTTTGCAGGGGGCTCCTGCTGAATTCTCAGATGATGGAGGGGAAAAAGCTACTTTGTCCCTCTCATGAAGGCCCTCCAGGATCTAATTACTTCCCACAGGGGCTTCACCCAGGGAGTTCAAAGTTTGAAGAGGAATTGGGAGCACCATTCATTAGTCAGACCACAGCAACGTGGAAATAGCATTGACTCAAATTTTATCCAAAAGCATGTCCCCATTTCCCCTTTTACAGGAGTTTCGTACATGTGCATGAGCAGTATGCACACATACATGTGACTGCCAAGATGGTCCCATGCTGTGCATTTGCTTTGTTCATCTACAGATGTGCCTTAGAGAACATTTCAAGCTACCTTACTTTTATGGGCTCCTTAATACCTTGCATGTGCATCATAAAACAAAATTAGCAAGGTGCTTTCTTAGTTTTGTTGTGTTATTTATTTATTTTTGCCAGTCTTGGGGCTAGAATTCTGGGCCTGAGCACTGTTCCTGAGCTTCTTTTGCTCAAGGCTAGCACTGTACCACTTGAGCCACAGTGCCACTTCCAGCTTTTTTTTTTTTTTTTTGGTTAGTCGTAGGGCTTGAACTCTGGGCCTGGGCACTATCCCTCAGCTCTTCAGCTCAAGGCGAGTGTTCTACCACTTGAGCCACAACACTGCTTCTGGTTTTCTGAGTGGTTTATTGGAGATAAGTCTCACAGAGCTGGGTGCCGGTGGCTCTCGCCTGTAATCCTAGCTACTCAGGAGGCTGAGATCTGAGGATCGCGATTCAAAGCCAGCCTGGGCAGGAAAGTCTATGAAATTCTTATCTCCAGTAAACCACCAGAAAACTGGAAGTGGCGCTGTAGCTCAAATGGTAGAGCTCTAGCCTTGAGCTGAAGAAGTTGAGGGACAGCACTCAGGCCCAGAGTTCAAGCCCCACGACTGACCAAAAAAAAGTCTCATGGAGTTTTCTGCCTGGGCTGGCTTTGAACTGTGATCCTCAGATCTCAGCCTCCTGAGTAGCTACGATTACAGGCATGAGCCACCTACTCCTTGCTAGCTTTTTTTGTTTATGTGGTACTGAGGAATTGAACCCAGGGCTTCATGCGTACTAGGCAAGAACTCTACCACTAAGCCACATTCCCATCCAATGAAGTGCCTTTTATATTGGGAGGGAGGGGGTACTGTCACACTCCAACTCAGTGTTATATTATTTCCTCTCTTCTGCCATTTCAATCCTATGATGAACACCATGTTTCATTCATAGCAGTGGGATCCTCTATGTCTAGGAAGATGTGCATCTTGGGAAAACTCAAGCTCTGGGTATTGACAGGCCTATTTCCCTCACCTCCCACCATGACAGAGTCACAGTGATAGCATGCAATTGTAATTTTGTACTAAGTATGACTATTTTTCTCTTTTTCCTTTCCTGATTATTCCAGTTTCTGTTTTGGTCTCTGGTGGGTGCTAGGAATGGAACTCAAGGCATTGCCCATGCTAGGCAAGTGCTCTACCACTGAACTTTATGTAGTGTTAGAATATAAATATGATGATGGATCTCTAAAGCTTTAAAGTAAAAATTTCCCCGTTTTTGCAGTGGTAAGGATGGAACTCAAGGCCTAGCTCACGCTGAGCAGGCACTACCAGAGCTGCAGCCCAGCTCCTGTCCCTGACAGTAACCTCTGATGGTATTCTGCAGGGCAGAACTACAAATGACAACTCGATTTTTTTTTTTTGGGGGGGTTGGTTGTGGGGTTTGAACTCTGGGCCTGGGCACCGTCCCTCAGCACTTCAGCTCAAGGCAAGTGCCTACCACCTGAGCCACAGTGCCACTTCTGGTTTTCTGGTGGTTTATTGAAGATAAGAGTTTCACAGCCTTTCCTGCCCAGGCTGGCTTTGAACCTCGATCCACAGATCTCAGCCTTCTGAGTAGCTACGATTACAGGCATACCAGCGCACAGCTAACTATTCTTGATCCTCCTCTAGGCCACCCATGTTTAAGTTGTTAGTGGCAGCCTCTAAGCAAGTCCTAGCACAGCAGGCAGTAGTACCAGGATCCACCAGTAGGTGGCAGGCGGGCCACTGGGTGTCTTCAGCAAGGGCCTGGAGAGCAGCCATAATCTATCTCTGGACTGTTCCCAGCCTCAGGCCCAGTGTAGTGTAGGCCGGAGTCCTTGAGCCTTTCCTCCCACCAAAGTCTTACTGCTAGTTCTTAAATTGACAAGCAGTTTTTAAGATCACCACCAGTGGCCTTGAGAAAAGTGTGAGGAAGCCACACCCAGGTAACAGGCTGGGCCACCTCCACCTCCAGGAACTAGCTAGAAGTCTTTACATGCCATGGCCTGGTATGGCTTGTGTTTCCTTAATTGCTAGGCTCTACTTCCTACCTCCTTCAGCCAAATCTCCCACGCCCTTCCCATAAACTGGGAGGTCCCTGGAATAGGCTAGAATGTAAATCTGCCTCACCTACTCGACTAAGGGCTAGGGAAAAAGGATGAGCCAGGGTTCAAGGAAACCTATCAGATGCCTGCCCAGTACCTTGGCAGGCCTTTGCTCTTTCTTGTTAAGCTTTTTATCTGAGAGAAGGGAGGGCAGAGGACTTCTACTGCTGGTAGGAAAGGCTGTAAGCGGAGAGATGGATCTGAAGTTCTTCCCAGCCTGCAGGATATAGTAATGTTTGGGGGTTAGCACTGGGAAGCTCCCTAGCCCCAGCCCCAGCTTTCCTGCTGTTAGATTTGGGATCTAGATGTTTAGGGACTTAAGAGTTTTCCCCAGCTGGACAAGCCAGCAAGGCATCTGGAACAGAGGTATTTAAACCCATTGTGAGCTGAATTGGTCTACCTGGGAGCCAGGCTGCTGTCTGACCACAGTCATCTGGCTTCTGGGTAGTCTGTGCACTGATGGGGTTAGTCCTGGTCTGGGAAAACTTAACAGGAAAGCTCAAGGTTGGTTCCTGTGGTGAGATTAGGGAAAGGTGGCTCCCTAGGCTCATTTCCCAACAGTGCAGGAATTTGCATACTCTGGTTTCCCCATCAGTTTCTTGGCTCCTGGAACCAGGAAAATGTAGGCGGAAAGAGCAAGTGGGGCAGCTACTCGGAATTTGATCCCTTCCAGCTTGCCCGCCTCCGTGGCTTGAGCTTTGGTCTCAGGAATCAGATTCTTTCTTTGCCAGTCTCTCACCTGCTGTGCATACAAGGAGCTGCTGTAGGCCAGACAGCTGATACGCTGTTAAGGAAGTGGGCTGCCCAGCTACACACAGCTAGGGTGTGGGCTTCCATTCTCTAGCTGCTGCTACCTGTGAACTGAGGTTATTCTCTTGTCACATCCAGACGGGCAGTAAACACTATCTCTTACACAGATGGGAAAACTAAAGCCCTCTCTATAAATGCCACCTATCTAAGCTACTTGAGTGGGCAGTGGCAGAGGGTGTGGCAGGGAAAACTTGGAGTCAAAATCAAGCCAGGCACTGGTGGCTCACCTGTCATCCTAGCTACTCCAGAGGCTGAGATCTGAGGATCCCAGACCAAAACCAGCCCAGGCAGGAAAGGCCGTGAAACTCTTTTATCTCCAATAAACCACCAGAAAAACCAGAAGTGGCATTGTGGCAGATGGGAGAGCACTCGCCTTGAGCTGAAAAGCTGAGGGACAGTGCTCAGGCCCAGAATTCAAGTCCCATGACCCAAAAAAAACCCAAAACCCAAATCATGGGAAAGAAACAGCCTTGGCATCGGCTCTTGAAGCCTGAGTGGCTCTGCCAGAGGCTAGATTGAGAAAGAGACTTGGAAGAGAGGCTCTGAGCCCTGGCAGGCCAGCTTAGCCAGATTAGGCCTGTCCAGAAAGCATAGAATGTCAATGTGGGCCATTAGAGGCACTGAACATCATGACCTGACCCTACCCAGGCCCAGCCCTAGCTGGCACTTGCCTTATGGATTCCCCATTCCTTGTGGGTGCCTGTTGAATGAACAGGGCCAGGCGCAACCTTTTAACATTAGCCATAGTCTGTGGTACAATGCCATTGCCTATCTGCTGTAAAAACACCTGTTTCCCTTACACCTGCAAAAGCAGGCGCAGCAAATGACTAGAAATTAGCTCTGGCCTAACAGCAAATGTGACTTTCCAATTGTTTACTAAATAAAGAATGCCCTCCCTTGTCAAACACACATTTATAGCTTGTGCAATGGCAGAATGGACCAACTTCGTGTTGGGACCTATCTTGAAAACAGTGTCTTGGGTGTCAGTAGCTTACTTCTATAATCCTAGCTACACAGGATGCTAAGATCTAAAGATCAAGGTTTGAAGCCAGGCCAGGAAGAGAAGTCTGTGAAACACTTTTAAGAGTGCCAGCCTTGAGTGAAAAAGCTAAGGGATAGCACTTAGGCCCTGAGTTCAAGCCTTAGAACCAGCACAGAAGAGGAAAATGGATAAAAGAAAACGTCCTGAAATTAAAAAGTAAATAGCCCAGAGCTGTGCCTCCTAAGCTACTCAGGAGGCTGAGATCTGAGGATCCCAGTTAGAAGCCAGCCCAGGCAGAAAAGTCTGAGATTCTTATCTCTAATTACTCAAAAAGCTAGAAGTGGTGCTGTGGCCCGAGAGGTAGAGTGCTAGCCTTGAGCACAAAGAGGCTCAAGGACAGCACCCAGGCCCTGAGTTCAAACCCTAGGACAAAGAAAAGGTAAAATAAAAGCAAGTGGAAAGAGCTCCTTGTTTCTCCTTCAAAGAGACTCCTGAGCCTCACAGACTTCTACTACTAGGTATGCAGAGATAGTCTTGGTGGATGGGGCTATAGGGTCTTCTGCTGAACAGGCTGTGTTGGAGACTCCAATATGAATGCCATCAATTCAGAGAATGTTGAGGTATGAGGCTGAGGGTATCCCTACTTCCCTATTCCTGTATGTCCACCCTATCTCAGGTTTTGGGGTCAGGGAACTCATACTCATGTGCTGCCCCAGCCTGTCCTCCTCTGTGGCACCTTGGACAAGTCATTCAGCATTGCCAAGTGGCTGATAATGAACTGGACAGTCTGGTATTCTCACTTCCTGTCCCATAAAAACAAACAGAGGCCCATAAATAGCTTTTTAATCTGGAAGCACTAATTAATTGGAAAAACTAGCATATAAAATAAATCAATGATATTTCTTAGTGCAGATAAAACCTGATGAGTAGGCTAGAGGCAATAGGGACCATTTTGAGCTCTTGCTTGTCAGAGCTATTTCTATGGCCCTCCATGCCTTATACCTAGGCTAGAGCATGCTTCTGGTAAAGTGAGCCCCACCTTGCATGCAGGGGTGACAGTAGGATGATACTTGCACAGACTGTACAGCTACAGTTTGCAGTTATACAAAAATGCAGGTGCCCTACAAGCTCCACCAACAGTAAGTATATTTTCCCTGGATGATAGTATTTGGGGGATCAATCTGACAGCCCAGCTTTTTACTTCAGATATTTAACATCCAAATTATTTTTTGGCTGTAAGAGGGGCGGGGATGGGAAGGATGTCAGAATGCCCAGCCTCTTTTTTTCAGGGACAGATGAACAGCTTGACATAGGGACCAAGGCCAGCCTACAGGAGTCACATCCAAGCATCTTAATGAGCACTTCCTATGTGGCAGGTGTTGGGTTGCACACCTAGCGTGTACTTGTGGAATCCTTATGACAACCCTGTAAAGTAACTGCCCCATTTCACAGATGAGGCCCTGTGAGGGACAGCCACTTGCCCCTGGTGACATAACCAGTGGCACAGCCTGTTCTTGAGTTGGTTCTAGGACCCCAACCTGCTGGAAGGCCCCTTGGCACTACCTCCCCAAGCTGCTGCCACCTAGTCCTCTCCTCCCTGCTCTGTGACGAAAGTTCTAGGCTACAGTATCTGGGAGGGGCCAGAGGAGCACCCTAGGGCTCCCTCACAAGCCATTTTATCTGCCAAGTCATTTCTCATCCTCAGCTCTGGCCAGCACAGAACAGAAGAGCTCTATCTTGTCCTACCCTTTGTACTTCAACCTTGCCTCCTATCCCCTCCGCTGCAGCCCTGCCCCCTGCTGTGTGCCCACTGCTCCTTGCTCTTACCAAGGCCAGCCCAAAGCCTTAGGAAAGACGCTCCAGCCACAAGGGACACAGCACTTCTCGAAATCTTAACAGAGAACAGAATGGCGTGGAGTTCCCGGGACCGGCAGGCTGGGAGTGGCCTGCTTTCTTTCACTCATACACAACAAAGATGAACTTTTAAAATGGCTGACATTCTTTATTGATGCCTTATAGAGATACGGAGTTTTCACATAAAATATTTTAAACTTATGTCTGTACACAGCATACATGTCATCCCCCCATCTTTGGGGAAGGGCAAGAGAGAATGGGACAGGGGGCCCTGGACCCTGGCGATGGGATGGGTGAGCGGAGGGAGTGGAGGTGGGTTATTAAGGAGCATCTTGCTTACTAACATGAAGCCTCATGGCCTGCGAGAGCAGGGTGAGGCTGCATTGGCTTCTGAGGAGGGTTCCTGGAGGGAGGGCACACAGTGCCCAACTAGCCGGCCACACCGGCATCCCAGGGGTGAGGTGGAGCAGGGAAGGGGCTGAGCATAGGACCCTGCTCGGGCCTCTGCTCCCCAAGGCCTTCCTCCTCACCCACTGAGAAAAGAGGGTTTGGGCCTCAGCCCCAGACCGAGAGCCTAAATGACAGAGATACAATGTGTATCAACAGGGTAATCGCTTATGACCCACACAGCTAGAGGTGCCATGGGGGCCAGAAACAATCCTACAGTATCTTTGGTTTGGGGTTCCTTTCCCTCCCCTACTCCTCCCTGCCATGCCTGTGGGCCATGGGCCACACACTGGCTTACTCACTGAGGTGCTTACAGGAGAGGATCTTGGCGGCCAGCTGCTGGGGGTCCAGGAGCTGTGGGAAACGCGCCATCACAGCCTCCACCAGGTGTGGGGGGAAGACGCCACACAACTTGGTGTACACACCAGCCCGCTCCTTCGCCAGGCTGCCTGCCCTGCTCCAAGGGGTGCGGCCAGCCCCTGTGCTGGGTATCTGGGGCTTCTGAAGGCCTGGGGTTGGTGGGGGTAGTGGGTATGGCTCAGACCAGTACTCTCGGGGTGCAAAGGCAGGTGGGGGAGGCGCATAGTCAGCGGGGACACTAAAGTGGCCAAAAGCAGGGAAGGCAGGTGCAGCAGGGTGCTCAGATCCATAGGAGCGGTAGCCAGAGTAAGGGCCTCGAGGAGGGCCTGGCTCTCCAGCACCCCCTCCTCGCATCCCCCACAGTTCTGACATCTGACTCTCCAAGGAGCCAATGCCAGAATCCAGGCGGTCCTGGGAGGTGTATGGGAGTGAGTCCAGGGTCTGGGGGACCCAGTCTCTGGGCCCGAAACTGCTGCCACCACCACCACTAAGCGGAAGGCTCCTGCCTGCTGGGGCAAAGGCTGGTGTGAGGCCATCCTGGTGGGGCCCTGGGGATGCCTGGACCCCCAGCTTCTTCCCATCCGGGCTGTTGTGCTCACTGTCTAGTGGCACGGATGTGGACTTCGGGGTAGGTGAAGGCCGCTGGCTACTTTTGTCCTTGCCGGGGGTCCGGGGGGGTGAGAGGAGGGCGTTGGCTCGGAGCTCATCTGCCACAGAGCGCTGGGGGCGGCTTGGCCGCTCTGGGTGGAAGAATCGGCACTTGATCCCATAGGTGCACTTCCTCCCTGCCAGAGGAGGGGAGGCGTGGTGAGCTGGGGCCTGAGGGGAGGAAGCAGCTGGGGCAGGGGCAGACTCAGGTAAGCGGAGGGGCAGGGTTAAGGAAGGTATAAAGGCAGAGCTGGTCTTACCATAGGGACAAGGCTGCTGCTTGTGCTCAGAAAGCAGTGGCTTCTTACGCAGGAAGTTGTCTAGGCTGGGCCCATGCCTGCCAAGGGGGTCATCAGGGGGCATGAACCTACAGAGGGGAAGAAAGATCTCTCAATGGGAGCAAGACACCTGGGGAACTTGTATATATGGAAGGCAGGGCTGGATGGGCAGCCTCATTGAGACTGGGAGAGTAGCCCTAAAATGGGTTCCCACGTCCTGATATCCAAGCTCTTTCACGCTATTGGGGTTAGCCAAGGGAAAAGGGATCCCCATCTAGAGGGTCGCAGCCCAGGGACACCTTTAGGTAACTTCAAGGCTGGGTGCTCCCTAGGTGGTTAGGAGGTCACATCCTATAGCTGTATCTGCTGGGGGGAAGCAATGTGGACAGCTGAAGAATAGACCCCGGCCCATCTCCAAATCAAGATCCTCACCCGCCAGGTCCCAGTGTGCACTCTGCCCATCCACCTTCCTCCCAGATTTGCCTGGTCCCCAGACCCTGGGGGCTCTGGGTCCCGGAAGCATACTTGTCGTTGACGAAGGAGTACATGAGCAGCCGCTCCTCTATGAAGCGCTTCCACTCCTGCCTCTCATTCTGGAGGTCACGGTAGGTGTCATTGGAGACGACAACGCCGTCAGACTCAAAGGCCAGCTTCACGATGAAGCGGTCATCGTAGCACACCACCCGCTTGCCACCCACACGCCGAGATGGGGTGAACACCAGGATCTTCTTCTTCTCCAGTTCCCGAAGGATGTGCTGGTCTGAGGGAGTGAAGTGGCATAGGTCAGGGCCCAGCAGGGACTGAATCAAGCCCACAGGGCTGTCCAATCTCCTGGTGGCTAGGAGTTGTTAATACCCCAATTCACAGCAGAAACCCAGCCGTGCCAAGTTCACTGCCAGAGTCTGCTGCCTGCCTGAAGTCCAAGAACTGTCACAGGGCTGTTCTATTGGCCTGTTTACTTCCCCTGCTCTGGGTGGCAGGGTTGTTGGAGCCAGAGGTGGTCTTGGCTTTGGCTGTTCAGCAGCCCGTCCTGTAGGGGTTCACGGAGAAGCACGCTGGCTTGTCCCTTGCATAGGCAGGACAGGGCTACTTACTAGTTCTTGTTTGGAAAGGGCAGCTCTTCCTGGAGCCCGCAGCCCCATCACCCTGCCCCCTAGATCTCCGCACTTATAAACAAGTTTCTCTCTGAAGTTGGGGGTCTTGCAAAGGGAAAGAAGCAGCCCATATGTACTGAGCACTCATCCTATGCCCCACGCTTGCTTTCCTAAGTACTCCTAGGCTAAGGCATGCAGCCTTGTTGTCACCCAACTTCCACCTCACCCCCATTTTACATAGGAGGGGCAGGAGGCTGGGGGTGGAGGTAGGGGAATCAAAGTCCTTGTCTGGGGCGGAGAGCCACGATTCCAACCCTGGCTGCCCTGGCCCAGTGCCCACAGCCTCAGGTATTAAGCTATAGTGCTCCTCTGCCACTGGGAGGTTGAAGGCGTAACATGGGAAATGCCTAGGACTGGAGGCAGAGGCTGCACAAAGCAATTTCTACTTTTTGTCCCTCCCCTCACCTTTTTTTTTTTTTCTGCTTCTAGCTTTAATTCAGCGTTCCAAAGTTTTGCTCAGCTTGCTGCTCTGTTACTTGAGCCATGCTTCCAGCCCTGCTTTTTTCTATTTACCTGGAGATGGAGTCTCACAGGCTTTTCTGCCTAGGCTGACCATGAATTGCAATCCTCTGATCTCAGCCTTCTGGGTAGCTAAGGATTACAGACAGGAGCCACCAGTGTTTGGCTGACAACGGTGATTTCTGAGGAGAGTTAAAAACTGGGACAAGAGCTGATGCTCCTGGCTTGGGTCTCATGGGGAAAAGCAGGGCCCCAGGGCAATACACGCGCATACCTGTGATGGGCACGTCGGGCCGAGGCTGCTCCTTCCTCCAGGATGGCACAAACACTGTGATGTCGGTGTGGCCCCGCTCTAGAAACCAGTTCACAGCCAGCAGGATGCCCCGGCAGGAGAAGATCTCCTTGTTCCCGTGGCTAGGAGGGAGGGGAGGGACAGGTCAGCTCTTGAGGGCGGGCAGCCAGCATGCTGTCACCAGGGCCTGAGCAAGAACATAAGGCAGCTCTTGCTCCAGCCCCTGGCCTGTGGCCAGTGGGGCCTGAGGCCTGGTTCCCTGGGCTGTTGCCACAGTGCTGGGATGGCCAGCCCCAGCCCAGGGACTTTCCCTGAGATTCCATCTCAAAGTATGGATCCACCCAGGAATCTGGCAGCATTGGCTACCCATGTTTGGCCAGGGCCGGGCCACTTACAACACACCTGGGGCCAGGGAAAGGTACTGAGTTCCTGCCCTGCCTCAAGCTGCCAGGACCACAGGGACACAGATGTGCGCACGCCCACTGAGTCACCCCCTCCAACACCACGGCTCCACAGCAACGCCGTGACACAGCACTGTGCTGCGTTGGGGGCGGGGAAGCACCAGCCAGACTCACCAGAGAGAAACCAGATCTTTCCGGATTAAAGTTCAGTCTGTGCACCATGCTATAGGCTAGCACCCCAAAGGGGTGTCAGTCTGCTACACTTGGGACAGGAAGTGACAGTGGGTCTCTCGATGTGCAGTGTGAAAGTGAAAGGCAAAGCTTTTCCTACCAAGAGGCCAATTCCCTGAGCCGCTGTAGGCTCCTCCCCACCATCCCTCTTCCCCTCCCCCCCGGCCCCCACCCCCACCCCGTCCCGTCCCCATCCCCTCACTTCCTCTGGGACTGAGGCAAAAAGATGGCCAGGCAGCGTTAGAGATTCCACTAGCTGGCCAGAAGAGCTAGGGCAATGATACCCTGCCAGCCCAGGTCTGTGGGCCAGATCTCACCAAACTGTGGCTGGATTACTGAGAAGACAGTCTTGAAGGGGTTGCCCTGACTCTGTTTCTCCATCAGAAAAATGGGCCCAGTGGACAGGAGCTTCCTTAGACGGGCCATGTCAGTGGACAAGTTTCATGCTGATTTGATGCCAAGGCAAGATCAGCAAAGTGGACTTCCTGTCAAGGGAGGAGAGATCTGGGGTTGGGGGCTCCCTGCCCAGAGCTCTGTCTTTCACTGACCCCTTAATGAGCAACTCAGACTCTTGTGTCTGGAAAATATGGCAGAATAAACGTTACGCAAAAGAGGCAAGTCCATAGCAGACCACATCCTGTGTGTGGCTTGTGGGGGTAGGGGGCATAGCTGGAGCCCCAAGAGAAGGCAGTGGGCATGGGGTGGTGGAAAGCATGGAGGTTGTCTGGGGGGTATAATGGGCTCCAGGGTCTAGTATAAATTGTAGGGGAGACACAGTCCAGCTCCAGTGCAGCCTTCATCCTTGCCTGGTACCTTCCTATCACTCAGTTGCTTGTCAGTTAACATTTGCCAAAAGCTACCAACCTGACAGTCTAAGTCTCAACACTGAATCATCAGTAAGCCCATGAGTATTGTCATGGGCCTTTCCCTCCTTTTTTTCAGATGAGGAAATTGGCCCAGAAAGGGTCACTTAGTCACTAAAGTCACACAGCAATAATGAAGCAGAGATGCAGAATTAGAGCCAGTGTTCATAACCACTCTCTGTTAATGCTCACACAATTATGAGCAGGACTGACGACAACTGGAGGCCAGAGGCAGCACTTTATACCTCCCTGACTATTCCAAGGACACCTGGAATTGAACTGGAACTGGTGCCACTGGATTACCTTCCTGCCCCTAACATAAGACCTCAAGTGTTGAGACAGGGTCTTATCCAAGTTGACTGGAACTTCCTATGTGGCCCAGGTGGGCTTTGAACTCTCAATGTTCCTGCCTCCTAAGTGCTAAGAATGTAAGTGTGTGTTCCCACAAAACTTTGGGAGGAAGAAAGCAGATGAAGGAGCAGTCTGGGAACAGGAAAAATGATGAACATTGTAAACTCCTGCCCCTCCAAGAGCCACTGAAGGCTCTGTAGCTTGAGAAGCCTTTCCTGACCTGCCAGGACGAATCAGGTCCTTGATGTGTGTCTTTGCAATGTCCAGTGCTTCCCCGTCACACTGTCACCTTCTGTGAGCCCTCTGCTGTCTCCCCAGGTGGTAGCTACACTGATCGCACACACCACTCACCTGTGTGTGCGCTCGCTTCTCCTGGGCCAGAACTGCTAAGCCTGGAACTAGGCTTGCTAGGGTGTGCAGTGCCTCTGGACGCTGAAAACGCTGGCTAGGAATGAGTCTGCTCTCAGGAGCCCTGGCATCTGGAATGTTCCTTCAGCAGGTAGGCACAGTGCTCCTCTTGGCAGAACCACAACATCCCATGCCTGGGTACCTTAGACTTCCACCCAGCTCACTGCAACTCAGGAACTGGCCCAGGAAAAACTAGATAGGTTTCCACCCCTGGAGTCCAGCTTGCCTGAAGGTCTGCGGCACCGGCAGCCTGGCCCAGCCAACCAGACTGAAGAGATGTATTTATGTGGGAGACTCCAGCTTCGTGGCTCCCGCCCCAGGACAGAGGGCAGGGCTGGGCTAGGCTCCCCAGGTGAAAAGATTTGCCTGGGCTGGGCTGGACTAGTGGAGAAAAATTCCCTTAGAAGGAAACAGAGGTGAATTTCCCCACAATTTGCATGTGGTAGGGGCTAGCCCGCCTGCACTTGCGGGGAGGGGGCAGAAGGGCAGGAACATAGCAGCGGCTGAGACAGGAAGTACGAGGTTGGAATTCCCCTCTTGCCTCTGCCCCAGCCTAGAAACCCCCAGCAGTCAGGCCGGCAGGCAAAGGCTCTCTCAGCGCTACCTCAGCTCCCCTGTACCCCTCTACCACTGGCTCTCCTCCCTGCCCTAGACTCCTTCTGCCTAGAAGTCACAGACCCTCTAGCCCAGATCAGGCTGGAGCCTGAGAGAGGATCCTGAACTCTCAAGGCACAGGCTGTATCTGCTTGCCCCAATGTATCTCTGCTTCCTGTCCAGGACCAGTCCATTTAGAGACCAGAAGACAGATGAGGGGGATGGAAGAGAGCTGGCTCACCTGCATGCCTGCTGAGCCGGGCCAAGACCAGCTAAACAGCTCACTTGCCCTTGCTGGGCTGGGAGTAGGTGTGGCCAAGTGCCAGAGAGAAGAGGCTGATGTCATACCAGCCTCCAGCAGCCCACCTGATCTCTCAGGCCAGCAGAGAAACCCTCCCCTGTGTCTGGGGTCTCCCCGGGTCCATGCCAGACAGGAACCTTTCCTTCTGGGTGATCCACCCAGACCTGACTCACCAGCCACATTGCAGCGAACTGGGAGAAAGGAGGGCCAGAGGGTGGGGCCTAGATTGGAGGGAGAAGTCAGGTCAATGGCAGCCTCCCCTCACCCTCTGCCTCCACCTCATCCTGTTCCCTGTAAGATGTGCTTGGGAGACAAGTACAAGGCCAGGAATCTCCTAAAGACCAGTCTAGTCCAGGCAGTCCATCTGCCTGGTGTGCATTCACCTTCAGCCACAGCATCAGCTACCTGCCCACAACACACCTTGGGAAGCCAGGGCGACTTCCCCTCAGAGGAAACTTGAGAGGACCCAGCCCCTGAATAACTACTGCCAGGCATTTGGGGCCCTCCAGGTTCTATAGCAGCTACACCCATGAGGACCACCCAAGGGGTGCTATAGTTCTGTCTTTCAGATGAGAAAATGAGGCTCATTATGTGATTGGTTCCTACAGAGAGCTGGAGCCTACGGGCTAATCCCTGGCACCATCTGGCATCCTGTCACAAGTGAGGAATGGAGGCCTGAGAGAGTAGCTTCATCAGGGACTACACAGTAAAAAGTGAGCTCTGAGGCCAGAAGATTCTAGATTTGAACCCTGGCCCTACGACTCAGCAGTAGTGTGGCACTGGACAAGGCTTTGAACCCCTGTGTTTTCAATCCTAGGCCATTGCTGAAAAACCCAAAGTCTGGTTTAAGGGAGCCAGGTGTCGTGCAGGAGGGCCACATGGAGGACTTCCCCTTCCCCTCACCAGCAGTCCATGGGGGAGTCAACCTCCTGCCTGTATGCCCTTCTACCACTGTGGTAGAAGCACACCACAATCATTCCATGCCATCCATGCTCTCTTGAAGTGGCACGTACCTCATGGCCACATTGCTTCCATCGATGACCACAGGCCTCAGGTGGCTGCCTTCTTTGTCCTCTTCTGGGAGTATGGGCTCCAGGGCGGGAGCCTTAGGGGTGCCCCCACCCCGAGGCACCAGAGGGGGCTGAGGGCAGGAGTCTGGTGGGACTTGGTGCTCCCGCTCCGTGGCTGAGCCATGTTTCACCAGTTCCCCGAGCACGGTGTTAGTGTCTGCATGGGCCCCCAGTTTCTGTAGGACTCCGTGGATCTCAGAGGATGAATAGCCCAGCTTCCGGAAGAAGTCCACCTTCATTTGCAGCTCTGAAGCCAAGGCCTCTTCAGTGGCAGGTTCCTGGGCTAGTTGGGGGGTTCCCTGACAGCTGTAGCTGTCCTCAGGACCCCACAAACTCATGCTGGAGTTGGCTTCCTGGATAAGCCTGTCCGTGTCACAGGGGCCATTCATATCTCGGACTGCAGAAAGGCACCTGTCACAAGTCCTGGGGGACGACCACAGAGTTGAGGAACAAGGAATGTCACTTTTATTTTCTCCTGCCTGCCCCACCACACCGACTACTTACAAACTATCCACATGTGTCGGCTTAAGCTAGCCTCGGCTGGGGATGATCATCATTCTCATTATATACGGGGGAAACAGAGGCACAAGCATTGAGAACTTGCTCAAGGTCATTCTGCAGTTCACTGGCGACCGAAGAATTTGAACTTGGTCTAACTCCACCTCCCCCCCACAACCCAAATCACCCCCACGTCAACCCAGGGGGCCCAGAAGGCAGGGGCGGGGCTCTCGGATGGAAACTTGGGGTTGTGAGTGCGTTGTGTGTGCGCAGCGGGCGGGGGGGGGGCTGGGGACGGCGGGAGGGGAGTTCCCGGTGGAAGCCATCACCTCCGTCCACCCGTCCCACACTCGAGGGCCCAGGCCTAGGAGGTGTCGGCCCGTGGCTGGACTCCCGGACGGGACGGGGGAGGGAAGTTTCCGGGGTGACCAACCGGGGAGAAAAGTTGCTGGGAGGCTCTGGTTGGCTGCCGGGCGGCGGTGACGCCAGCCCGTCCCGGACCGAAACCCGGGCGCGCTCGGCGCCTCCTTCCCGGGGCTCCCCAAACTTGAGCTAAGCCTTAGGGATCCTGAAGACCGGCGAGGCGGGGAGGCCGGCCCGGCGAGGCGGGAGGCCGGCCCGGCGAGGCGGGCAGCACCGGCCCCGTGTTCCTCCGCTCGGCTCCGACCCCGCCGGAACCCCCCCTCACCCCCTTCCGCCCAGACTCCGCGGCCCGCGCGCCTTCCCCGCCGCCCACTCACCCCGCCAAGCGCCAGCCGCGGACGGCGGCGTCTCCATGGGGCCGCGTCCCGGGGGTAAGCAGGCGGCGCCTTCGTACGGGCGGAGGACGAGCAGGTGCTTTAAGGACCGCGACGCGGAAGCCGGGTACGGCCGCCGCCCCTTCCTGCTCCGCCCCCGGGACGCCCCGCCCCGGACACACCCACTCCAAGCCACGCCCACCGACCCAAGCCACGCCCCGGAGCCGCCTTCCCCGCCTCCTGCGTGCAGTCTGCTGAGTGTCAGTCAGGTCAGGGTTCCCAGTCGCGGTCCACTGCCCGCCTCTCCAGGCCTCCGCGGCCCCACTGCAGACGGCCTGCCGGCCCGCCCCACGCCAGGTAAGCACGCGGCGCCAGGTGCGCGCAACTATTGGGTACCTAGGACTGGACTAGTCCACCGGCCTGATGAAGGTGCATGTAGAGTGAAGGAGGTTCAGAGAGGGGTCCACGCACCGTCGGAAGTAGATAAAAACGGGTTCAGATGCAGACCAATTACCCTGACGGATGCCCGGTACACAGAGGCTGGCACACTCGCAGGAGCCAATACACTTTTTCTGAAATAGCTACTTACCCAGGATGGAACGATGGTTGCCACCTGAAGTTGCACAGTGAGAACGAAAGCCAGGGCAAGGAAAAGGCTGATGCCCAGGTCAGTGACATGGTTCCTTCCAAGATCACAGCGCTGCGTGTGTGTGTTTCCTGATACTGAGTCTTGAACTCAGGGCCTAGGTGGTGTGTCTGAGCTTTTCCGCTCAAGACTAGTACTTGAGCCACAGCTTCACTTCTGGCTTTTTTTGACCAGTATTACATACTTTTCTTTTTTTTAAAAAAAATTGTTTATTGGGCTGGGAAGGTGGCTCAGTGGTAGAGTGCTTGCCTTGCATGCATGAGGCCCTGGGTTCGATTCCTCAGCACCACATAAGCAGAAAAAGCCGGAAGTGGCGCTGTGGCTCAAGTGGTAGAGTGTTTGCCTTGAGCTGAAGAGCTGAGGAACAGCTCCCAAGCCTCCAGAGTTCAAGACCAACAAAAAAAGAAAAAAGAAAGAAAAAAAGAAAGGAAGGAAGGAATAAAGGAAAACACAAACAGCAACAAAGAAAAAAAAACCCTCTTGTTTCCATTTTCTGGAGGTCATTTCAATACATATTATTGTATATGACCAGAGGCACATAGCCACTTAGCCTGTTTTCCTCTCCTAAGAGTATCCTCCTTTGGCCTCACTGTGTGTGAATGCTTAGAGTCCTGTTTCATTTATCATGTTTCATTTATCATACATTGTATTTTAGCTCTAGCACCTGCATATGAGAGAAAACATGCACCATTTGTTTCTCTGAGCTTGGCTTATCTTACTTATTTGATTTGTTCTAGGTCCATCCTTTCACTTCTGGCTTTTTGCTGTTTAATTGGAGATAAGAGTCTCATGGACTTTCCTGCCCAGGGTGGCTTTGAACTCATCCTCAGATCTTAGCCTCATGAATAACGAGGATTACAGGTGTGAGACACCAGTGCCCAGCACAGTGAGTGCCCAATACTGTGAGAACACAGCACTTCACAGTATTTGTCCAGAGGCTAAGATGAAGGAGATTGACATGCTTGTTTATGTTTACTCTTGAGAAACTCAGAAAAGGCAGAACTGCCTCAGTGGGAAAGACATGGGTGGAACTGGGGCCAAGAACACCTATTTCAGTGCATCACGGGTCGCCTTTGCCCTCTGGGAAAGCCCCAAGACCCCAGGACAGGAGAGTCTGGCTTTCAGTGTGTGAGTGTACATGGCTGCAGGTGTTTTCACTGGAAGTGAAAGGAAAAGGAGCAAGAGGAAGGGGAGAGGGAGAAAGGGAACAGAAGCCACAAACCAGAGGACAAAGTCTTAGTCATACCACTGGCTTACATTGTTCCTGGTGAAACTGAGATTCAGAGGGCCAAAGCCCTCAAAATTAAGGGCTTAATACTGTGGTCTGGCACTTAAATTACATAATCTCTACCTTATCAAAAGCACAGGGTGCTAGTCTCTCTCTCTTTTCTTTAGGTCAGTAATGGGGTTTGAACTGGGGCCTGGGTGCTATCCCTCAGCTCTTCAGCTCAAGGATAGTACTCTGCCACTTGAGCCACAGCGCCACTTCTGGCTTTTTCTGCTGAGGAATTGAACCCAGGGGCTCATGCATGCAAGGCAAGTGCTCTACCACTGAGCCACCTTCCCAGCCCCCCAGCCCCACTCCCTCTCTCTTTGTCTCTCTGTCTCTGTCTCTCTCCCTCTTTGCCAGTCCTGAGACTTGAACTCAGAGCCTGAGCTTCTTTTGCTCAAGGCTAGCACTCTACCACTTGAGCCATGGCACCACTTCCGGCTTTTTCTGTTTATATGGTACTAAGGAATTGAACCCAGGGCTTCATGCATGCTAGGCAAGCATTATCACTAAGCCACATTCCCAGCCCTGGTGCTGTTCTATGTGAATCAAACATTGGTTATTATGAAAGATAACTTAGATACAACTGTACATGTACAACCTAAAGAATAATAGCCAGGTGCTGGTGGCTCACCAGCACCTGGTGATCCTAGCTACTGAGGAAACTAAGATCTGGGGATTATGGTTTGAAGCCAGCCCAGGCAGGGAAATTTGTGAGACTCTTATCATTAGTAAACCACCAAAAGGCAGAAGTGGAGTTGTGGCTCAAATGGTATAGTGTGCCAGCCTTGAGTGAAAAAGCTAAAGGACAGCACACAGGCCCCAAGTTTAAGAACTAGTACCAGCAAAGAAAAAAAAAAAGGAAAAAAAGTAGCAATAATTCCAAAGAACCCACATATTATTTAATTTAGAAAATAAACTAGGGGCTGGGAAAGTAGCTCAGTGGTAGAGCACTTGCCTTGCATGCCTGAGGCCCTGGGTTCCATTCCTCAGCACCACATAAGCAGAGAAAGCCGTAAGTGGGGCTGAGGCTCAAGTGGTAGAGCGCTAGTCTACAGCTGAAGAGCTGAGGGACAGCGCTCATGCCCAGAGTTCAGGCCCCACGACCGACAAAAAAAAAAAAAGAAACCAGTGCCAGTAGCTGGTGAGGTGTAGCCTTTTTGTGCCCCTGCACCGCCTCCTTCCCATTTCCTGGAACTGTTTTCCTGAATTTCTGCAAGTCATTCCCTTGCTGTCAGTCCCTAAATGGTGTATTGTTTAGTTTTTCTTTTTACTTTATGTAAATATGACTTGCTTTTGTTTTTTTTTTAAATCCATGTCACTGGGCAGCAGCGGCTCATACCTGTAATCCTAGTTACTCAGGAGTCTGAGATCTGAGGATCACAGTTCAAAGCCAGCCCAGGCAGAAAAGTCTGTGAGACTCTTCTCAAAAAAAACAGAAGTGGAGTTGTGGCTTATGTGGTAGAGTGCTAGCCTTGAGCAAAAGATGCCTAGGAACAGTGCCCAGGCCCAGAGTTCAGGTCCCAGGACTGGCAAAAAAGAAAAAGAAAAAAGAACAAAAATTCGTGTCCATTGCCTGCTACTTATGTAGTTTTTTACTTACAATTTTTATAACATACATACCTCTCTCTCTCTCTCTCTCTCTCGATCTCAATTCCTAAAATAGAATTCTATCTCTATTTGGATGTTTTTTCCTAGGACTTTGTTACAAAAAAGCAGTGACTTTCACCTGTAATCCTATCTACTCAGGAAGCTGACTGGAGGATCGTGGTTCAAAACCAACCTGGGCAGAAAAGTTCCTGAGACTCTTCAATTAGGCAGCAAAAAATCTGGCTCAAGGTGTGGCTCAAGTGGTAGAATGCTGTCTCTTCAAGCAAACCAAGAAAACTATGCGCGCGCGCACACACACACACACACACACACAAAGCACATTTTGGTTCTGCTTGCCAATGCCTTAATTCAGTGGATGCAATGGCATGCAGCAGCACACTTGAGGAAATGGATGTGAAGGTTGGGAAAAGTGAAGTTGCTGGCCCAGGATGGAGGTGGGGGGAGGGGGAGGGTTGGAAGTCCCACAGCCCTTCTTGAGGCAGTGATCTCACCTTGGACTCCTGCCTATGGGAGGCCACAGAAGACATCAGAGAAGGGGAAAGCCCCTGGTCCTGAGGCTGCTCCTCTGAGTTGGCCTGGCTCTTTCTAGTCTTCTGTCTGTTGTGGAGCTTGGGTCATCTTTGAAGATCCCAAAGTATTCCCCCAATCAAGCACAGCCACCCTTGGGCCCCACAGGATGAGGAGAGAGGGGACCTAAGGCTGCCCTACTGAGTGCCAGCCCCACCCTGATTCTGAACACCTCCTCTACTCCAGTTACCACAGCCAGCACCAGGCACGTCATGCGCTCATCTCCCTCAGTCCCTCTTCTGTTTGAGAAGAGCTTGGTGATGGCAGATTCTTCACTGAGCTCACTACCTTTAAGATGGTAAAAACACGAGTGAGCCGGGCATCAGTGGCTCATGCCTGTAATCCTAACTATTTCAGGAGGCTAAGATCTGAAGATTGCGGGTCAAAGCCAGCTGGAGCAGGGAAAGTCTGTGAGACTCTTAGCTCCAATTAACCATCAGAAAACTGGACGTGGAGCTGTGGCTCAAAGTGGTAGAGTACTAGTCTTGAGCAAAAAGAGCTCAGAGATAGCACCCAGGTCATGAGTTCAAGTCCCACCGCTGACCAAAATAAAGCTCAGGGACAGTGCCTAGGCCCTGAGTTCAAGACCCAGGACTAGTCTCTCTCTCTCTCTCTCTCACACACACACACACATACACACACACAAATACACACACACACAAAGTGATGTGTCCAGATTCATGAACCACCACAGCCATATGCCTCACACTTAGGCAATGTTCTCCTGGCAGTGGGCACAATGCCAGCACCTGACAGATACCTCTGTGCCTTCCTCTGTGTCAGCTCTTTCGTGGGCTAGGAGTGTCTCATGCTGCCCCGTCCCCTCCCTTCCCCCACACTGCTGCCTGCCCAATTCCATTCATCTTTTTGGTGACATCACTTCCTCAGTGGGACCTGCCAGAAGTTGAGTGGTTGGTTCCCTCGGCTCCCTGCTGTGTTCTTCCTATGTGCTGGATTGTTCCTGCCCGGATCTTTTCTGGCATGCCTCACGGGCTCAGGTTTGTTCTGGCCAGCACTTGCCAGGGAGAGCCCACACGATCTGGTGATGAGTCAGCCAGTTCCCTGCCCTCCTCTGCAAACCACAGTCTCTCCCTCTTCTGGTTGGTGACAGTAGTTTCTTCCTGAGAATTGCCTCTCTTCTGCAGAACTCAGGGTTCCTTTGGGGATGCCCTGCTCCACTTACAGCTGGATTTTGCAAACCTCTGCCTCAGTCCTCAGGAGCCCTCTGGATTTACTGGCACTGGTCATGAAGCTGAGCCTGCTTCCCACCATGCATGACTGGAGGGCTGGCTTGCCCACTTCCCTGGATGAAGTCTACAAAACTGGCCTCCCTTAGGGGCTTGGTGGAAAAGGCTGGACAAATGACCTTGGAGGCTCAGCTTGGGGAGGACTCTGAAGCTGGGCAACTCTGTGAGAGGATTGGGCCAGACACTGGTGGCTCATGCCTGTAATCCTTGCCTGTAATCCTTGCTTCTCGGGAGGCGGAAATCTGAGGATCATGGTTTGAAGCCAGCCAGGGCAGCAAAGTTCATAAGACTTTTATCTCCAGTTAGTCAACCAAAAGCTAGAAGTAGAGTTGTGGCTCAAGTGACAGAGTACCAGCTTTGAATGAAAAAGCTAAGGGACAGTGCTCTGGCCCTGAGTTTAAACCCCAACAAAAGAAAGGAAAGCTGGGCATTGGTGGCTCGTGCCTGTAATCCTAGCTACTCAGGAGGCTGAGATCTGAGGATCACAACTCAAAGCCAGCCTGGGCAGGTAAGTCCGTGAGACTGTTACCTCCAATAAGCCACCAGAAAACTGGACGTGGTGCTATGGCTCAAGTGGTAGAGCACTAGCTTTGAGCAGAAATGCTGAGGGACAGCACCCAAGCCTAGAGTTCGAGCCCTACCACTGACAAAAAAAAAAAAAAAGAAGAAGAGGAACAGGAAGATTAGGTGGAATTCTCCCTTGCCTTAGCTGGAGAGTTGACCCTTAAAATCATCAGGGCAGAAGGACTGCATCTCTCTTGTTTTAAGATTCTTGGTGTATTTTACAAAGATTTGTCACAGCAGGGCTGCAAAAATCAAACAGCTTTTTTTATATTATGCAAGATAATATTATGGCAAGATAATTGGAGGACTTGTTTTAAACAATATTTCCTTGAAGACAACCTGCTTATAAGCATGGGGCCATGAAAAATGTGTGCCTGGAGCTTCTTGTGGTGCTAAGGGGTAAAGAACGGCTCCAGACACACAAATGGCATGGCAGAGTACCTGAATCAAAGGAGCTTCCAGGGCCAGGGCTGGAACCATGGGACTAATGGAATACATAGCGGACCATTGCATTTTACAGAGAGTTCAAAATAAGGATCTGCAAATCTGTATTGATACAAGTGTATTATTAAATATATAATGAAGAGCAAAGAGCTAGATCTTTTTCTTTTCTTTCTTTTTCTTTTTTTGAGACAAGTTCTCTGTGCAAAACTAGTACCTCATGCTATAGTCTTGCCAGTTTAAACATCTGGGTCTCCTTGAACCACAGGTGCAGCCAACGTCTGAATTCAGGAAAACATTTTCCTAGTTTCAGAGCACCCTGCAACTCTCTTTAACTTCTTTCCTCTCTCCTTCCCTCCATCCCTCCCACCTTTTTTCCTCCCTCCCTCTTTCCTTTCTTTCCTTCCTCCATCCCTCCTTCTCTCTCCTCCTATCTTTTTCTGTCTCCTTCCTTCCTTCCTTCCTCCCTCCCTCTCCCTTCCCCTCTCTTTCTTTCTCTCTCTCTTTTTTTTTTTTTGTCGGTTGTGGGGCTTGAACTCTGGGCCTGGGCACTGTCCCTCAGCTCTTCAGCTCAAGGCGAGCGCTCTACCACTTGAGCTACAACGCCACTTCCGGTTTTCTGGTGGTTTTTATTGGAGATAGAGTCTCGCGGTCTCTTCTGCCTGGGCTGGCTTTGAACCGAGATCCTCAGATCTCAGCCTCCTGAGTAGCTAGGATTACAGGCGTGAGCCACCAGCGCCCGGCTCTTTCTTTCTTTTGTGGAGCTTGAACTCTGGGTCTGGGTGCTGTCCCTCAGCTCTTCAGTTTAAGGCTAGTGCTTTACCACTGGAGCCACAGCGCCACTTCTGGTATTCGTGGTCAATAGGAGATAAGAGATTCAAGGACTTTCCTGGCTGGGCTGGTCTTGAACCATGATCTTCAGATCTCAGCCTCCTGAGTAGCTAGGATTGCAGGTGTGAGCCACTGGTGCCTGGTACTTTTTTTTTTTTTTGTCAGTCATGGGGCTTGAACTTGGGGCCTGAGTGCTCTCCTTGAGCTTTATTGCTTGTCCAACATTCTGCCACTTTGAACCACAGCTCCATTTCTAGTTTTCTGGTGGTTATTTAGAAATAAGAGTCTCACAGACTTTCCTGTGAGGCTGGCTTCAAACCGCTGTCCTCAGATCTCAGCCTCCTCAGTAGCTAAGATTACAGGCGTGAGTCACTAGCATCCGGTGTAACACTTTTCTTTTTGTTTGTTCTTGTCTGTTGTAGGGCCTGAACTCTGGGCCTGGGCACTGTCCCTCAGCTCTTCAGCTCAAGGCCAGCACTCTACCACTTGAGCCACAGTGCCACTTCCAGCTTTTTCTGCTTATATGGTGCTGAGGAATCGAACCCAGGGTGTCATGCATGCAAGGCAAGCGCTCTACCACTGAGCCACCTTCCCAGCCTGCAACTCTTCTTAAGGCCTCAAACCTACCAACCTCCTGCCTCAGCCTCTTAGTGCTAGGGTTATAGTCATGCTGGGCTGAGGAAAATCTTCCTTACAAAGAAATCCCTTGGAGGGAACATGGATGCTTACCTGCTTCCCCAGGAGGTGGAGCTTGGGTGTGTTCTGGAGACAACGATTGGAGACCACTCATGTGAGGAAAGGAAAAGCCAGTAAGTTTACAGTTGGAGATACCTGTAGACAGCACCGTGGCTGGGAGACCAAGGTTAAACTCAGCAGTGAGACGTCTGTCCCTGCCAGGAGATGATGTGAGCAGAGGCACTTTGCCTCTGTGGTACCCAGCACCCCAGAGCAACACAGGAGACAAACCCAAATTAAAGCAGACTAGGGCTCTGCAAAAAACTGTCAACACGGGCTGGGAAGTTGGCTCAGTGGTAGAGTGCTTGCCTTGCATGCCTGAGGCCCTGGGCTCGATTCCTCAGCACCACATAAGCAAAAACAAAAAAGCCGGAAGTGGCGCTGTGGCTCAAGTGGTAGGGCTCTAGCTTTGAGCTGAAGAGCTGAGGAACAGTGCCCAGGCCCAGAGTTCAGACCCCACAACCGGACCAAAAAAAAAAAAAAAAAACTGTCAACACTCATGAGAAATACCGGCAGATTGGAATGGTCATAGACCCGAGGACCTGTACTGATATGATGCAAAAGGTGCCCAGCATTGGGCCTGGGGACAGGGGCCTGGAAGAAAGTTTATCAAGTATATCTGAGCCTTGAACAAGGAACTGGTGGTATAAGCTGTTAGAAAGATGGCAGGGCACTAGTGGCTCACACCTGTAATCCTAGCTACTCAGGAGGCTCAGATCCGAGGATCAAGGTTTGAAACTAGCCAGGATGGAAAAGTCTATGAGACTTATCTCCAATTAATCAGGAAAAACCTGGAAGTGGAGGTTTTTGTGTGTAGTTCAAGTGGTAGAGTATCAGGCTTAAGAGTAGAAAAAGCTAAGGGGCAGTGCCCAGGCTCTGAGTTAAAACCTCAGTACTGACTGGCATAGGTGTGTATGTGTGCAGCACATGGACACACACACACACACACACACACACACAGAAGGATGGACAGAAACTGAGTAAGGATCAAGGAAACTCTCTACCATGTTTGGAAATCTCCTGTTAACCAAAAGTTAACACCCAAATCTGAAAATTTGCCTAGAAAATACAGTCTGGGGCTGGGAAGGTGGCTTAGTGGTAGAGTGCTTGCCTTAACATGCAGGAAGTCCTGGGTTTGATTCCTTAGTACCACATACACAGAAAAAGCTAGAAGTGGTGCTGTGGTTCAAATGGTAGAGTGTTAGCCTTGAGAAAAAAAAAAAAAAGAAGTAGCAGCAGCTCAGGGACAATGGCCAGGCCCTAAGTTCAAGCCCCAGGAATGGCAAAAAAGAAAAAAAATACAGTCCGATCACATGGCCCTTAGAGATCTACAGTGGGTTGGGGGATGGGGCCTCATGTGTCCATTCAGTTCTCCTGAAGTTGAGTAGACTCCCATTTGTGGAGGGAAGGGGGGAAACAACAAACCACATCCAAGGTCTAATCTTGAGGCCTTTTTGTTCAGCTCTCCCCTCCCCCAATCCTGCTGCCTTTGCTCCCTCTTTTCTGAACCTTGAGTCTGACTGCTGGAGCTGCAAAGCCCCTAGAGATTGATTAACCTAAACCTTGAGTTTATAGATGGGGAGACAGACAGCAGGGCAGGAAGGAGGGAAGGAGGAAAGGTCCTTGCTTCTGGCCACATGCCAGGCTCCTTTAAAACTCCAAGACTAGCCAGGCTTCCTCTATCCCACCACTCCTGGCCTCATTTGATGGCAGTCAGACCCACACAAACCCCTCCCTATCCCCTCCCCCTCCCCCAGTACCTGTGGTTCACCTGGGCCTCAAGTGAGGACTGACACTTGAGGGGCAGAACCTCAGTGCTGAGTAGAAGGTTCTTATACCTTCGTGTGGAGCACTTCACTCACAGGTGAGTCTCATCTGGTTTTGAAGTTCCCAGAAGAGGTGGGGCCTAGAAGTAGGTAAAAGGTGGATGGTCTCTACCCCACCAGCTAGGTCCTATGGCCACCACTCTGGGGCCCAGGGAGGATTCTGGATAGCCCTGAGCCTTCCAACTTCAGCCTACATTGGGCTTGAAGTCCCTCGTCTGCACTAAGGAACTTGGATTTGGTGATATACTGGATACTGCCAGAGAAAACTTGGTCTTCTTCTGAACTTGGTAAGTAGGGCCCTAGGTGGAGGGACCCTGCTGTGGAGGATGCTGGGTAGATGTTTGTGTCTGCAGGCTGGGGGTGGGGGTGGGAGGGGACTGTTGAAGAATATCCTAGCTGTGTCTCTGTCTGGCATTCTGGCCTGAGGACAAGGCCCCTGATCCTCAACAGGTTGTCTAGTGCCTGGTAAGTGGATGTGGATGAAACCTAACAGCTCCCATGGTGCTTTGCATGGTCATCTCTACCTGAGTCACTTCTAGGGGGTCAGAGGCCTGGGGACTCAGAGCTGAGAGAGAGCACAGAATTTGAGGGGTCTCCAGCTGGGCTGTCTGTGGAGGTAGGGTGGAAGTGGAGGACTAGAAGCTGGGCAGGGATGCACCAGCAGTGAGACCAGATCTGACTGCAGAGCCTGGCCTGACTGCCCTCCGGGCTGGCAGGGACTCCCTGAAGCCAGTGAAGTCACGGATGGGTGACACAGAGAGGTCATTGCACATGTCTCACGGTGTGCCACTCCCCGTCTGGTCAGAGGTACGAGGTGCTGATAATCATGTTATTTAGACCTGTTGGCCCTTCCTAACTGGAGTGGGAATTTCCTGATCTTGTGATCCCCTTGGAAATAACCTTATTTGAGGGGAGGGGCCTAGCTGGGCTCAGCAAATCAGAAAAGCTCATTCTCCAGGCTATGGTAATTGGTCCAGAAAAGACCTATACTCCCATTTAGGCCAACTAGAGCCACTGAGTCTTAGTGCTGGGTCTTCTCTTTGGCCTAACCAGGAAGCCAATGTTTTCTTGCTAATTACAGATAAGAAAAGCAAGGAGTATCAGGACATAGAATAGGAGATGGGACCAAGCAATGAAAGAGCATAGATGCTTGGTTAACAGCTGCTGGATCAAGCCTTGCTTGAAGCTATAGGAAGGAGTAAAGGTCTAGAGCATGGTGGGCCTTCTTCTGGCTTTCCTTCTCAGCTCCTGAGTGATTGAAACGCTGAACAGGTGGAGGAACAGACAGGGGAACTGACAGACGACTCCTCCCTCTCCACTCTACAACAACTCTGGGATGTTTCAGTTGCCAGAGCCTTCAAAAGGGAGGTCAGCCTAGAGAGGTTTGACCTCATAATCCTCATAACCCCAGCTTTTGACAATGGTCCTCTCTTTCCTCCAAAGCCATCTGTGTTTCTCCAACATTTCCTGTGCCCAGAAGGCCGTGTACATGGCTGCACAGGTGGCACACTGTCCATGGCGGGTTCTGATCTGTATGGTGCCCCTGGGCTTGTGCAGCTTATGGTTTATACAACCACACACGGCAGGTCTAGGCTGCATTGCTCAATATGCTTAGACACTCAAATGAATTTCACAGCAATTGATGACCTCACAAACCTTATTCTGAATAAGGAAAAAGAAATCATTCTATCATTTCGATAGGATCTAGAAAATGAAAAAATTTATATCATTTTAGTTCAGTCTAATCCAAAGACTGTGTTAGAAAGTTTATGTGTAAGTAGAGTTATTATTCAGCCATAAAGAAGAATGAGAAATGAATGTCACTTGCAGAATAATGGATACAATTAGAGGGCAACATGAACATACATGGGGGACCGCTACAGGGGGAATCCAGTTGGAAGCAGGAAGGAAAAAAGGGAATGAGGGGAGAATATGATCAAAGCACATTGTATATGCATATGAGGTCACAATGAGATGCATATAGAATTTTGTAAGGAAGTTTAAAAAGGGAGGTTGGAGCTGGGTATGGTGGTACATGTAAGGTATATTAAATAGGTAGGTTTTATTAGGTAGCCTATGAAGAGAACATGTGATATTTAGGCAGGAAAAGAAGTTTATTTACTAAATTGCTGCCCCTACTGTGCGTGGTGGAGAGGCATGGCCAAAAGAGGAGACCCCCCTCCCCCCAGGACTTATCTAGGCCAGGGACAGGAAGAGGTGTGGCCAGGTGGAGGACAGGTATGGCCACATTGGATCTGCATGTGACCTCAGGGCCTGGGACCCTCCAATGGTCAGATGGGACGCATGACCAGAGGTGGCCCAGGATGTAACCTAGCGGGGCGGGTGGGGGTGGGGGGGAGTTGACTGCTTTCAGGTGTTCCAGTTACCTAGGTAACACAGATACTGAGCAGAAAGTTAGCCAAGAGGTAGGGATGTGTCTGCACAGGGCCTGCATGGCCCAGGGCAGACCTAACAGTACATGCCTATAATCTCAGCTATTTGGGAGGCAGTGATCAGGAGGATTGAGGTTTGAAGCCACCTCAGGCAAAAAGTTAATAGGTCTTCAGCTTAATTATGAAGCTGGGTATATAGCATGCAGCTGTAATACCAGCTATCTGGGAGTTTTAGGTAGGAATATATACATGTATATTCACATATGGAAATATCACAAAAACCCTCACTTTGTACAATTAGCCAATTCTAATAAAAAGTTTATTCATTGGCCAGGTGCTGGTGGCTCACACCTATAATCCTACCTACTCAAGAGGCTGGGTTCTGAGGATAGTGACTCAAGGCCAGCCCAGGCAGGAAAGTCAGTGAGACTCTTGTCTCCAGTTAACTACAAGAAAACTGAAAGTGGCTGGGTGCTGGTAGCTCACACCTGTAATCCTAGCTCCTCAGGAGGCTGAGATCTAAGGATCCAGTTCAAGGCCAGCCTGGGCAGGAAAGTCTGTGAAACTCTAATCTCTAATAAACCACTCAGAAAAACGGAAGTGATGGTTCTGTGGCTCAAAATGGTAGAAGAATAGCCTTGAGCAAAGGAGATCAGGGACAGTGCCCAGGCCCTGAGTTCAAACCTATGAGTGACCAAATACCCTTCTCCCCCGCTCCAAAAAAAAAGTTGATGTGTAAAAAGATTAATTATTCTGGGCTGGGAATGTGTCTTAGTGGTAGGGTGCTTACCTGCCATGCATGAAGCCTTGGGTTTGATTCCTCAATACCACATAAACAGAAAAGGCCAGAAGTGGTGCTGTGGCTCAAGTGGTAGAGTGCTAGCCTTGATCAAAAGAAGCTCAGGAACAGTGCCCAGGCCCTGAGTTCAAGCCCCAGGACTAGGAAAAAAAAAAAGATTCATTATTCTGTGTGTGTGTGTGTGTGTGTGTGTGTGTG
>NW_012267249.1:45446-51928 GCF_000151885.1 Dipodomys ordii | reverse complement strand
TTATCTGGTGGTTAATTGGAGATGAGTCTCACAGCTTTTCCTGCCCGGGCTGGTTTTGAACTGGGATCCTCAGATCTCAGCCTCCTGAGTAGTTAGGAGTGAGTCACTGGTGCTCAGCTTTCATAGAATATATTTTTGAGACAGGGTCTCCTATATAGCTCAGGCTGGCCTCCAACTTGTGATCCTACTGCCTCAGCCTCCCCAGGGATGGGATTACAGGTCCGTACCACTCTACTTGGATCTCTGTTTTGTTTTATATGTGAGTGCAATGCTGGGAATTGCATGCTAACCCTTGTGCATGCTAAGCAAGTATGCTACCAGAGTGAGGCTTCATCCCATTTACCTTTCTATTAATACAAACAGATTGTCTATACAACCAACTAACTACGCTTTGCTTTTTCTCGTTGGAAAATCCAGCTCTGAGAGAGTTCCACTCAGTCCATGTTACCCTGTATTTTACAGTTGTCAGTTGTAGAAGTTTCTGAGGTAAAGATGTTTTCTTAGGCAGTCTGCAACTGATGGCATTGAGGTTGTTTTTGACCTCTAGCTATTAGGAGCAATACGGTCACACATGTCCACTCGTCACTTTGCAACTGCACCAGTGGATAGCAAGTGTGCCAGTCAGCTTTCTGTCACTGTGACCAAATGCCTGAGAAAAATCAGCTTGTGGGGCTGGAAAGGTGGCTCAGTGGTAGAATGCTTGCCTTGCATGCCTGAGGCCCTGGGTTTGATTCCTCAGCACCACATAAGCAGAAAAAGCCGGAAGTGGCACTATGGCTCAAGTGGTAGAGCGCTAGCCTTGAGCTGAAGAGCCAAGGGACAGCACCCAGGCCCAGAGTTCAGGCCCCCACAACCAGCAAAAAAAAAAAAAAAAAAAATCAGCTTGTAAGGAAGAAAGGTTGCCTCAGTCCATGGCCTCTTGGTCCTGTTATCATTGGGCCTGTGTCAAGTCTATAGATACATCATGGTGGGAGTATGGAGAGAAGCTGCTCCCTTCTGGGAAGTGGGGAAACAAAGGGACGGGAAGGGGCCAGGTCTGGCTCTTGGAGTACACACCCCATGACCTAACCTCTTCCCAGTAACCCTTTAGGCTTCTGAAGGCCACACACTTCCAGTTTTACCATAGACCAGTGACCAGGCCTTTGGAGTAGAAGAATACATTCTTCCTGCTCTGTCAAAGGGCGTCTTAGTTCAGTAGCACTGCTGTAACAATTTACCCCAGTCTAAATGGTTTAAGCAATAGAAATGTGTGTCACAGCTCAGGAGGCTAGAGATCCAAGATCGAGGTGTGGGCAAGGCTGGTTCCTTATGAAAGCCACATGTAGGCTCTTCTCCAGGCCTGGGGGAAAGGGGCTTCCATCTAGCCTGCTTGATTTGTAGCTGCAGCATCCCAATCTCATCCTTGACTTTCACAGGACTCTCTCCCTGTACGTGAGTCCTGTGGCCACATTTCCCCTTCTTTTTAAAACACTGATGTACTGAAATAGCACCCACCCCGCCCACTGTGTGACCTCATCCTGACTAATTCCATCTGGGAAGTCCTTTCCAAATTAGGTCATGTCTTGAAGTACTGAAAGGGTTGAGATTTCAGTGTATGAATTTTTGTGTGTGTGGAGAGGGGGGGATATAGTTTACTCCATAACAGAGAATATGAGGTTTTATTTATTTGTGTATTGGTACTGGGCGTGAAGTCAGGGCTTAGGTGCTGTCCCCGAGCCTTTTTGCTCAAGGATAGTACTCTACCACTTTGAGCCACAGACCCATTTCTAGTTTCTGAGTGGTTAATTGGAGATAAGAATCTCCTGGGGACTTTTCTGCTAGGGTTGGCTTCAAACAGTGATCCTCAAATCTCAGCCTCTTGAGTAGCTAGGATTACAGGTGTGAGCGAGCCATTGGTGCCTGGCTTAGCTCATCATTTTTTTTTTTCATTTCTGTTTTGGTACTGGGGATCAAATCCAGGATGTTGCACCGGCTAGCAAAGTGTTTTGCCACTGAGCTACAACATCCCAGCCTTTGGCTCATTTATTTTTAATTCATTTACTCATTTTTTTGTATGCTTGTTCTGGGGCTTGAACTGAGGGCCTGGGCATTGTCCCTGAGATTTTTTGTTTGCAAAAGGATGGCATTCTACCACTTGAGCCACAGCTCCACTTTTTTTTGTTGTTGTTGGTCATGGGGCTTGAACTCTGGGCCTGAGCTCTGTCCCTCAGCTCTTCAGCTCAAGGCTAGTGCTCTACCACTTGAGTTATAGCACCACTTCCAGTTTTCTGGTGGTTTATTGGAGCTAACAGTTTCATGGACTTTCCTGCCCCGGCTGGCTTTGAACCACGATCCTCAGATCTTAGCCTCCTGAATAGCTGGGATTACAGGTGTGAGCCACTGGTGCCTGCCACATCGATCACTATTTTATTTTTATTTTTTAATTTTTTGGGTCCAGTCATGGGGCCTGAACTCTGGGCCTGGACACCGTCCCTCAGTTCTTCAGCTCAAGGCTAGCGCTCTACCACTTGAACCACAGCGCCACTTCCAGCTTTTTTCTTTTTTTTTGGTCCGGTTGTGGGGCCTGAACTCTGGGCCTGGGTGCTGTCCCTCAGCTCTTCAGCTCAAGGCTAGTGCCCTACCCCTTGAGCCACAGCGCCACTTCCAGCTTTTTCCTTTTTGCTTATGTGGTGCTGAGGAATCGAACCCAGGGCCTCAGGCATGCAAGGCACGTGCTCTACCACTGAGCCACCTTCCCAGCCCCTCGATTACTTTTTGCAGTGTTAGTTTTAGAACTCAGGGCCTCACCTGTTGTCAACAAGTACCTGTACCTCTGAGCTATACCATCAGCCCAGCATCTATTTTATAAAGATCTTATTAAATCCCTGTTCACAGACACTGCCAGCTACCCTCCTACCAATGGAAAGGACTGGCCTTCATCATGTGAATGAAGTTATGCTAGCGCAGAGGCCGTCAGAGAAGGTAGACAGTGGTCTCTCCCTCGGGTCCAGGTGGTGCCACATGATGGGGTGGCTCTTTAGTCAGACATTTCAGACTGTTTTACAGATTTTGTGGCCAGTTTATATTGTGGATCTTTTTTTTTTTTTTCCTATTGAGTTGGTGGTAGTCATTTTTGTGCTTATTGGTTTGTGGGAACTCTTTAAAGATAAAGAAAAGGAACTCTTTTGTGATTTGTTTCCAATATTTTTTTTCCTGACAGCCAAATTGTTTTTGACTTTGCCTATGCATTTCTATTGTCTTTAAAAACCAGGATTTCCCCCTCCCCCGCCCAGTTTTGTATAGGAAACCATCATTTTCTTTGCTGGCTTTAGAGTTTTCTGTGTTTTTTTTTTTAAAACAAGAAGTCTTTTCACTCTCAATTTATGACATGAAATTGCCCGTTGTTTTCTAATGTAGCTATTTTCTGTGTGTACCATCTTGCTCAGTTGGGATATGTTTTGGCACAGGGTGTGGGGCCAGGACTCAGGCTCGTTGTCCAGGTAGACACTCAGGTCCTAACAGTGTGCATCTCAGTGGGAACAATGTCAGGCAGAAGAAAGTAAGATACGTGGAGGAGTTACCGAAGTGTTTATTATTTATGTTTTTTCGTGTTGGTATTAGGGCTCAAACTCAGAGCCTGGGTGCTGACTTTTAGTGCTTTCAACTTATGGCTGATGCTCTACCACTTGAGTAAACAACCCTACTTTTGGCTTTTTGCTGGTTTATTAGAAACAAGAATCTCACCGACTTTCCTTTGTGGGTTGGCTCAGCCGCTTGAGTAGCTAGGATCACAGGCGTAAAGTCATTGGCACTCAGCATAGAAATGTTTTTTTTTTTTTTTAAATTAAGAATCTTTCTTCATGAACTTCTATTTTAGGATTAATGTGTTTTAGAACTTGGGTCTATTCTGGGTGTAGACTATCCATTATCAGTTATTAAATAAAAATAATTGAGCACCATTTAATAGGCAGAATGACTCCAGGGACTGGCACCGTTCCAATGAAGATTAAGGATGGAAGAGTGTAAATCCCCATTTGATGGAGTCTCATGAACAGTTCCACTTCAAGGATTAATGAGTGTTTATTAACTGATTAAAATGTTGAACTAGAAACAGCTGCTATGACTGTCCTTAAAGTCAGGAACCCCCAGGATGGATCCCAAGAATCTTGTGCTTTTGTTTTTTTTTTTTTGGGGTCCGGTCGTGGGGCCTGAACTCTGGGCCTGGGCGCTGTCCCTCAGCTCTTCAGCTCAAGGCTAGTGCTCTACCACTTGAGCCACAGCGCCACTTCCAGCTTTTTTCTCTTTGCTTATGTGGTGCTGAGGAATCGAACCCAGGGCCTCAAGCATGCAAGGCAAGTGCTCTACCACTGAGCCACCTTCCCAGCCCCATCTTGTGCTTTTGTTGAAGAGCACATCATGATCTGACACCTCCCAGCCCTACCACCCTGAGGCTTCATCGATTCAGTTATAAAATATAGGTAGTAGCTGGGCACGGTGGCTCACACCTGTAATCCTAGCTACTCAGGAGGCTGAGATCTGAGGATCGGGGATCAAAGCCAGCTCAGGCAGGAAAGTCCATGAGACTCAAATCCAGTAAACCACTCAGAAAACCAGAAGTGGCGCTGTGGCTCAAGCGGTGAGCTGAAGAGCTGAAGGACAGTGCCCAGGCCCAGAGTTCAGGCCCCACAACAAACCAAAAAAAAAAAAAAAAATATATATATATATATATAGTAATAGGGGAAGGTTTTTGTAGGTCTTGGGAGAGGTCTTAAAAGTTGTTTTAACTGAATGCTGGTGGCTCATGCTTGTAATTCTAGCTACTCAGGAGGCTGAGGTCTAAGAATCATGGTTCAAAGCCAACCCGGGCAGAAAAGTCCATGAGACTCTTATCCCCAATTAACCACCAGAAAACAAAATGGAGCTATGGCTCCAAGTAGTAGAGTGCTAGCCTTGAGCAAAAAGAGCTCAGGGACAGTGCCCAGGCTCTGAGATCAAGTCCCTCTCTTCCCTTCCTCCCAGAGGAAGGCTTGTGTGAAGCCCTGGGTTCCATGCTTAACAATGAAAATTAATAAAAATAAAAATAAATGCAAACCTAAGAGCGCCCCCTGCAGGATCTGGAAAGTCTTGTGGGTTAAACTTCATTGGCTGCTTCTACCCTGATGGGATGCGGATGTTGGGAAGGAATGTGGAAGGCAGTGAGGTCAGTCTCTGTCCCAATGATGGACAGTGAGGATCCACCTGGCTCTGAGGAAGAGCCAAGGCCTGAGAGGAGGGTCTTCCTGGGAGACCCCTTCTCTTCATATTGCCTCCATACTTCAACCTGTTGACTCTTCCAGCCAGTAACATTCCTGGGTCCCTGCCATCCTGGCATCTGAAATGGGGTGGAATCAGCCTATTGCCATGATTCACCAATTCAGAGAAGTAGGTTCTTGATTATGGAAAACTTCCACTTATCAAGAGAAATTATTGCGGGGTGCTGGTGGCTTGTGCCTGTAATACTAGCAATTCGGGAGGCTGAGAGCTTGAGGATCAAGGTTCTAAGCCAGTCTGGGCAGAAAAAGTCCCTATGAGACTCTTATCTCCAATTAGCCACGAAAACTGGAAGGGGCTCTGTGTCTCAAAGTGGTAGAGCACTAGCCTTGAGTAAAAGAGCTCAGGAACAGTGCCCAGGCCCCGAGTTCAAGCCCAACTGATTAAAAAAAAAAAGAAAAGAAAGAGAGAGAGAGAGAGAGAGATTGTTATTCCTGTTGAGGATGGGAATCTACTCCATAAAGCATTTGGAGGGAGCTTTTGTTCTAAGGCAACAATATTTGGGTTTGAATGTGTCCATGTTCAAGAGGAGATTTCTAATAATGAACAGAAGTTAGAACACTCCAGGGCATGAGAGCTGGGGAGTTTGGAAAGCAGACAGCCCTGGGCACTGCTGTGGGCCTTGAGGTCCACTGGTGTCTGTGCAGGAGGCCCATGCCCAGTGCACCTGCCTCGCTGTCCTCTACTCCACCCGTCTGAGAGTTGGGACCTGAATGCATTTAAAAACTCATACGGGGGACTGGGAAGGTGGCTCAGTGGTAGAGCGCTTGCCTTGCATGCATGAGGCCCTGGGTTCGATTCCTCAGTACCATATAAACAAAAAAAGCCGGAAGTGGCTCTGTGGCTCAAGTGGTAGAGCACTAGCCTTGAGCTTAAGAGCTGAGGGACAGTGCAAATGCTCAAGCTGCCAAGGAGATCTTACTATGAAAGATGCTTTAGAAACCAGAAAGGATCCAGGCCAAAGCCTGAGTTTGTAAAGGAGGCTTGGTGTGTGTGGGAGGCTGCCTCAGATGAGCATTTGGCAGGGGTTTCTGGGCTCTAGGCCCTGCCATGCCTGTCACCCCCACCAGAACCTTGGGGAAGTTATGTAACCTCCGGGCCTCACACCACCCTTCTTGAGAGCCCCCGAAGCCCTGACATCATCAGAGGTGATGCGTGAGGCCTCGCGTCTACATAGGCTGTGACTCAAGCGA
>NW_012267249.1:24166-42565 GCF_000151885.1 Dipodomys ordii | reverse complement strand
CTCCCTTGCCCTCCCTTTCTCTCCTCTCCCTTCCCTTGCCCTCCCTTTCTCTCCTCTCCCCTCCCTTTCCCTCCTCTCCCCTCGTCTCTGATCTCAGCCCTGAAGCTTCTCCTTGCTCCCCTTTCTCTGTGTTTTGTACCCCACAGGTTCCTTTTCTGAACTTTCACTACATGTGGCTGGTTGACATGATTCCTGTTTCATCGAGGCCCAGAAGAAACTTACCCAAGAACACACAGCTAAGAAGTGTGAGAATTGTACAAAGATGAGGTCTAATGATTCCCCTCCCCATCAGTCCTGGGGCTTGAACTTAGGGCCTGGGCTTTTTCCTGAGCCTCTTTGTGCTCAAGGCTAGCACTTTACTACTTGAGCTACAGCACCACTTCCAGCTTTTTCTGAGCCGTTTATTGGAGATAAGGGTCTCAAGGACTTTCCTGCCCAGGCTGGCTTTGTACTATGATCCTCAGATCTCAGTATACTCAGTAGCTAGGATTATAGGCATGAGCCATCAGTGTCTGGCTCTAATAATGTTTTAATGAATGGGTTTGAGCAGCAAGAACTGAGTTATGGAATAGCTAATAGCTGCCCGTTCCCCCTCAACCCCTCATGCCAGACCTCTCAGTCTCTGTCAACTGCCTTTAGCTCAGGGACTCCATAAAAGGAACTTGACCATGAGGAGGGGGCTAGGAGGGCAGGAGAGGAGGGAGGTGGAGGGCAATGTGTCAGAACATGGAGCTAAAGGGCAGAGTTGGACAGGACTGGAAAAGCTAGCACTCGCTGCACACCAGTTTCTAAGTTTTGTTTTGTTTTTGTAGTACTAGAGTTTGAACCTGGGGCTTCTTTATACACACTTGAACCATGCCCCTAGCCCTTTAAAAGTTTTTTTTTTGTGTATGTGTGTGTGTGCATGCTGATACTGGAGTTTGAACTCAGGGCTTCTGACTCTTGCCAGGCTATTTTGCTTAAGGGTAGTGCTCTACCACTTCAGCCACACCTCCACTTGTGGCTTTTTGGTGGTTAGTTGGAGATAAGTTTCTCATGGACTTTTCTGCCTGGGCTGGCTTTGAACCTTGATCCTCAGACTTCAGCTTTCTAAGTTGTTAGGATATCAGGAGTAAGCCACCAGGCCCAGCTGCTTATATTTTTCTTTATTTATGTGCCAGTCCTGGGGCTTGAACTCGGGGCTTGGTCATTGTTCAGAGCTTTTCTTGAGCAAGGCTAGTATTCTACCACTTGACTCACAGCTTTACTTCCAGCTTTTTGCTGGTTAATTGGAAACAAGTCTCACAGACTTTCCTTCTGGCTGGCTTTGAACTGTGATCCTCAGGTGTCAGCCTTCTGACAAGTTAGAATTACAGGTGTGAACCACCAATGCCTGGCTTTTGCTTTTTTTTTTGCCAGTCCTGGAGCTCCAACACAGGGTCTGGGCTGTCCCTGAGCCTCTCTGTGCTCAAGGCTAGCACTCTACCACTTGATCCACAGCACCACTTCTGGCTTTTTCTGCTTGTGTGGTACTGAGGAATCGAACCCAGGGCTTCATGCATGCTTTGGTTTTACTTACTTTTTTTTTTTTTGTGGGTCATGGGGCTTGAACTCTGGGCATGGGCGCTGTCCCTCAGCTCTTCAGCTTAAGGTGAGTGCTCTGCCACTTGAGCCACAGTACCACTTTTGGTTTTCTGGTGGTTTTTTGGAGAGAAGAGTCTCATGGACTTTGCTGCCCAGGCTGGCTTTGAACCGAGATCCTCAGATCTCAGCTTCCTGAGTAGCTAGATTACAGGCGTGAGCCACGGCACCCAGCTGATTTTATTTTTAAGACAAGGTCTTCCTAACTTTGCCCAGGCTGACCTGAAACTTGACTTCTTCCTGTTTTTGCCTCGCTGATAGCTGGGATTATAGGCATGTACCACCACCACCACCTGGCTTTTAAAGTATTTTCAAGGTACTCATCAATTTCTCACAATACCCCAATTAGCTATGTATTATTCCCATTTTACAAATGAGGAAAACTAAGGTGATTTGCCTACTCTGACACATCGATACATGCTAAGCCAGGCCCCTCTGGGTGACACAGCTCTACTGGCAGCCCTCTTCTCTCCCCCTCCAGGACAAGCAGTGGGGTTTCCATGACCCCGCCTCTGGGGTACCAGCTGAGAGTGTCCCTCAACTTCTTGTTCTGTTTTGCTGTCCCTGCACAAGGCTGGGGGGGGCAGAGCCTGAGCTGTTGGTCCCTGCCATTCACCCCCACCTTCCACGAGCAGCTCATTTCCATTAATTTTCTTTAAATGCTTCTTGTTCTCTATTCTTAAATCTAATTTTTCAGCTTCATCTTTTTTTTTTTTTTATCTTCACTCAAGTTGCTTTAATGAAATGAAAATGTGTCTGTTTCCTCTGCTGAGCTGCCTGGGGAATTTCAATATAAAACAAACAACTTGGCTTTTAAAATTAAAATTTTATGGGTGGCATTTTCTCGTTTAATGGGAGGCACAAAAGGCTGGAGTAAAACCAATTAACACAGGGCTGGGACTTGGTGTTCAATGAAATTAAACAACAGGAGAGCGGTAGGCTCAGAGGTGGGGGGTGGTAAATGCAGGCCAGGCGGCCAGGGAGGGCACGGCGGGGGGGGGGCACCTGGGGTGGGGCATCAGTCTTGCCAGGTCTCCATGCCTGTGGCCCTGTGCGCAGTCATTTGGCTGGCCATGGATCTGGGGGGGGGGGCGTCTGAAGAGCAGGCCGGCTTCTTGGGACTCTGAGGTCCTGGATTCTGGGATCTGGAGCAAGGTGGGCTTCCTCTTCATGGCAACTGTGCCCCAAGGGCTGGCAGAGGCTCTGTACATATATACACACACACACGCACACACACACACACGCACGCACGCACACTCAGTGCCAGGTAAGGTTAATGGAGCTCCTGTTCTGCTCTGCCACCAGCAGCAGTGCACTTGTTATCCAGTAAGGATGTGTCAGAGACCCCCTGGGGACTGGAGAAGGGCAGGGCCTTCCAGGTATGGCTGCCAGGCCTGGACTGCTGTGGGTATCCCACGAGGGCAGACACACAGGACTGGAGGGGAGGCCAGGTGGGGGCCGGGGGCTGGAGGGCTCCCAGGTGAGGTGTGTGAGAACCAATGGTCCTGGCAATCCAGTAGCAACCTCCCAAAAGGAGGGCGCTTGGTTTTTATTTTTGTTCTGGTACCAAGACTTGAACTCAGGGCCTTGTGCTCTAATTTAGCTGGCTCAAAGCTTGTGGCTCTTAACACTTGAGTCACACTTCCACTTCTGTTATTTTGCTGGCCGATTGAAGATAACAGTCTTTGGGACTTTTCTGGGAAGGCTGGCTTTGAACCTTGATCCTCCTATCTCAGCCTCCTGAGTAACTGGGATTATAGGTATGAGCCTCCAGTGCCCAGCCCAGATCACAGATTCTGGTGCATGGGAGAGGGAGAGGAGGGGGACCATCTAGGTATGGTGGCCTTGGGCCAGCAGAGCTGCGGACCAGGCTGGAGCCCGTCTTCTGGAGGAGGGGGGTGGAGGTGTGGGTGAGGGTGGCGGGCTTCTCTGAGCTGAGGGCTTGGAGAGGAGCCAGGAAGAAGCCCCAAGGCTGAGATTCTGGGGACATCAGCAGAAGGTCCCCTCCTCCACCAGGGCTCAACGGTGCTGAGAACACAGAACTGATCCTACCCCATCAAAAAGTCCTTCCTAAGCTGGTGGGAGGATCCAGGTTAAGGACCCCATGGGAGCAACTTGAGAACCTGACTGAAGTTTACCTGTAAGACTCTGAGTGAGTGTGTGTGTTTATGTGCATGCTAGAACTGGGGCTTGAGCTCAAAGTCCTGAGCTCTTGCATGGCTTTCCTGCTCAAGGCTGGGGTTCTACTACACGTGAGTGGAGCCACATCTCCACTTCCAGTGTGTTGCTGTTTAGAAATAAGTCTCTTGGGTTTGTCTGCCTGGGCTGGTGTTGAACTGCAGTCCTCAGCGCTCAGCCTCCTGAATAGCTAGGATTATGGGAATAAGCCACCAGCATCTGGCATGAGGCCTGCTTGAAGGCCTAAAAGGGCCAGTAGCAAGAAACCAATAAAAATGGCCCACGGGGACTGGGAATGTGGCTCAGTGGTAGAGTACTTGCCTAGCATGAATGAAGCCCTGGGGTCGATTCCTCAGTACCACATAAATGGAAGAAGCTGGAAGTGGCACTGTGGCTCATGTGGTAGAGCACTAGCCTTGAGCACATAGAGGTTCAGGGACAGTGCCCAGGCCCTGAGTTCAAGCCCCAATACTGGCCAAAAAAAAAAAGGGGGCCCAGGCCACGCTGTCATTGGACCCTTCTCTCTCCATACAACAAAATCAGTAGAGTTGGCCAAGCGTGAAGTGGGTTCTGACAGCAAGGGGGCTGTCAGTGCTGTCAGTGCTTTTCCTTTGATGATAGAGAGCGCCCAGGCTACAGAGAAGTAGATAGTCCTCATTTCACCCCAATAGCGGGTCAGCTGGCTGACCTGCCCATGCTTCTCTGGGGGAAAAGAGATAGTTGTGCCCTGTCTGAAATGGGTTTGTAAGTATGAATAGAAGTTCACCTGGTGAACAGGATAGGGAGGACAGTACTGACTGACTGGTGAAGGTAGAAGTGTGAACAGCCAGGGCCAAAAGAACCTGGTTTTCCTGGAGTCTCGAACTTGCAGAGCCAGAGCTCTGAGGATCGTGCAAAATAACACAGGCTGTTGGCAGGCTGTCTGGTGACATCAAAACAACAACAGCAGCAACAACCCCAAACAAAAAAACCAAAGGAAATCTTGCTGTTAACTCTGCCTTTCTTTTCCTTTTTCCTGGTCCTGGGACTTGAACTTAGGGCCTGAGTACTCTCCTTGAGTTTCTTTTGCTCAAGGCTGGAGCTCTACTACTTGAGCCATGGCGCCACTCCAGTTTTTTTTTCTGAGTAGTTTACTGGAGATGAGAGTCTCACGGACTTTTCTGCCTGGGCCAGTTTTGAACAGTGATCCTCAGATCGTACGTAGCCTCCTGAGTAGCTAGGATTGCAGGCGTGAGCCACTGGCTATGGGCTTTAACTCTGCATTCCTCTTGTCTATGAGGAATGCAGCTTGAGTGGAGATGTGGGAAGTTGCTTGGTGAACTGGAGGAGTGGGTAGGAAAATGCTAATTAATATATTAAGAGAGGAGGTAGATTGTGGGAGCGGAGCAAACAATGAAAAGATCTGCTAATTTCTCTCTTGAGTTCACATTTTAGGAGATGTTTATAAACAGTTCTAATTGCTTTTCTCACTCTTCTTTGCAGATGAATACATAGAAAGTGAATGAATGATACTATCGTTAACGTCTTATCAATTTCCTGGGGTACTCCCTGGGATTTTGCCTAGAGGGGGTGGCAAGGTGATGCCATGGATCCAGCTTAGTCAGAACATGGAAGGTGCAATTCACTCAGTAGGACAATGTTCCAAGTAGATTTGGTCCAGAGTTTGTGATTCCTGAAGCTCAGTCTGGCTTTTCCACCTTGGGTACTAATAGTTCCTTTTTTGTTGTTGTTGTTGTTGGTTGTGGGGGGCTGAACCCTGGGCCTGGGTGCTGTCCCTCAGCTCCTCAGCTCAAGCTAAAGTGCCACTTCCAGCTTTTTTCTGCTTATGTGGTACTGAGGAATGGAACCCAGGGCTTCATGCATGTGAGGCAAGCACTCTACCACTAAGCCAACTTCCCCGCCCACTAACACTTTCTAATGTTCAGATTTCTTTCTCCCAATCCTGAGACATGACCTCTCAGGGGAGGCTTCTCATGCAAAATTTTGGAGCTTGCTTGCCTTCCTTCCTTCCTTCCTTCCTTCCTTCCTTCCTTCCTTCCTTCCTTCCTTCCTTCCTTTTCGTTGGTTATGGGGCTTGAACTCTGGGCCTGGGTGCTGTCTCTGAGCTCTTCAGCTCAAGGCAAGCATTCTACCACTTGAGCCACAGCACTACTTCCGGTTTTCTGGTAGTTAATTGGAGATAATTCCTGGCTGGGCTGGCCTCCTGAGTTGCTAGGATTAAAAGATGTGAGCCACCAGGGCCTGGCTGGTTTTCTTTAAATAGGAGAAAAAACTACTGTGTGATAAAATAATTTCAAAAATAAAAATAAACTTTTGAATATAATTTCATATCTATGTTACAGAAAATATCTAACATCTATCAGACAGTTTTTTATTTTTTGTTGGGTAAAAGGGTTTTTAATGGCTGTTGGCCATTCTGCATCAAGAAATTTTATTTATTTATTTATTTTTTTGTCAATCGTGAGCCTTGAACTCTGGGCCTGAGCGCTGTCCCTCAGCTCTTCAGCTCAAGGCGAGCGCTCTACCACTTGAGCTACAGTGCCACTTCTGGTTTTCTGGTGGTTTATTGGAGATAAGAGTTTCATGGACTTTCCTGCCTGGGCTGGCTTTGAACCACGATCCTCAGATCTCAACCTCTTGAGTAGCTAGGATTACAGGCGTGAGTCACCAGCGCCTAGCATCAAGAAATTTTAGAGTAACTTCTACTAAATGCCTTTATCAAAAGGGGATTTGTTCATCTTGTCTGCAAACAAATGTTACATTAGTACTTGACATGTAATAAATAGGCAGGCCTAAGTATTTAAAAGCTATTAACCTAAGCCAGACCTGCAACTGAGAACTCAAGCATATTTATGTCAAGATCTATCTTTAGTCCAGATTTATCTATACTAAGGCTGGAAGAGAAAAGAGCAAAACCAAAATTAAGCTGAAGTAATAATAAAAGCAATTTAGCCCAGCACCCATTGCTCATGCCTATAATCCTAGTTATTCAGGAGGCTGAGATCTGAGGATCATGGTTCCAAGCCAGCCCAGGAAGGAAAGTCCATGACATTTCTTATTTTTAATCACCAAAAAGCTAGAAGTGGAGTGGGGGCTTAAGTGGTAGAGCACTAGTTTTGAGCAAAAAAGCGAAGGATGGTACCCAGGCCCTGAGTTTAAGCCCTAGTATCTGCCCAGAAGGAAGGAATGAAAAATGAAAGAGGGAGGGAAGGAGGAAGGAAGAAAGAAAGAAAAGAAGGAAGGAAAGAAGAAAGAATATGGTGCTGTGGTCAAGTGGTAGAGTGCTCACCTTGAGCTGAAGAGCTGAGGGACAGCACCCAGGCCCAGAGTTCAAGCCCCATGACTGACAAGAAAGAAAGAAAGAAAGAAAGAAAGAAAGAAAGAAAGAAAGAAAGAAAGAAAGAAAGAAAAGGAATTGTTTTGTTAAATCAGGTGCTAGTAGCTCACACCTGTAATTTTAGCTATTCCAGAGGCTGAGATCTGAGGACTGTGGTTCAAAGCCAGCCTGGGCAGGAAAGGCTATGAGACTCTAGTGTCCAATACTGGAAGTGGCGCTGTGGCTCAAGTGGTAGAATGCTTGCCTTGAGCTGAAGAGCTGAGGGACAGTGCTCAGGCTCAGAGTTTAAGCCCCATGACTGACAGAGAGAGAGAGAGAGAGAGAGAGAAAGAGAGAGAGAGAGAGGGAGGGAAGGAGAGAGAGAGAAGAAGGGAGGGAGGGAGGGAAGGAGGGAGGGAGAGACTTTTTCAGAAAACCACGCAGACATCCAGGTACAGAGACCAAGGGAGAGGTTTCTTGCCAGCAAAGAGACCTGCAAGACCCCTTCTCACATGAGAGAGTGCAGGCTATTGTCTGAGGTGACCTAGGAGGGGCTAGGACGCAGAGACCCTGGTGTGGACATGTGAGCCAGGGGCTTCATCATGGCAGGCTAGGATTTACGGCAGATAGGGGGCCCTGCAGCTGCCCAGACTTGAAAGTCACTTAAGAGGATCTTGTTGCCTTGTATGGTTGTAACTGCCCCAAAAGGAGTGCCATCTCATGGTGAAGTGGGGAGGAGGCCGATTATTTACTGCCTGTACTAAATGGGCCTAGTGTTGCCTGAGAGAAGAGCATACTGAACGAGGGGAGTGGAACGTATTGCACTAACGGGAAGGAAGGAAGGAAAGTTTATCAGGAAAGGAACACACTTGGAATAGACTGAACGCAGTCATCTCTAGGCTGAGAATGGCCTGAGCTCCACTTCTTTAGTCTGAGCCAGGGTGGGGGGAATGCCAGCCTCGCCTGTTTGGCTTCAGTCTGTAAAGTGCCTGGAGCTCCAGCCATCCACAGAAGGACCACCAGGAGCCTGTAGGCCACTACAGTGCCCGCCACGCCTTCCTGCCTCAATCCTCACCACCCCAGTGTGGTCCTTATCCACATTCCCTGCTACCACCAGTCTCCTTTAGCGCCTTACTCAGCCTCTTTGCCTGCCCAAAATGTTTTTCTTTTCTATTAAAAATTCTGCTCAAAAGCTCCACATGTTTAATCATAGCCAAGAACACAGATTCCAGCTGATGTGATAAGACAGAAAACACAATTATGAAAGTCAGGGGAAAATTATCATCGTTTGCCAAAGATGCAATTTTATAACTAGAAAACCTGATAAAATGAACAAGACAATTAATTATGGCAAATAAGAGAGCTTAGTAAGATGTCAGATACAAAATAATAAAAGTTTTAAGCTTTGAAAAAAATAATAGCCATAATCTGTTTAAAAATATTAACTGGAGAAGGTCTTCCTTTTTAAAAAAAAACACAACAAAACAAAACAATGCAGTAGCTCAGTTTGGGGACAGTTATTTTCTGGAAGCTGTTTTAATCACAGAGATGTAGACCCTCCTAACCCTGAATTATATCTCTCACCCCCACTTTAAGAAAACTATGAGGGGAGGCCTGAGTAGAAGCCAGGCAAACAAACATAGCCTGTATTTATTTCCTTCCTTTGTTCCTTCCCTTCCTTCTTTCCTCCCTTCTTTCCTTCCTTTCTTCCCTTCCCTTCCCTTCCCTTCCCTTCCCTTCCCTTCCCTCCCTCCCTCCCTTCCTTCCTTCTTCCTTCCTTCCTTCCTCTTCTCTTTCTTCTTCTTCTTCTCTCTCTCTCTCTCTTGTCAATGATAGGGCTTAAATTCAGGGCCTGGGTGCTGTCTCTGAACTCTCTTTTGCTCAAGGCAAGAGCTCTACCACTTGATCCACAGCTCCACTTCCGGTTTTCTGGAGGTTAATTGGAAATAAAAATCTCATGGACTTTCCTGCCTAGACTGGCTTTGAGCCGCCGATTCTCAGATCCCAGCCTCCTGAGTCTAGGATTATAGGCATGAACCACCAGTACCCGGCTCACAGCCAGCTTTTCTAGAGGGAATCTCAGTACTGGGACACAGGCTTGAGACATGAAATGCTGTTTGGTGCTGACTGGTCTCCAGCAGAGTTTGCTGTGGATGGGAGCTGCTTTATTGGCTGGCGTGGAGCAGGGAGGCGGGCCGTCGCCTGTGGTCATGAGGTACCTTGAGATTGGGTGCTGGGCTTGGAGACCCTGGGTGATGATGTGTGGCTGTGTAAGAGTCCTGATTACCACAGCCTTGGAGGAAGGATGATGATAATGATGATGATGATGATGAAGTGGTAGATGAGAACAAAAGGGGTGGGGTGGGGGAGGAAGCCAGGACTAGGAGCAGAAAGAGAGCAGAGGTTCCAGCAGTGCTCAGGACTGCTCACACGTGGGGCACGTGCACCTAGGCAGTTTTCAAGCTACCACACATAACACGAGCCTGATGGAAGTTTAACTCACAGAGCAAGCCACTCAGAGCAGGGAGGTGAGAAGCACACATAGGGTGAATAAGGAGGGAGCGAGGGAGGATGAAGTCAGACCCAAGCTTGGCTCATGTCCCCTGTGCAATAACACCCCAACCTTTGGGGGGATCTTCTCTGCCGATGGAAATCCCTGCTCTTTACAGTTTTTGGTAAGTGGATAGGTAGCTCTGCAGAGCCTGGACTGTCCTTGAAGAATGACCAGATTGTCAGATGGAGACAGGTGTCCTGGAGAGGCAGCTGGCTCCGGCAGACTAGAGGCCACGTTGGGGTGCATGCCAGGAAGAGGCATGAGAAGACTCAGTCCTAATGTGGCCTGTGTGGGGAAACTTAGAGAGGGATAAACCACATGCAGTGTGGGCTTGGGGACTCAGGAGTTATTATAGATGGATCCTGGGAAGAAACAGGAGTCAAGCTGGGTTTATAATCCTACTTACTCTGGAGGCTGAGATCAGGAGGATCACGGTTTGAGGCCAGCTCAGGCAAAAATTTTCAAGATCACTATCTCAATAAAAGACATTTGGTTATATATGCCAGTCAGTCCAGGTATGGTAAGAAGTGTAAACAGGAGGTTCACAGTCCAGGCTAGCCTGGGTAGAAAGCAGGACTTTATATGAAAAAGAACTAGAATAGGGCTGGGAAGGTGGCTCAGTGGTAGAGTTCTTGCCTCACATGCATGAGGCCCTGGGTTCGATTCCTCAGCACCACATAAGCAGAAAAAAGCTGGAAGTGGCCTTGTGGCTCAAGAGGTAGGGAGCTAGCCTTGAGCTGAAGAGCTGAGGGACAGCACCTTAGGCCCAAGTTCAGACTCCACCACTGACAAAGAAAGAAGGAAAGAAAAGAAAGAAAGAAGAAAGAAAGGACAAGCTAGAACAAAAAGGATTGAGGTATGGCTCAAGTGGTAGAGAACCTGCCTAGCAAGTACAAGGACCTGAGTTCAAATCATAGCACTACCATCACCTCCACCACCAACAAGAAAGAGCAATAGAGGCCAAACCTAGACCCTAGCCCAGGAAGTGTGGCACAGAGGGGGGCACTTGGTGGCAGTGGCTGGGTGGGGCCATGTGGAGGTGGGAAGATGTCCTGTATCCACCTGTGCCAAGTGCTGAGGCCCCTCTCTCTGTTCTCAGCATCACACCAGCCCTTTCATTGTCTGGGTATTTTTGTCTTTTAAAAAATCAGTTTTTTAGCTGGGTGCTGGTGGCTCACGCCTGCAATCCTAGCTACTTAGGAGGCTGAGATCTGAGGATCATGGTTCAAAGTCAGCCTGGGCAGGAAAGTCCATGAAACTCCTATCTCCAATTAACCACTCAGAAAACTGGAAGTGGCGCTGTGGCTCAAGTTGTAGAGTGCTAACCTTGAGCTTAAGAGCTGAGGGACAGCGCCCAGGCCCAGAGTTCAGGTCCCACAACTGACCAAAAAAATAAAAAATAATTTTTTTTCTGGCTCCCTGGCTGAGATCCAAGGATAACAGTTTGAAGCCACTGCTCTGCCCCTGAGTTCAAGCCCCAGGACCCGTACCACATTTCTTATGATGATGAAGGGTACATCATGAAACTGACCATTTTTTACCATCTTTCACTATATAGCCAGGACTTTAAAACATTTACCTCATTCTGGGGCTGTCACCAACACCTGTGTCCAACACATCTCATTCCAAACCAGAATGAGCATTCCCAGGTCCCAACCCCAGGCTCTGATGACCCAGGCCAGTTTCCACGTCATGAGTTTCTCTGCTCTACACACTTGGGATAAATGAGCTCATCTGCTTCTTGTCTTTCCATGCCCCTGGATGGGAGCTTATGTCCCTGTAAGATACATCCATGTTGGAGTCTTCCCAGAACGTCTTTCCTGTCTAACGCTGAATTAGATGGTGCAGTATGTGTGCTATTGTGCGCTGTTCATCAGGTTGTTTGTAGATTTTGACTATTGTGATTACTGCTGATAGTAAACAGTGGCACATAAAAATCTGTGTGAGACCCTGCTTCAGGTTTTTTTTTCTGCCAGTCCTGGGGCTAGAACTCAGGGTCTGGGCACTGTGCCTGAGTTTCTTTTGCTCAAGACTAGCACCACTTGAGCCAAAGCACCACTTCGTGCTTTTTCTGTTTATATGCTACTGAGGAATGGAACCCAGGGCTTCATGCAAGCTAGGCAAGCACTCTACCACTAAGCCACATTTCCAGCCCTGCTTCAGTTTTTTTTTTGTAATGTCTGGATCATATAACTAGTTTTAAGTTGTGTGTGTGTGTGTGTGTGTGTGTGTGTGTGTGTGTGTGTGTATGTGTCTGTGTGTCTGTCTTGGGGTGCTATCCCTTAGATTTTTTTTTCTCAAGAGTGGTACTCTATTCCTTGAGCACAGCTCTATTTCTGGATCCTTGCTGGTTAATTGGAGATAAAAGTTTCATGGGCTTTCCTGCCAGGGCTAGCTTTGAACTGTGATCCTCAGATCTTAGTCTCTTGAGTAACTACGATTATAGGCATAAACATTGGTGGTTGGCTTGTTTTTCTGGTAGTGGGTATTTTTTTTTTCGGTTGGTTGTGGGGCCTGAACTCTGGGCCTGGGAGCTGTCCTTCAGTTCTTCAGCTCTAAGGCTAGTGCTCTACCACTTGAACCATAGCGCCACTTCAGCTTTTCTGTTTATATGATGCTAAGAAATTAAACCTAGGGACTCATGCATGCGAGGCAAGCACTTTACCTCTGGTAAAGTGCTTTACCCAGCCCCTGGTAATGGGTATTGATCCTAGGGCCTCATAGACAAACACTTGAGCCACACCCTGTAGCACTTTTTTTGTGTGTGTGTGTGTGTGAAAATACCCTACAGAGGGTTACAATTACATGGGCAAGATAATGAGTATACTTCTTATCAAGCATTGTTGCCTCCTCCTTTCTTTCCCCTTCCTATACCTCCTCCCCAACCCAATTCTCCCCTACCCCATCCCCAATGAAGTTGTAAAGTTGTTTTTTTTTTTTTGTCGGTCATGGGGCTTGAACTCTGGGCTTAGGCGCTGTCCCTCAGCTCTTCAGCTCAAGGCAAACGCTCTACCACTTGAGCTACAGCGCCACTTCTGGTTTTCTAGTGGTTTATTGAAGATAAGAGTTTCACAGACTTTCCTGCCCAGGCTTGGCTTTGAACTGTGATCCTCAGATCTCAGCCTCCTGAGTAGCTAGGATTACAGGTGTGAGCCACTGGTGCCCTGTGCCTAAAGTTTGTTTTTTGACATAACAACTTGTACATCTCATTGTTGCAATGGGTCCACCTGTATACCTATTTAAGCTATTTGTTTTTTCCCTTCCCCTCCACAAATTATACCAACATCAAATACAGTGAAAGCAGGGGTTATACTGTGGGGGAGGCACATACAAAGCAACAAAGGAATCATCTTATAAATATGTTAGAAACAATCGAATGAAAGAAAAAACATTTGAATACTTACCTTGGGGTTCATTTCCCTAACATCAACTTATCTGACCTTTTCTGCTTGACTCAGACATATACTAGTTATTGCAAATAAGGGAAAACTTTTTGTTTTTAATTTCAGTTTTGAGGTAAGGTTTTGCAATCATTGCCGGATCTGGCTTCAGGCTGAAGATCCCTTTGCCTCTGCCTTCTGAGTAGTTGGGATTACAAACATTCACCACCACACCTGGCCTCTGTTTACTTTTTTTTTGAAGAACTACCATAGTGTTTTCCCTGGAGACGGATGCATTTTACCTTCTCACCAGCAGTGCTGAGTTCCAGTTTCTCCACATCCTGGCCAACACTTGTTGCATTCTGTCTGTGTGTGTTTTCATGCACAAAATCCAAAAAGATGTGAAGAGCCTGACTGAGACTCTCCCCATGCATCCAGCCAACTGGGAAGCTCTGTGGTGGTACCAGTCCTGCCCCAAGCTCAGGCTCACAAGGAGCAAAAGCCCATGCTGGCAGTGGCTTCTTCATGCCACAAGGAGGCACTGTTGAGCTTGGTCCTGCGCAGTCTTGTCATGGCCCTGCTGATGTCTCTGTGGGTTCAGGTCCCTCGCCTCAGAGGTACAAGGACAAGTCTCAGGTTGTCTGGGTCTGGTGGCTCTTGCCTTTGAGGGGAATAGGAAGATGGCAGTGTATAGGATAGTTTTGCCTTGGGAGTTTTGGGGATGGTTCCTGGCCCAGGCCCTAGGTGCAGTATCCCAGGGGTCTGGGCACCACCGAGGTCCATCCTTGCCACCTCCCTGCTTTGGTGGCAACTGGGGCTGATCAGGCTGGTGTTCCTGGAGGAAGCAGGTAAGGGAGGGAAAGCGGGGAGTGGGGGGGGGGAGGGAGAGGCACTGGGGATCCATCAAGGCTGGCAGGAGTTGTGTGTGTGGCAGGGTGGGAGCCTGTCTATCTGCTCACACTCAGAGAAGGTAGCAACGAGGGCAGAGGGATAATGACAGTAATTATTTCAATTATTGTTATTATTAGTTTTTTTGGTTTGGAGAGTCATAGATGTGGCAGCTTGCTCTGGTGGTAATCATGGTAATTAGGAGGGGGTGGGGCTATGTGCTGGACCACAGTTGTTAGCTTTGGGGAGTGGGGGGGACGGGGAGGGAGAAGCAACAGACTGCAGAATAAGAGGCCAATGAGACATCCTGCTTTTTCCTCTGGTCTTCCCTGCCCTCCCTCTAGTGGCTTTTCTCCTCCCCCTGGCTTCCCTCCCCTCCCTCAGTCCCCCTTCTGATAGGGGAGGGGCTCTGCTAGTGGGAGTGGAGGCAGCATCCTAGGAACAGCTGGTCTGGGCACAATAGGGGCGGGGGGGGGGGGGGGGTGGGGAATCCTGCTCCTGCAGGCCTGGGGCGTTGAGCGGGGGGAGCTCAGGGCTGCTGGAGAGGAGATGGGCATGCCTTCCTGCTTCTCTCAACCAGAGCCTGCATTTCCTGAGCTCCAGCTAGAGAGCCTGTGGGTGGAAGCAATGAGGTCCAGGTTGGGTGACATCAGAGGCTCAGAACTCTGAGGGAAGGTGCCAGCTCTTGGTAAGTCATAGAGGGCTTCCTGGAGGAGGCTCCCCGGAGGAAGCTATGTGAGGTCTTGGGAGGTGAATGGGAGTTTCCTGGATGTGGGTCAGGGTGGGGTGGGGTGGGGGAGGATTCCAGGGCTGGAGGGAGGGAACAGGAGAGGGAAGGGAGAGTCAGCCAGAGGAGTTATTTTGGACTCCGTGGTGAGGCCGCCCTGTGGTATTTAGCCTCTATGATCCCGTGCATGGGGTTTGGGAGGAGGCTGAAGACAGGAAGCTTTTCTCTAGGGAAGAAATGCAAGCTTGTAGGTAAAGCACCAAGTGGGTGCTTTATGGGTAATACTGACCACAATAACAAAGTGTGTAGCCAGGGTCGGGGCCCAGGACACACAGACACAGTTCTGGTGAGCCACCCTCCTACCTCTGACACACACACACACACACACACACACACACAGAGTCACACACTATACACTGGGTCCACAGATACAAGCCCCCATCTTTGAGATGGGCAGCATGCCCACCCCCAGGTCCTGTTACTCTGTGCCTCTGAGTCTGGGGGCCGCAGGGCTGGGTAGAGTCAGAGAGAATATCTCCAGAAGATCACCCAACAATCCTTTCTTTCTATAGAGCTTGGGATTGGTTAGTGCAGCTGGGAAGCTCTTAGGAAGAACTGTCTAGCCAAGTGCTAGCCACAGGGCAACTTTCTACAGTTAGAGGTACTACTGACAACCCAGGCCTCCTGGTTTGGGGCAGGAAGCTATTTCCCCACATGCAGAATTCCTAACCTCTTCCAACTCTCTAAGGTCCTTAGTGGGGAGTGGGGGTGGGGCGGGGGTTTAGGCAGAGGGGATGAGAGCTTACTGTGGGTGCAACATCCAGGATGTTCTTCTCACATGTGGGTGAGAAGCCCCCTGGCAGCAGGTGGCATGGTGCCCAGGGCTCTAGGCACTTGTGGGTTGTGTGAGTTTGAGTGACAGAGAACGAAGGGGGAGTGGGAGGGACCAAGTGGCTCGTGGATGGGCTGCAGGGCCGCAGTGCTGGGATGCGGGGCTGCTGGGTGCCAGGCCTTGCTCCCCAGTGGGCCTCACGCACACACGAAGTCATTTCAGGGATGCAGCAGCAGCCGGTCACAGGAGCAGCAGCTTGGCATGGCTGGGGAGGTTGTAAGTGGCCCAGACTGATAGGAGGAGCTTGGAGATGGGGCTCAGAGTCTGCTCCTTCCCAGCACCTGAGCGGCCGCCCTTGTTGGCTTCCCCAGCCAGGGCGCCCTTGTGGACAATCACTGGACCTGCGACATTTAATCTATTCTTTCCCAACAGCCAGGATGGGCCCCATGGTTGCTCACCATGTCAGGAAGGAAGGAAGGAAGGAAGGAAGGAAGGAAGGAAGGAAGGAAGGTAGGAAGGAAGGATGGAAGGTAGGAAGGAAGGAGTGAATCTGTCTCCAGCTTCTGGGGGCATCTTAGCCCTCCCATCCTGTGTCTCCCCTCCTGTGCTCCGCCCTGCCTGCTGGGGCTCTCTCGCATCGCATCGCATCGCATCGCCAGCCCCTCCCAGGTTCTCTGTCTCTGGAAGCTCCGGGGCCTCCCTGTCCAATTCCATTCTTCCATCAGACAAACGAGGGCTGGATCCGCCTTCCCGCTCACCCAGACAGGCTGGCTGTCAGCTGTAGTGGCATCTGCTCTTGTCAGAAAAACGAAGGAAGTGGGAGAAGCCACAGCCCTGCGGCTGTCTGCTGGAGAGAGAAGGGCCAGGCTCTCCTGGGATGACCTACCCCCACCCTGCCCTATCTGGAGGCACGTGCTGGGCAGGCCTGGCCACATGGGCACAGATCTTTTCCCTTAAGAGGGAAGAATATTAACAATGTGGCTTCCCTCTTGAGCCATACCCAGAACCAGCTACATGTTTACTTAGGTATCATTTAACCCTCTGTGCCTTAGTTTTCCCATCTATAAAATGGGGATAATAATGTTGTAAGGGATATGTGTGTATGTATATATATGTATGTGTATATACCTATCTCACTTGGAGCATTAACACCTGGCATTAATGACTAAGTGCTTCTAGAGTTTAGTTCTCTCCTTGCCCTAATGGTTGGTTGATCCTGAGTGAAAGGCTCTGCTCACGATTTAGGTCAGGCAGGGCTGGGAGAGCTTCCTGGGAGCAAGGCAAGTTGGAGAAGCACTCTGAACTTTTTGGATCTGTGCTGACCCCAGGCCCCTGGTTCCTGCTCTGGAGAATCTCCAGTTTGGGGGGGGCGCGGGTAGAGACAGACACTTAATCAGGGGATTTTAGTAAAACCCTGTTCAAGAAAGAACAAGAGGAGGAAGCACTTGATGGCTGTGGAAGATGGGTGGTGAAAGGAAAAGCTCAGGGAAGGAAACTTCCAGAGCACTGGGGACCAGAGAGTGGGCTGGATTAGCTGAGGCCCTGGGCTACTACTCAGAGAGGATTTGGGGTCTCTTCCTGTCCCCCCTTCCCAAAGTCTCACTGTGTTGCCCATGGCTCCCAAACTCCTCAGCTCAAGCCATACACTTGCCTTAGCCTCTCAAGAATTTGGGACTACAGGAAGGTACCATTTCACCAGGCACAGTCTCCTCAGAATCTTTGCCTGGGGTCGGGGGGTGGGGGCGCTGCCCAGGTAGGGAGAGGCAGATCACACTGCAGTTGGGCACTGCCAACGTTGTCCAGCAGGGGGCAGCCGCAGCACACGGATGGGCTGCCAGACCGCTGCACTGGTACCTGAAGAAGGGTCTCTGCGTGTTGTTGTGGGTCACACCAGCATGTCCAGGCTTCCTGGTGGGCGGAGGGAAGGGCCGTGCTAGACTCTGGGGTCAGTCTTTCCCAGTCTTTCAGGACCAGGGCCCACTTGCATCAGTGACCCTCAACCCTGGGTGCACACACCTTAGAATCAAGCAAGTGTCCTTTTCAGATCAATTTGAATCTTGGGGAACAGGACCCCCAAGGGGGGACAGGCACCGGGGTTAAAGAAATCTCCTCTGGGGATTCCATTCAGAGTCATCTGGTGGTAGGAATTTGAGGGTGACCTGGCACAATGCCAGGCCCCCTTTACCCTTCTTGAGGGCTAAGTCCTGGGAGGGGGTCCCAGGATCCCAGCTCCTGACAGGACATTGGAGGCTGAGAAAAGCAATGGCTTGCGCAGAAGGCACAGGGGGTCCTGCTGTCATCTGAAGTCGGCTGGTCAGCGAGTCTCAGGGTCCCTGTGGGGTGTGGGGGGGCAGGTGCTGGAGATTCCCCATGTGTATGTGCATGGTAGGTGCGGGGTGTGTATGTGTGTGTCCACTGTGTCCAGTGCCGTGGCTTCTGTCCCTCCTCCCCACCCCCACAGCTCCCACACTGTGTGTGGGTTTCTGAGATTCCCCACATCTTTGAGTCTTTTTTGGAGGCAGCAGCGAGGTTGCAGCTCTGCCGTTTGAAGGTGTTTTTCCTCTTTCTTCTCTCCTTCCAGGCTGATCGATACACTGCTCCCGCACGGCCTCCCAGGACCACACACGGGTGCGCTCTGTGTGGACCCAGTCAAGTGTGAGCGTAGGAAAAACCCACAGCCCCTCCAGCCACATTTCTGCAGTCAGCCCCCGAGTGGGCAGCTGGGCTTGCTAGCCAGAGACTCCGCCATTGGGCACAGCCAGGACTAGGCACCGTGTTCCTCAGTGGGCCAGGCTTACCATTTGGGAAAGGGGCATAGGAGTCTCCAGCTAAAGAGGGCCAGGTGGGGGGCACAGAGCTTCCTAGGCAGGCCTCTGGATAGTGTGTGTGTGTGTGTGTGTGTGT
>NW_012267249.1:10095-15876 GCF_000151885.1 Dipodomys ordii | reverse complement strand
CAAGGCTTTCTCAGGACTGGCTGAAAGGGAGTGATTCAGGAGGGAGCAGGTGTGTGTGTGTGTGTGTGTGTGTGTGTGTGTGTGTGTGTGTGTGTATGCATGCATGCATGCTTGCATGCCAGTACCTAGAGCTTGAACTCAGGGCTTTATGCCCTTGCTTGGATTTTTCACTCAAGGCTAGCATTTGTCACTTGAGCCAACAGCTCTACTTCTGGCTTTTTGGTGGTTAATTGGAGATAAGAATCTCATTGGGCTGGCTTTTAAACTCACTTTGCAGTTCTCAGCCTCCTGAGTAGCTGGATTACAGGCATGAGTCACTCTCCACCCCCAACTAGGAGGGAGACATTCTGTTAGTTTGCTTATTTTTGGTCCTGGGGCTTGAACTCAAGGCCTGGGTGCTGCCACTACGCTTTTTCATTCAAGGCTAGCATTCCACCACTTGAGCCACAGCTCCACTTCTGGCTGTTTTGGTAGTTAATCAGAGATAAGCATCTCACAGACTTTCCTGCACGGGCTGGCTTCTAACCTGGATCCTCAAATCTCAGCCTCCTGAATTAGATAGCGAGCCACTGGTGCCCAGCTGAAGGGGGAACGGTTCTATAGCACACTTTCCTCAGGTTTATGACACCACAACTCAAACCCCTATAGGTTGCTACCTCTCATATCTGACTGAAAGGTACTCTAGGGAGGGGCTTGTACATTTTGTCCATCAGACAGGCCCTTCTCTAACACAGGGACCCAAGTTTCTGTCTTTTTTGTTCTTTTTGTGTGCCAGTACTGGGGTTTGAACTCAGAGTCTCACACTTGCTAAGCAGGTACTCAGGGACTTACTCTACCACCTGAGCCACCCCTCCAGCTGTGACCTAAGTTTCTTTCACTGAGTCAAAGCTCCAGATACCACTGCTAGTATTTTATTCATGAGCACAAGGCCTTGCCAGCATCATAGGGAGTCCCTTCCATGATGCTTAGTCTGGACTGATTCATTGCTGACTGATTTTGCTCAGAATCCTCATCAAGACTAGTCTGTGTCCACATGTAATTATGTATATTCCTGTGTGCTCCAGACTATTAGTCCACCATGCAGTATGCGGACAGGGGGTGGCTTAGTGTACTGGTTATAAAGAGACTGTATGCCCAGTACTGGTAGTTCATGCCTGTAATTTTAGCTACTCAGGAGGCTGAGGTCTAGAGGACTATGGTTTGAAATCAGTCTGATCAGAAAAGTTTGAGAGATCCCACCTCCAATTAACCAGCAAAAGGCTAGTCTAGGTACATGGCTCAAGTGGTTGGGCACCAGCCAAGCAAGCAAAGTGAGCCAATGAGAGGTCCTGAGTTCAAATCCCATTACTGGAGCTATAATCCTATAATCCTAACTTCTCAGGAGGCTGAGATCTGAGGACTGTAGTTTGAAGCCAGCCTGGGCCGAAAAGTGCATGAGACTCTTTATCTCCAATAAACTACTCAGAAAAAGCTGGAAGTGGTTCTGTGGCTCATGTGGTAGAATGCTAGCCCTGAGTAAAAGAAGTTCAGGGACAGTGCGTAGGCCCTGAGTTCAAGCTCCAGGAATGGCAAGAAAACAAAACAAAACAATACAAATCCCAGAACTGGAAGAGAGGGCATGGGGGACAGAGAGAGAGAGACTGACTGTGAGGCCCAGACTTGTTGAGTTCAGCTCCCAGATCCACTTGCTACTAGCTGTGTGATTTGCACGAATGACTTCACCTTTCTATGCCCCGATTTCCTCATTGTCTAGGTGATCTCCTAGAGCTCCTGTGAGATTTAAGTGAGTCAATACATGAGGTCCTTTCAATAGTTACTAACATAGAACAACTCCTCAGTCTCACTAGCAGCGTTTAAGTTGTGTGATGGCCATGGATGGCCAATGGCTGGAGCCCTGGGCAGAGCACATGGGCCCGACAGCCCTGTCATCATGGAGTTTGCTAGTGGGGACCCACGGTGGGGAATGAATGGAGCAGCAGGCAGGGTGGACAGGGTGCACTCCGGCTTCCTTCAGATTCTAATCAGCATGGTGCACACCCCTCTCCTGCCTGCAAGAAGAACCCTGCTTGGTGCCACCCCGTCATGTCCCCTGCAGTTGGCGCCGGGGACACCCAGGAGCTCTGGTGCCAGATGGCCTGGCTTGTGTTAATGAGAGACTACGTTTGCGCACTTGCCCGGGCTGGGCCCGAGCTTGGTGCTGCGCTCATCATTTTGGGGAAGTGACAAATGATATCTCAGCCCAGGAGGACTTGGTGGAGATCACTCCACAAATCAGAGTGCAAGGCTCCCTCCTGATTCATCCTGAAGCAGAGTGGCTCAGAGGCGTGCTCTGTGACCCGGCCTTGCCTCCCACCGCTCCTCCCTGGATCTCTGGGCCTCAGGAGCATTGTGCCTGGTGGACCAGGAACCAGAGTTCTCACCATGAGGGAGCCATCTCTCCTCTAGAGATGTCAGTTCGTGTGTGTGTGTGTGTGTGTGTTTTCTCCTGTGTAAAGTGGGGGGAGGAGAAGGCCCATCTCAGAACCTCTGTAATAAAGACAGGGATGATAAAATCTGCCTGTTATCAATGCGGTTCTTGGGACCCAAAGTCAGGTGTCTCTTCTGGAGTGAAGCACACAGATCTAGGTTTCAGGGCAGCTCAGGCCACCTGTGTTGCTAACAATCCAGATTTCTTAACTCTAGAGGGATGTGTGTGCTCAGGGTCTCTGTAGGTGCTCACTTTGCTTTTTCTTTCTTTTTGGTAGAACTGGAGTTTGAAGGCAGAATTTCATACTTGCTAGGCAGGGCAGGTGATCTACCTCTTGAGCTACTACTCCAGTACTTTCTGCTCTGGTTATTACTATGATTGTAGCTGTTATTATTATTATCGTTGTTGTTGTTGTTGTCAGAACGGGGGGGTTAACAGGGCCTCATGCTTGTCAGGTAGGTTCTTTGCCACTTGAGTTACATCTCAGCCCCTCTATGGTTAGTTAATTTTGAGACAGGGTTTTGGTTTTTGTCTGGGATAGCCTAGAACATGGTCCAGTTATCTGCACTTTTTTTTTTTGCCAGTCCTGGGGCTTGGACTCAGGGTCTGAGCACTGTCCCTGGGCTGCATTTGCTCAAGGCTAGCACTCTATCATTTGAGCCACAGAGCCACTTCTGGCTTTTTCTGTTTATGTGGCATGCTAGGCAAGCACTCTACCCCTAAGCCATGTTCCCAGCCCTACACTTCTGTAACTAGGATGACAGGCATGTAACTTTTTGTCCAGCTTTTTCTGTTGAGAAGGGGGTCTTACAAACTTTTTGCCCAGGCTGATCCTTCTAATCTCAGCCTCCCATGTAGCTGTGATGACAGGTTTATATCATTGTGCCCAGCTATTGGTTGAGATAAGGAAAGTTTTTGCCTAGGCTGGCCTCCAACTGTGATCCTCCCAAACTCAGCCTCCTGAGTGGCTAGAATTTCAGGTGTGGGCTACCAGTGTCCTGCTGGCTTTTGCCTTTTCTTAGGGCAACTCTTATGTATCATAATATTTGAAACCACTTTGACTCAGGGTGTCTACTTCTGGGAAGGGTGGTTGGGGATGTGATTTGGGGAGAGAGTTTATAGAAAAGTCCAAGAAGGAGGTAGTGAGGAAAGCCTAAGGCTGTTTGGCAGACTGGAGTCAGATATGGCTCAGAGTAGACACACACCTCCAGAAGCCTGGTCTGAGAGAGCAGGTGGAAGCAGAGGCCTTTAAGATATGGGATTACTTCTTTGGATTTCTGGAAATAATGAAATGAGCTACAGTGCTGGGTATGTTGGCCCTTGCCTAAGATCCCAGTATTTGGTAAGTTGAGGCAGGAGGAGCTCAAGTTAGAGGCCAACCTGGATCACATAGTAAGGCCCTGTCTCAAAAACAAAACCAACAGCCAGGTGCTGGTGGCTCATGCCTGTAATCCTAGCAACTCAGGAGGCTGAGATCTGAAGACCTTCCTTTGTTCAAAGCCAACCCTGGTCAGGAAAGTCTGTGAGACTCTCATGTCCAGTGAAACACACACACACACACACACAAACACACACACACACAAACACACACACACACACACACACACACACACACACACAGAAGTAGAGCTGTGGCTCCAGAGGTACAGCCTTGAGCATAAAAGCTCAGGGACAGCACCAGGACCCGAGTTTAAGCCCCAGGACTGCCATTGTCCCTTCCCTTCATCCCCAACCCAAACCCAAACCCAAACCAAAACAAAGCAATCAAAAATAACTGCAGTAGCCAGGCCAGAGGAAGGAAGGTTGGATAGTGTAGTTGTTTGGGAGCCTGGTTCAAAGAAATTAGCTTCAAAGCCTGACTCAGTGGCACCTTAGCCCTGTAACCTTGAGCAAAGCATTTGAAGGTCAAATGGTGACAGTGACATCTATCTCAGGCCTGGCTGGTTCTCCTGAAGCCAGCTTGCAGAGTTCCTTTTGACAAGACCAGAAAGAGCCACACAGAGAGGATTTGACAGTGGTAGACCACTGAGCACCATGCTCTGCGATGGATCTGGTATTTTCATGTTCTTTGGCAACCCCAATGAGGAAACTGGGAAGTGATATGAATGCACAAAATCACTTGCTAGGACATAGAAAAAAGAGAAGCATGGCTGTCCTGGTGGAGACAGTTGTTCCACAATTGGCTGCTTGGTTGTTGCTGGTACAAAGCCTTCCCGAACTCATTAAAAACAGAATTTGTGGGGCACAGGGGAGCAGGTAGAACTCTAGGAGACTCAGAGACAATCTTCACCTCTTGGGCTCCCGTTTAGCTGTGGATGTGTAGAAGTGTTTTGTGTTGAATGGGAGCCTTGCTCTGCTATTATGTTGATGGTACGCAGGGAGTGGGTGGGTGAGGAGGCTGGGCTGCTTTTCCTGCCTCTGATCTTACAGCTTGGCTTCTTGGCTGCCCAGCCGAGGCCCTGTGCCCCTTTCCTGTGGTTGATTCACCACTGACAGCTGTGATTTTTGGAGGCTGAGTGGCTGTCATGCTGGGAAAGGTAAAAGTAAATGGACCACATGTCTACCTAGGCAGAGGTTGATAAAATAGCTGCATGGATGGCTCTGGGCAGGCAGCTGACAGAGATGTTCATTTGGACCAAGCTAGGCATAAATTGGGACCAGCTGGGCGGGGTCATGGTCAGGCAGCAAGCAGAGCAGAGCCAGGCAGGCATGCCGCCCTGCGGATGGCTGAGGACAGAAGGGACAGACGGACTTGGCCCCGGCTGAAAGCTAAATATGGAGGGTGGGCCAGCCTCAGGCGGAGGCTCAGAGTCAGCCTTGTGGACTGCAATGGTGTGCGAGGTTTTGGTCTTGTTTGGACCTTTCTGTAATTTGAGACTTTAGTCCCAGGTCATATTACCTGTCCCCCTCGCCCTGTTCATACCCACTTCCTAGCTTGGTTTCCCAGAGCCCCTCCAACAGCTCTCAGTCCTGGCTCTAGAGGACGGCTGGGGGCTTCCTGGAGGGCTCACATCCTTCAGTCGTCTGGTTTGTGGGTGCCTGGTCCTGACATCACCTGGGACGTCTGTATTTTATTTAGTTATCTTTTTCCTTTTTCTTCCCGCCCCTCGCCTGCTTGCCCTGGTCATGGGGCTTGAATTCTGGGCCTGGGTGCTGTCCCTCAGCTCTTCAGCTCAAGATGAGTTCTCTACCATTTGAGCCACAGGACTACTTCTGGTTTTCTGTGGTTAATTGGAGATAAGAGTCTCACGGAGCCGGGCGCTGGTGGCTCACGCCTGTAATCCTAGCTACTCAGGAGGCTGAGATCTGAGGAT
>NW_012267249.1:7041-8310 GCF_000151885.1 Dipodomys ordii | reverse complement strand
TTTTTCTTTTTGCTTATGTGGTGCTGAGGAGTCGAACCCAGGGCCTCAGGCATGCAAGGCAAGCGCTCTACCACTGAGCCACCTTCCCAGCCCCAACCATCCGTTAACTTTTTTACTCAAGGCTGGCACTCTATCACTTGAGCCATATAGCTCTATGTTCATCTTTCTCTTGGTTAATTGGAGATAACAGTCTCACAGACTTTCCTGCTCATGTTGGCTTTGAACTTTGATCTTCAGATTTTTTTTTTTTTGTTGGTCGTGGGGCCTGAACTCTGGGCCTGGGCACTGTCCCTCAGCTCTTCAACTCAAGGTTAGCTCCCTACCACTTGAGCCACAGCACCACTTCTAGCTTTTTGCTTATGTGGTACTGAGGAATCGAACCCAGGGCCTCATGCATGCGAGGCAAGCACTCTACCACTGAGCCACCTTCCCAGCCTGATCCTCAGATCTTAACTTCCTAAATTATTAGGAAGACAGGCATGAACCACCGATGCCTGGCATTGTTATTTCTTGTGGAAGGCCCAGAGCTCATTCCACTGTTGGCAACACAGCCAGAGGAAGAGGACAGGTTGTTTGTATTTATTGCTTGTACATGGATAGCCAGGCATTGGGTACTTAGAGTCCTGGCTCACCATGAGTCAGGAGGAGCAGAGTATGGGGCAATCTGTACAAAGCTGTGCATCCTGGGGCCTTCCTCTCCCATCTATTCAGCTATTTTCCTCTTACCCTCCAACCTGGAGGACTGAAGATGCCCAAATGTCCTAGGCTTGGAGAACCCATGGGCATTGTAGGGACCCCATTTCCTTTTTCCATAACCAACCTCTAAAGCCAAAGGACAGGCTTCTCCCTTGGTCCCCGCAGGGGGTGAGGAGTGTACAGCAGGGCCTGGCTCCAGAAGCCTGTGTGCTGGAGTGCGGACCCCTGAATGGGAAGAGCCCCTAGGCCGGTTCCTTCAATAAGCAGAATGGGCTTATTGAAATCTGCCTCCTATACCACTATGCAGATGTCCACAACAGTTCTAGAAAGTTCCTACCTGGACCGTAAAAGCTGTCCAGTGTGCTTGATGGCTTCCTCTGTTCCCTAAATGTCCACTGACACCTTATCAGATGACGCAGACACCACCAAGTCTCACTGTTGGTTTTTTTTTGGGGGGGAGGGGGAGTCCGGTCATGGGCCTGAACTCTGGTCCTGGGCACTGTCCCTCAACTCTTCAGCTCAAGGCTAGCACTCTACGACTTGAGCCACAGCGCCACTTCTGGCTTTTTTTTT
>NW_012267249.1:0-4046 GCF_000151885.1 Dipodomys ordii | reverse complement strand
CACTTCCGGCTTTTTTCTTTTTGCTTATGTGGTGCTGAGGAATCGAACCCAGGGCCTCATGCATGCAAGGCAAGCGCTCTACCACTGAGCCATACTTCCCAGCCCAGGCCACATTCTTTTTAAATATGGCAATGTACCATGGGCAGCCTGGCTACCATTACCTTTCATTTCCCTTGCTATCACCCTCCTGTGCTCTAACTAGATCTTTTTCTTTTTTAAAATACTATTTTATTTTATTGTACAGAGGAATTACAGTTACATAAGGTAATCAGCACATTTCTTGTTGAACAGTGCTATCCCTTCCTCTTTTTCTCGCGCTTCCCCAGCTCCCCCCCTCCCCCGCATCTAAGGAGCTCTTAAGCATAATGCTTCCTCACATTCTGGCCTTTTGTGTGCAGGTATCTCTGTTCTAGTTTGTGCTGTTCTGTCTGGGATGTTCCTTACCTCTTTCTAGCCTTTTTTTTCTTTGTTTTTATTGGTCACAGGGCTTGAACTCAGGACCTGGGTGCTGTCTCTGAGCTTTACTGCTCAATGCTAGCATTCTACCACTTTGAGCCACATTACTACTTCTGGTTTTCTGGTGATTATTTAGAGATAAGAGACTTACAGCCAGGCGCTGGTGGCTCACGCCTGTAATCTTAGCTACTTAGGAGGCTGAGATCTGAGGATCACGGTTCAAAGCCAGCCCTGGCAGGAAAGTTTGTGAAACTCTTTTTTTTTTTTGGGTTGGGTCGTGGGGCCTGAACTCTGGGCCTGGGCGCTGTCCTTCAGCTCTTCAACTCAAGGCTAGCACTCTACCACTTGAGCCACAGCACCACTTCCGGCATTTTTCTTTTTGCTTATGTGGTACTGAGGAATAGAACCCAGGGCCTCAGGCATGCAAGGCAAGCGCTCTACCACTGAGCCATCTTCTCAGCCCTTTTTTTAATTTTAATTTTAATTTTTTGTGAACATATTGTACAGAGGGGTTAAAATTAGATGGGCAAGATATTGAGTACATTTCTTATCAAGCATTGCAGCCTCCTCCTTTGTTTACCCTTCACATCCCTTCCCAGAGAGAGACAGAGAGCTCCTGTTGTTTTTTCTAGACCCTCCTCCAATCCTGCTCTGTGAAGTGCTAGCTAGTTGTTCCCTGCCAGCTTTGGGATCCCTCTCAACTCTACCTCTTAAGCTCTCCGGGAACATCCATACATGGGTAGACTATCTACCAATTGCCTATTTATTTGTGGAACAGTGTATCCTAGCACCCAACCTAAGACCAGGCACAGAGCTGGCATCTTGCTGACCTTCCAGATCATGTAATACACTCCTCCCCTGCCTCTTCTCCCTGTTCCCCTGGCTGCATCCTCTCTACGCTCATATCTTACCAAGCAAAAGTGGCTTTGCCTTTTGAATGGTGGCTTTCTTTTTCCTGCAGAAAGGGTTCCTCGTCGCAATTCCCTGGGAATGGGTAGCTTCTGTGGTGGTATGCTGTACCAGGCCAATACTTGCCTTCAGGGAGCTGATGGGCTTTTGTTCAGGAGCAGTCAACCCAACTTTCTCTTTCTCCCAGGTCTTGGAGTAAAAGAACCCTTCTCTTTTCTCCATTGGCCTCTCCCAGGCCCTTCTGTACTTGGGTGGAGCAATGAGGGGCCTGGTAGAGACGGGATGTGTGAGCGATCTGCTCAAACCTGTGGGGTGGGGGAAGAGTTGGCTAGGTGGAAGCTTAGTGAGTGACAGTTGCCACTTGCATTTACTGGACAGACCAACAAGAGGCTCCTCCATGAGCCCACGTGATTTATAAACTTATGGAAGCGTCATGCCCTCGGACATCATAAAGGTAATGTTACGAAGGAGAACACATCTGCCATGTGGACCTGATACTGCACCAAGCCCTGCCGCAAGTCCTTTTCATGAATTGGGGCCTTGGCACAATAGTTTGTAGTAGGTTTTAGTATTGTACCCATTTCACACATGCATGAGCAAATGAGGCTTCTGATATTCCCTTGTGCTGGTTTTTCTTTGGGCGAGCAGGGAAACTGAGGCTGACGGTATTGGAGGCGGGCTGTGACTGAGTGTGTCATGTGAGCACAGGAAGGAGGGCTGGAAGCTCAAGGATATTCCAGCTGTAGTGTTGAGGAAGTTACTTTACTTCTGTCAGCCTCTGCCTTTGAATCTCAGCAGTAGGATAATGTGTTGCCTTGGATGTTTGGACAGAAAGGAGTGGAGGAACTCGTGTTAGTAAAATGCCTAGCATGCTTCAGATAATCAATAAACAGTAGCTGCCATTAGGAACTGCCTAATTATTCCCTCCTTTGTGTGTGCGCTTTCCATTTCATATTCTCCTCTTCCAGACCCTTATCTGACGATTTTAATTATCTTCTAATGTGTCTGTCTTGCTGCTATATCCAAAGGCAACAGCCAGCTTTTCTCTGTCTCTGCGCTCTCCAGGTGGCAGATGGGAGGTTGCTTAGGAGGATCCTGGTTTTGGAGGAAGTTGTTTGCTCCAGTGGACAAGATAGCAAGTGGCAGAGCCCAGCGTCTCCTCGCAGGGGCTGGACAGAATGGTTTCGGGTCGATAATAAGTGAGGCCATGGCGGGGGATCACTTCCAGAGCTTGAGAGTGCTTGGGTGAGAGCTGCAGGTACTTGGCATCTGAAAGAGAGAGGGAGAAGGAGGGGGAGGGGGAGAGGGAGGGGAGAAGGTGGGAGAGGGGGACAGGTAGAGGAAGGGGAGAGGGAGGGGGAGAGGGAAAGGGAGGAGGAAAGGGAGGGGGAGGGGGACAGGGAGAAGAAGGGAGAGGGGGACAGGGAGGGGGAGAGGGAGGAGGGAGGAAGGGAAAGGGAGGAGGAAGGGGAAATGGAGGGGGAGAGGAAGAGGGAGGAGGAGGGGGAAATGGAGGGGGAGAGGGAGAGAGTCAGGGGCTAGGATGAGAGTGTGTACTTTCTAGGGGCTTATTAGGATGTGAAAACAGGGTTTGGTGAGTGATGGATGTGAAGGGAAGGGAGGAGGGAGGTGCGCATGACCCCCACCTCGCCCTGGAACATGGGTTGAAAATGACAGTGAGTTAGGTTCTGGGCATGCCTGTGGCTCACAGGGCACGCCCATCCACTTCTCTGTCAGGCTGTTGTTCCTGAGGAGGGGGCCAGGTTCTGACGTCTACCACAAGCTACAGTCCTTTAACATAGTCTTGTACCGAGCTGGCAAGGGGACAGCCTTGATATCTGACTGTAGAACTTGAATCACGGCTCTACCTAATAGCGGTGTGACGTTGACTAGGTTTTTTAACCTCTCTGAGTCAATTTTGTTTTCTATAAAAGTCTAGAATGACTTCCGAGTATAGTACTGTGAAGTCAAAGCAGATGAATGATGGGCGCAGTGAGAGGTCAGGAGATCATGGCCACTGCCGTTATTAGCTGACTGTTGTCAGTACGCTTCCGCCTGGCTTTGCTGGTGCCCAGCTCTGTTTCAGCCTGTCGCCATCTTACAGAACCTTTGTTCTTCTTCTTCTTTTTTTTTTTTTTGGCTGGTCCTGGGGCTTGAACTCAGGGCCTGGGCACTGTCCCTGAGCTGCTTTTGCTCAAGGCTAGCACTCTACCATTTGAGCTACAGCACCACTTCTGTCTTTTTTCTGTTTATGTGGTACTGAGGACTCGAACCCAGGGCTTCATGCATGCCAGGCAAGCACTCTACCACTAAGCCACATTCCCAGTCTGCAGAACCTTTGTTCTTGTGGCAGTCCCTATAGACATTTTGAGCAACTGACCAAGGAAAAGCAGAGTTGTGAGCCATTGTCCTCTACTAGTAAAGTGTCACTGAGTCTTATCTATACCTTTATGCTTTGACCAATAAGCATGACATAGTGGAGATATTGGATAGGGTGATAGGGCCAGGGCAACTATTTTGGAGGCAGAAGGATCTTTGTGGTGCTGGCCAGGCCAATTTTCCTTTCTTTCTTTCTTTCTTTCTTTCTTTCTTTCTTTCTTCCTTCCTTCCTTCCTTCCTTCCTTTCTTTCTTTCTTTCTTTCTTTCTTTCTTTCTTTCTTTCTTTCTTTCTTTCTTTCTTT
>NW_012267248.1:16930639-16931008 GCF_000151885.1 Dipodomys ordii | reverse complement strand
TGCAGAGCTTCTGCATGGCAAAGGACATAGCTAGCAAGATCAATAGAAAACCCACGGATTGGGAGAAGATCTTCACTAGCCATACAACAGACAAGATCTAAAATATACTTGGAACTCAAAAAATTAAATCCCCCAACAACAAATCCTCAAAGAAATAACTGCCCAATAAATATGTGGGCTAATGACTTAAAGAGAAACTTCTCTGAAGAAGAAAGAAGGATGACCAATAGACACATGAAGGAATGCTCAACTTCCCTAGCCATAAAAGAAATGCAAATCAAAACAACATTGAGATACTACCTTACCCCTGTTAAAATGGCAAAAATCTGGTTGAACCACTACTAAATATCCCCATGCTGCTGATCACAT
>NW_012267248.1:16929765-16930061 GCF_000151885.1 Dipodomys ordii | reverse complement strand
TTTCCCTTATTTGCAATATCTAGTATATGTATGAGCCAAGCAAAAAAGGTCAGATAAGGTGATGTTAGGAAAATGAACCCTAAGATATGTATTTTAAATGTTCTTTTTTCTTTCATGCATTTGTTTCTAACGCAATTGTAAGATTATTTCTTTGTTGCTTTGTATGTTCCTCCCCCACAGTATAACCCCTGCTTTCACTGTATTTGATGTCGGTATCATTTGTGGAGGGGAAGGGGAAAAACAAGTCATTTAAATAAGGATACAGGTGGACCTGTTGCAACAATGAGAAGTACAAG
>NW_012267248.1:16926571-16928849 GCF_000151885.1 Dipodomys ordii | reverse complement strand
GGGGGAGGAGGGAGGATGGGAAGGGAAGGGTAAACAAAGGAGTAGGCTACAATGCTTGATAAGAAATGTACTCACTGTCTTGCCCATGTAATTGTAACCCCTCTGTACAGTATTTTCACAATAATAAAAAAAAAGTTCATGAGATTCTTAGCTTCATTTAACCACCAGAAAACCAGAAGTGGTGCTGTAGCTCAAAGTGGTAGAGCACTAGTCTTGAGTAAAAGAGCTCTGGAACAGCACCCAGGCCCAGAGTTGAAGCCCCATGACTGGAAATAACACCAAAAAAACAAAAACAACAGAATAAAACACAATGAATAAACAAAAAACAAAGCAGCACAAAGTAAGTTAGAGAAAGTACATAGTAAATGAAGGCGAGTATGAAAATGAAGACAAAAATGAAATTATTTTTAAATAAAAATAAAATTTAAATATGAATATTTAACTTGATCACTGGTTTTAAAAGTCTCAAGAAAAATAAAGAAAAAGGAGAGGAAAATATGAAATATAAGAAAAAAAATAGGACAGGTTACAGTACTCTAGGGATGACTGCAGTATTGTAAGCAAGATCTCATGCCTGCAGTGCATATTCTGGATCTGGATCAGGATCAGTATCAGTGTGTTTTCTTTATCTGATGAAGACAAGTCTATCTGCTTTTTCAGCTTTCTCTGTTTTCCTCAATGTTCATCTAGCAACCAGAGGAATGGGAATGGGAATACCCCATGGCAGAAGAACAATAACTAGTCTCTATCTTGCAGCTCTTTGACCCTCAGAGTTTCGCCCAGCTAGGAAGTGACACCTACTTCCCTTTTGACTCCGTTCAGTTTCCCACCAAGTAGAGCTCTCTATATCTTTTTGTTTTGTTTTAGCCAGTCCTGGGGCTTGAACTCAGGTCTTGGCACTGTTCTTTTACTAAAGGCTAGCATTATAGCACTTGAGTCACAATGTTACTTTGGATTTTTTCTGTACATGTGATACTGAGGAATCAAACCCAGGGCTTCATGCATGTTTAGGCAAGCATTCTACCGCTAAGCCACATTCCAGCCCTCTCTACATTGACTCAACTTTTCTCTATAGTTAAATAACCTTTCCTGAACAGTCCTCAGCAAACAAATAACTGCCTGGATATTCTCAGAAGTTGATGATACAGGACTTTTGACCCTGAAGCTACTGGCATAATGGATTCTGCCAGTGCCCCTTAAAGGAGAGAAGAGAGAACTTTGTTTCCGTTCTCTTTCTCTCTCTCCTTTCTTCTTCTTTATGTATTTTCAAAATAGGATCTTGTTATGTAGCCCAGGCCAACTTCAAATTCACCATGTAGCCCAGGTTGCCAAAAAGTTATGATCCTCCTACTTGAGCCTCCTAAAGTGCTGGGATTACAGGTAAGTATCACCACATGTAACTAATTTTATTTTTCCTTTCTATGTCTCCTTCTCCTTCTCACTTACATTCTCAGTCCTTAATATCCCCCTTTTCTATTTTCTTGACTCTACTGAGGTTTGAACTCAGGGATGTGAGCTCTTACTCCGCTTTCTTGATCACAACTGGTGTTGTACTCCTTGAGTCATGCCTCTACTCTGGCTTTTGCTGGTTTATTGGCGATGGCATGACTTTTCTGCTGGGGATAGCTGCAAACCTCAGTCCTCCAGTTTACTTTTTTGTTGTTATTGGTCATGGGGCTTGAACTCTGGGCCTGGGCCTGTCCCTGAGCTCTTTGATCAAGGCTAGTGCTCTATCACTTTGAGCTACAGTATTACTTTGTTTTCTAGTGGTGACTTTCCTGCTCAGGCTGGCTTTGAACCTTGATCCTCAGATCTCAGCCTCCTGAGTAGCTAAGATTACAGGTATGAGCCACCAGTACCTGGCATCTTCTTAAATAGCTAGGATTACAGCTGTGAGCCAAAGACCATTCAGCTCCTCTTCTATTTTTTTTTTTTTGGAGTTAACATATATTTGTAATGGGAACTTTCATCATATACTTCTATACAAGCACATGGGTGCTCTGAACAAATTCACCCATACCACCATCTCTACTATATTTCCTTTCCCACTCTCCCTCTTCCCTTTTTCAAACAGATTTGGTAGGTTTCATTATGCTGGATTCATATATGTGTGTATATATGCTTGTATATGTATATATGTATACACATATGTAGTTATGTACATAGACATATATATGCATATATATTCTTTCACTCCTCTTTATCCTTCAGCATCCCCCGCTTTCACATTCCACACTCCCATTGAGCCCTCCTAGACGGTATTTTTTTTTTTTTTTTT
>NW_012267248.1:16912776-16926179 GCF_000151885.1 Dipodomys ordii | reverse complement strand
AAAACTGGAAGTGATGCTGTGGCTCAAGTGGTAAGGCGCTAGCCTTGAGCTGGAGAGCTGAGGGTTCAGTCTCAGGGTTCAGCCCCTACAACCGACAAAAAAAAAAAAAAAGTTACCTGTACTTTCCTGTCCAGGTTGGCTTTGAACCGTGATCCTCAGATCTCAGCCTCTTAAATAGCTAGGATTACAGTTCCCAATTCTAGACAATATTCCTTACATTTATGTCTCATTACCATTACTACTATCACTTTAAGTCTATACTCCAAAAAATAAGTGAAAATATATGATGATTGTTTTGGGGGGCTTGGCTAATCTCACTCTACATGTTGATCTCCAGATCCATTCATTTTCCTGAAAATGCCTTTTTTGTTGTTGTTGTTGGTCATGGGGCTTGAACTCAGGGCCTGGGTGCTGTTCCTGAACTCTTTTGCTAAAGGCTAGTGCTCTACCACTCTGAGCAACAGTGCCACTTCTGGTTTTCTAGTGGTTAACTGGAGAGGACTTTCCTGTCTGAGCTGGCTTTGAACCTTGATCCTCAGATCTCAGCCTCCAGAGTAGCTAGGATTAAAGAGGTGAACCATCAGTGTCCAGCAGACATTTCCTTTTTTTCCTCTGGCAAATATTCATGTATGTATATATCTAAAAACACTTCATTTGACTGTTCTAATACACACACATATATACAAAACATACATTTTCTTTGTTGACTTGTTGGTTGTTTTGGGCACCTTGACTGATCCTAGAGTTTGGCCATTGTGAACAGAGCTGCAATACACCTGGGTATGTAACTGTCTTTCTTGTATATTAATTGTGCTGCCTTAGGATATATGACCAAGATTAGAATGTTTAACACAGATCTGTTTTTGCTTTTTTGAGGAACTTCCATACTGATTTCCACAGTGGTTGCAGTATTTTACTGATTTCCATAGTGTTTCACTAGTTTATATCCTTTACATCCCTACCAACAACAGTATCTGAGTTACCCCCTTCATACTCCCCCATCATAATCAGTATTTGTTCTTGTTGAACTCAGCATCTGGGCACTGTCCTTGAGCCTTTTTGTGCTCAAGGCTAATGTTCTGCCACTTGAGCCACAGTGCTAAGACAGAATCTTAGTACCATTTTTATTTGCATTTCCTTGATGGCTAAGGATGTGAATGAACATTTTTCATGTGTTTATTAGCCATTTGTATTTCCTCTAAGAACTGTTCAACTTGTTTGCCCATTTGTTCTTTTTTTTTTTTTTGGGTCCGGTCGTGGGGCCTGAACTCTGGGCCTGGGTGCTGTCCCTCAGTTCTTCAGCTCAAGGCTAGCATTCTACCACTTGAGCCACAGCGCCACTTCCAGCTTTTTTTTCTGCTTATGTGGTGCTGAGGAATAGAACCCAGGGCCTCATGCATGCAAGGCAAGCGCTCTACCACTGAGCCACCGTCCCAGCCCCTGCCTATTTGTTCTTTATATATTCTAGATATTAATCCTTTATAGCTTGTTGCTAAAGATTTTCTTTCATTCCATGGGTTGTTTCTTGATTCTAGTAATTGTTTTCTTTGATGCTCAGAAACTTTAAATTTGATGCCATCACATTTGCCAATTTTTGCTCTTATCTGCTATGCTATTGTAGTCTTATTTAGAAAATAATTACCTATGTCTATGTCTCTTAGAATTTTCCCTAGGTTTTCCTGTAGTAGTTTTACTTTTTCTTTGACCACTTGGAACTGATTTTTATACAGGGTGATGAATAGGAGCCTTGTCTTTTTCACAGGGATACCAGTTATCCTAGCTCCATCTGTTGAAGAGGCTGTCTTCTTCCAGTATGTTTTTTTGGCTATTTTGCCAAAAAATCAGACGGCGTATTTGTGTGGCTTTATTTCTGGATCTTCTGTTCCATTGATCTTTATGTCTGTTTTTGTCACTATAGTTCTATATATAATTTGTAGTCTGGTATTATGATACCTCTAATTTTGGCTTAGGATTACTTCTGCTATTTTGAGTTTCTCATGCTTTCATATGAACTTTAGGGTTGATTTTTCTATTGCTACAAAGAATAACATTGAGATTTTGTGGGCACTACATTAAATCTCTAGGTTGCTTTCAGTAGTATGACCAAAGGAGGGGCAAATAGGATTAGATTGTTCAGTTCTGGGGACTCATGGCAGTAATGCTGCTTACTTAGAAGGATGAAATCTGAGGATCAAGTCTGAAGTTAGCCTGGGCAGACAAGTCCAGAGACATTATTTCCAAGGAACACAATAAGATTAGTTTCAAAAGTCTGTCCCTTAGCTCTATGTGTTGACTGTTGGGTGGATCAGAGCCTTGTACCTAGTCACTCTAAATTATGTGATACACATAACTGCTGCTTGCACCCACAGAGAGGAAACACACACACGTATACACACACATACACGAGTAACAGAAAACTAACACACTGGTGTTTTTTGTTTTGTTGGTCATGGGGCTTGAACTCTGGGCCTGGGCACTGTCCCTCAGCTCTTCAGCCCAAGGTGAGCACTCTACCACTTGAGCCACAGCACCACTTCCAGTTTTCTGGTGTTTAATTAAAGATTGAATAGTGATCCTCAGATCTCAGCCTCTTGAACAGCTAGGATTCCAGGTGTGAGCCACCATGCCTGGCTTACTTTTATATGAGTTCATTTGTCTTCATTGCGCGTGTGTGCGTGCGTGTGTGTGTGTGTGTGTGTGTGTGTGTGTGTGTGTGTGTGTGTACTGAGGCTTGAACTGCCTCCAGTCCAGGATTTTACTGGTTAATGGAAAATAAGTCTCATGAACTTTTCTGCCCAAGCTGGCTTTGAATCTGTCTGTAGATCTCAACTCGCTCGGTCGAAGAGGATGACCATCCCCGATAGAGGAGGACCGGTCTTCGGTCAAGGGTATACGAGTAGCTGCGCTCCCCTGCTAGAACCTCCAAACAAGCTCTCAACTAACTGTGTAGCAATCTCTTTCTCAAAACAACTTTAACTTGATCTTTTCTACCTATCTCACTTCCGTGTTTCATTAACTGCTTCTATTGAGTTTAGCTAATGCCACCCTTTTCTTCCCTATATAACCACATCCTTTGTATTATTCATTAGTGCTATCCTTCTATCTCCTTGCTAATATAAGCATGGTTAACAAAGGTCTTCCTAGATCATGACGATACATCTTTGCTTCCACATTCAACTAAAGATATTAGAGCAAGAATAAGGACTAGTAGTCATTAAAGAATGTCAAAACACAAGGGTAGCTGGGCGCCAGTGGCTCATGCTTGTAATCCTAGCTACTCGGGAGGCTGAGATCTGACGATCACTGTTCAATGCCAACCCAGGCAGGTATGTCCATGAGACTCTTATCTCCAATTAACAACCAGAAAACTGGAAGTGACGATGTGGCTCAAAGTGGTAAAGCACAAGTTTTGAGTGCAAAAGCTCAAGGAGCTCCCAGACCCTGAGTTCAAGCTCCAAGACTGACAAAAAGAAACAAGAACAACAATTACCCCACAAGGTTGTTTTTTATTGATTACAATAGCTTTTATAGCCAAGCTTCCTCACCATGAGCGTAGAATAGGTCTTTACAAAGCATATTAAGCACTGAATATTGGCTATTGAACCATACCCATTCAATCTACTAATAAGAAAATGTAGCACAATCTAGCCACTTCCCAGTCTTAAATAACTTTTTTTTTGTCAGTCATGAGGCTTGGACTCTGAGCCTGGGTGCTGTCCCTGAATTCTTCAGGCTCAAGCTGAGCACTCTGCCACTTGAACCACAGCACCACTTCTGGTTTTTTGGTGGTTAACTGCAGACTTTCCTGCCCAGGCTGGCGTTGAACCACGATCCTGTGATCTCAGCCTCCTGAGTAGCTAGGATTACAGGTGTGTGAACCACTGTCACCTGGTATAACTTAATTAAAAAACAAAATCAACTAAAATCAAAAGACTGGACAAAACTCAATATCCCTCATGACAAAAGCCCTAAAGAAACTAAGAACAGAAGGAACATATCTCAGCACAGAAAGGCTATATGGGGGCTGGGAAGGTGGCTAAGTGGTAGAGTGCTTGCCTTGCATTCATGAGGCCTTGGGTTCTATTCCTAAGCACCACATAAGCAGAAAAAAGCTGGAAGTGGCACTGTGGCTCAAGTGGTAGGGTGCTACCTTGATCTGAAGAGCTGAGGGACAGCACCCAGGCCCAGAGTTCAGCTTCCACAACCAACAAAAAAAAAAAAAAAAGGAGAAAAGAAAGGCTATATGGAATGAGTCTGTATACAGCTGAGTAAAAAAAAAGTGAAAGCATTTCCTCTAAAATAGATTATCCACTCTTCCCACTCTTAATATAGTGCTTGGATTCTTAGTTAGAGTAATAGGTAAGAAAAAGATGATACAAATAGGAAAAAGGGATACAAATAGGAAAGGAAGAAGTCAAATTAATCCTATTTGCAGAAGACATGGTCCTGTGCATAAATGACCACAGATGCCATCAGGAAATTCTAATGAACAGTTTCATTAAAGTATCAGGATACAAAACCAACATCCAGAAATCAGTAGCTTTTGGTACACCAACAATGAACTTGCTGGAAAAAAAGCTAGGAAAACAATCTCATTGACAACAGCCTCAAAAAAGCCAGGCATAAACCAAAGCCAGGAGTTGGGGGGAGGGGGTATGTGGGGGTGTGTGTGGGGAGTGAAAGACCTCTAGAATGAAAATAAAACACTGAAGAAGGGGAATGAAAGACCTCTAGAATAAAAATGATAAAGCCAGGCGCCAGTGGCTCATGCCTATAATCCTAGCTACTAAGGAGGTTGACATCTGAGGATCACAGTTCAAAGCCAGCCTGGGCAGGCAAGTCTGTGAGATTCTTATCTCCAATTAACCACCAGAAAACTGGAAGTGATGCTGTGGCTCAAGTGGTAAAGTGCTAGCCTTGAACTGAAGAGCTCAGGGACAACGCCCAGGCCAGAGTTCAAGCCCCATGACCAACAGAAAGGACCAGCACAAAACAATGTATGATAAAGAAGCGTATATTGTAAAAATTTATTATTTAAGTCTATTCAACAAAATGATTCACCTGTTTAGCAACTCTGAAATGTTTTCCAGGAACAGAAGGAAATGAAGTTTCAATCTTCTGTATTAGGTACTTACTCTTTAAGGCTATCCGACCGCCTCCTGTTTCTTCCCCATGAAGAACTTCTACTTCTAGTTCTCCTTTGGCTGGGGCTTCTTGATCTCCTATGATCAGTTGGAGAACAAGGGTGACGTTCTTTTGATTTCATTTGGCCTGGTGCTAGAATATGAAAAAAAAAAAACATACCACAATTCATTATCTGAAAACCATAATTACAACCATTTAACTTTATAATATGCCTAGTTAAAAAAAAACTGTCATTGCTCTATCATTCTGGTGAATAAAGAAGATCTAATGTTTAGTCACACTTACTTTTGCGATCACCTTGTGCAAACTGTATTTCAATTTGACGGCCACATACCCACTTCCTATTGAGATTATATAGAGCATCTTCAGCATCTCGAACATCTTCAAATATGACTAGCTGTTAAGGACACTTTGAATATGAATATCAGATAACAAAGTATTTTTAAGGTATTAGTTACATGTAAAATGCAATTAATAGAAAAAAACAAGTTCTTGTTATTAAGCTAACAGAATAAAATTGTTAACTTTTACTTCAAAAAGAAATGTCCTATTATGAAATAAAAGATGTAACACAAAATTGGATTTTTAATATATACATAGTAAAACTAATATGTATATATAATATAAAATACGAGAAAAAATCATCCAAAATTGGCTACCATTATAAAAACTGTTGAGGACTCATTCACTTCTTTCAGATAAAGGATCCACTAGGGTTTTCATTGAAATTATCAGCATGCAGAACAAGCCTTTATTCTGAAATTAAAATTACTTTCATTAAAGGATTTTCTAAGTATGGCATTTATAACACTTAGAAACAAAATTGTACAAATATAAAGTTAGCTAATACAAAAACTGATTTGGTACTTTAAATACTTTATCTACTTTTGCACCTACCATTTTAAACAACTCCTTGTGTTTAGTACTTGGGACAGAAGTATAGAAAAAACATAAAACAATTTTCAAACATTTGGAATTACATATACTGGTTGGAAATATACAGCTAAACTCCCCAAGTATATAAATTATATAATATTAAACCTAACTAGATATTAGCTATATAAAATTATTAAATAGATGTATTTAAGGAGGTTGTTTACTAGATTTTTTTCTAAATAGCAAATAAGAAAAGCTCAAGAAATGCAATATAAAATGAGACTGGCAATTACCTCAATGTCACTTGATCTTGAACCTTGACCTTTACTCTTTAAGACTTGCAAGATGGACTTTATTAGAGATGAAGAACCAAAAAAATCAGACTTGGCTTTGATTCTGGAACTCTGAGTAAATGTAGGAAAGCCGAAGTCTCAAAGTTGGCTTTGTCTTTTGCTTGATAAAGACTTCCCCTCTTCCAGGTCTTTATATCTGTGTCCACCCTCCCTTTTTACTCCTTGATGCTTGAACTTTAGGTGCCTTTTGTCTTGCCTGCTTGGTTTATGCTTGGATTCTAGCTAACAGGTTGGTTCAAACTGGGGGCGCTTGCCAGCTACTGTGGACTGCTTTAGATTTTCTGAGATAAAGAAATAAACACATTTAATTAGGCAATGTTAATCTCATATGCTCCTAAATATGCATATGTTTAAACACACACATAATATATAGTATATTCACATTCACACAATAAAATAAAGGATATTGAACATAAGCAAATCCTCTTGGGCGGCGAGTGTAGAAGTCAAGTGGAATGTAAACGTCTACTATAGGGCCATAGCGACCAAACTCACGGCGCAAGTCCTCAGGCCTGAAGTGTTTTAGAAATAAGGCAAAGAAATATGAATAGCTGTATTAAAATATTTTGCCTACAGAAATCCAGTTGAAACTTTCAAAAGAAAGTGCATTGTCTAGACCAGAATTATTTGAAACTGTTTCTTGTAACAATTACCCAATATTTTGAGAGGAAGATAAAAAGAAGGAAACACCAACAACAGATCTTCAATCCACTCTCTTAAGAGCCCTTCATTCAGAAAGTCTGGATTAGGGACTTGGAATTAGTATTTTTACAAACATTCTAGGTGCTTGTTAAACTTAGTCAATTTCAATAAACACTGGCAGGGCTGGGGCATAGCTCAACTTGTAGACTATTTGCCTACCAAGTTCAAGGTCCTGGATTCAAATACTAGTACCACCAAACAAAACAAAACAAACCTAAGACATCCACCTTTGAAACTTACTCCCATTACAAGACTTATTACAAGTTTATTAAGGGCACATTCATTTACCTCCCTATAATTTTGTGCTTATATAAATTTTGATCCTCCAAACAGAGAACAAAAATTAAGACTCTAGAGTCAGGCGCCGGTGGCTCACATCTGTAATCCTAGTTACTCAGGAAGATCATGGTTCAAAGCCAGCCCGGACAGGAAATTCCGTGAAACTCTTATCTCCAATAAACCACTAGAAAACCGGAAGTGGTACTGTGGCTCAAGTAGTAGAGCGCTCACCTTGAGCTGAAGAGTGCAGGGATAGCGCCCAAGCCAGAGCTCAAGCCCCATGACCGACAATAATAATAATAATAATAATAATAAATAAGAAGAGAAAAAGAAAAAAGAATTATGATTCTAATAATCTTAGTTTTTTTTTTTACTATAAGGCAAAGTAACTACTATATTCTCAAATTTGACAAGAACTTCCAGCCTCCCATTAGCTTTCTACTGTTACAAATATGTAAGAGAATACACTAAGGAAATAGAGTTATTTGTATTGTGGGGCCACAATGCAGTTGAAGAGACAAAGTATTTAGCAATAATAGCTGACAGTTATAGACATTTATGTACTAGTCATTGTTTACCTTAAGACTTTAATTCTCAAAACAATCCTATAGTTATTTACTGGTGAGGTGAAAGATTAATCTTTTCTAATCTCTAATCTTTCTCTGAGCTAGTAAGTCACAGATCTGAAACAAAACATCTACATTCTCACACTAGTCCATGTTATTAGCCACTAAAAGACACTGCTTCAGGAGATCACTGGGATTCAGCATCAAGCTTTGGGCACAAAGCTCAGAAGAAATGAGTAGTTTAAACATCTGTACAGAAAAAAGATTCAAAGTCAGATTTGACTGCAAAGCTTCTAGCTTGGGAAAATGGAAAAAAATATGTCAGTGACAAAAATTAGGTAGATGAGAAGGAAGAACTAGGTTGAAGAGAGAGAAGAATGGCAAAAAAGCAGCTTTCAGATTTAGAAATGCCAAATATAAAGTGATGGCAGAATATTCATAAAAGTTCTGTAAGCAGGGCTGGGAATATAGCTCAGTGGTAGAGAGAGCTTGCCTAGCATGCACAAAGCTCTGGGTTCCATTCCTCAGTACCACATGAACAGAGAAAGCCAGAAGTGGCACTGTTGCTCAAGTGGTAGAACACTAGCAAAAGAAGCTCAGGGACAGTGCCCAGGCCCTGAGTTTAAGCCCCAGGACTGGCGGGGGGAGGGGGGGGGAAGGGGGGACGGCGCGGGAAGCAAATACTAACTTTTTTCTCAAGACTAGGAGACAAATTACCCCTTAAAGCTAGAGATGAGGATTTAGCAGCTATTACATAAAAATTCAAGTAACTCCAAATATCCACAAGATGATAGTGTACTCAACATTACTACAACATTCTTTATTGACTTACTATAACATGTTTGTCTACTTCCTAGATACTTAGCTTTAGAGGTCAGCAACCATGTCTTTTTTCTTTCACTAAAGTCATCCAACAAATAGGTGCCAGGCTCTAGTAGAATAACAACAAAAACAAAAGTTCTTGTTCCTATAGAGGTTGGGTAAAGATTCTCAAGCATTCTTGAATAGTTGAATCATCCCTTACAGAACAGGCACTGTTTTTTGAGACAGATGCTGGCTACATAGCCCTACTGGCCTGGAGTTCACAATCTACCTTCTTCACCAGTCTCCCCAGGGCTACAATTTACAAGTATGCACCACCATACCCAGCTTTGTCCATTTTTAATAACATTTGTCTTTTTATTGTTAAGTTGTTAAAGCTTATATGTTCTGGAAGCAAATCCTTGGTCAGGATACAAATATTTTGTGACTTTTATCTCAATTTGTGGTTTGATATTCTAATTCTGGTAAAGTCTAATGTATCAGTATATTTTTTTCATTTATGTTACATGTTTGACCTATAAGAAATATTTGCCTATGCCCAGATCATAAAGATAATTTTGTATGCTTTCTAGTTTTATGTTTTACATTTTGATCAGTGATCCAGGATGAATTGTAACGAAGGTAACAATGCAGTTGCAGTTTGTTTTTTCCCGTTCAGTAGTTCCAGAGCTATTTGTCCTTTTTCACTGGATTGTTTTGCTGCCTTTGCCAAAAATCAATTAGCTCTACTAAGTGTAGGTTACTTACAGACTCTTGTTCTGTTCTCCTGACCTATTTTTCTACCTGTAGGCCAATAATATGACATTGTCATGGTTACTGAATCTTTTAAAGGCTAGAAGTCAGATAATTTAAGTCCTTCAGCTTCAGTGTCCTCTTTTCCAAATTATTTTGGCTCTTACAAATTCTTGGCATGTCAATTTCCATTTAAAAAAACTTTAATCAGCATTTCCTTGATCATAAGTCAACTGGAAGAGAACTAATAATTTTCCAATATATGAATATACGTACCAATTTATCAAGAGCTTTTAAAATTTCTTTTTGCAGTATGTCATAATTTTCAAGGCAAATGATTTTTTTGAGCATGTCAGTGCTAGGGTTTGAACTCAGGCTTTTGTCTGGCTCAAGGCTGGCACTCTACCACTTGAGTAAACCTTCTATTCCAGTTTTTTTCTGGTTAATTTGAGATAAGAGTCTCACAGATTTGTCTGCCTAGACTACATGCATAAGCCCAGATATTGCAAAGGATTTTCAGCTTTTATTTAAGTTTATTTGTTTATTTGCCAGTCCTGGAGCACTCAGGGCCTGGGCACTGTTCCTGATCTTCTTTGCTCAAGGCTAGCACTCTACCACTTGAGCCACAGCACCGCTTCCGGCTTTTTCTGTCTACGTGGTAACTGCCTAGCATGCTTCATGCATGCTAGGCAAGGACTCTACCACATTCCAGCCCTATGTTCACTTATTTTTGTTAATACCTAGAAATAAAAGTTTTAAAATTTTATCTTTTAGTCATATAACTTCTTACGCTCTTATAAGTTTTGTTGTTAATTCTGTGATGTTTTCTGTGTTAAAACAATAACAGCAAAACATCATGTCATCTAAGAGTTGAAGACTAGTTTTACATCTATTTTTCCAATTTTTATGTCGTTTATTATCTGTTGCACTGGTCAGGACCTACAACAAAATGCTGAATGGAGCTTGTCAGAGTAGGCAACCTTATCTTAAGTTATAAGGTTAGCTTTACATTTTTCATAACCACCTTTCATCAGGCTGAAAAAATTCCATTCTAGTCCTAGTTTGCTGGAAAAAGTTGCTAAATTTTATTTCTTAAAATACAGTCGCCCGTATACTGTAATCAAAGAATGCTGCTGGTGAGGCACTGGTGGCTCATGCCTCTACTCCTAGCTACTCAAAAAGGTTGAGATCTGAGGCTTATGGTTCTGCTGTTCAAAGCTAGCCCAGGCAACAAAGTCCCTGAGACTCCTATCTTCAATTAACCACTGGAAAATGGGAAGTAGAGCTGTGGTTCAAGGTAGTAGAGCACTAGCCCTGAGTGAAAGAGTTCAAGGATAGTGCCCAGTCTCTGAATTCAAGCCCTATGACCAACCAAGAAAAAAAAAAACAAAACGGTGAAAACAGGAAAAAAAAAATCAGCTAAGTTCTACCATCCACTGGATTTTTTTCCAGTCTCATTTTCTATATATGGTTCATCTTTTCCTCTTTCTCATATATCTGAAATCATACTGCATATATAATCTTAAGGGTTTTTGTTTAATATTTTTATCCCAATTATTTTCTTTATAGGTATACCAAGTAGTTTCAAGCTAGCTTAAAATGTGTCAAGATGTCACAATGCTAGTTTTATATAATAGTCATCATTCTTAAAATCACTGTCAAAACCACTTACCAGCTAACACATGTGTAGATAAAATATGTGAATCTCTCTATTTTAAGCCTCAAGATTTTTGTCTGTATACAGAGTCAATGAGAACATACAGGCTAATGTGAAAACTAATAATATATGTAAAATTCTGAGTACAGCACTTGTCACCTAGTGGATATTTAACAAATGTTAGCAATGATTATTCCATTAATACAATGTGATCTCCAAAATATACCCTCTGCAGTGGCAGTGCTAAAAAGTGGTGAAAACAGAAAATCTCCATTATCAGCCTCAATACTTAGTAGTGGACTAAGTAGATCTCAGGCTAGTTGTAACATGCAGATATGTGTTATTATTTAGGATGTCTTTTTTTGTGTGTGGCACTAAGATTGAACCCTTGAGCTACATACATGCTAGGCAAGGACTTGACCACTGAGCTACATCTCCAACCCAGACGTGTTTTAAACTGTGTAAAAATAAGAAATGGCCAACATTTATAGCTTCTAAACCACAAACATGGTTATTTCATACTATTCAACTTAATAAGTGCTAAAATATTGTAATTAAGCCTGCCACAAAATACACAGATTTCTTGATGCAGCAACAAGGAATCCAAAGGTCTGCAGGGCAGCAATTAGTCAAAAGAGAGCTCAGTAGTCATTGCTCTTCCCTTAAGATGGCCCTTGTCCTTTGTTATTTGTTATGGCCCACAGCCCTTACAATCTGACAATTTAGCTCATTTATGCTGGCTCCAGCAGCAATTAGAATTGGAAAACATGCACCACCAATGACTCAAGCCTGTAATCCTACCTATTAAGGCTGAGATTTTAGGATTATGGTTCAAAGCCAGCCCAAACAGACAAATCTCACCTCTAGCAAAAAGCCAGAAATGGAGGTGTGGCTCAAGTGGTAGAGCACAAGTCTAGAGCAGAAAAGCCAAGTGAGAGAGAGTTTACACAAGAGGGGAGAGCCAGGCAGACAGGAAAGAGGAGGAAGAGAGGGAGAGGGGAGAGAAGGGGAGGAGAGAGAGAAGGAGAGGGAGAAAGAGGGAAGGGTAGATAGAGGACAGGGAGAAGAAGAGGGGGAGAGGGAGAAGAGGAGGAGAGAGAAAGAAAGAGGGTGAGAGGAGAGAGAGAGAGAGGGGAGAGAGGAAGGGGGAGACAGGGGAGAGAGAGGAAGAGAGAGTGAGAGAGTGAGAGAGAAAGAAAATGGGGGTTTCTCCTATAAACATGTTTAAAGATACTTGATACAAGCCGGGCACCGGTGGCTCATGCCTGTAATCCTAGCTACTCAGGAGGAGGCTGAGATCTGAGCATCAGGGTTCAAAGCCAGCCCGGACAGGAAAGTCAGTGAGACTCTTTATCTCCAATAAACCACTAGAAAGCCAGAAGTGGTGCTGTGGTTCAAGTGGTTGAGCGTTGAGCGCTAGCCTTGAGCTGAAGAGCTGAGGGTCAGCACCCAGGCTCAGAGTTCAAGCCCCATGACTGACAAAAAAAAAAAAAAAAGATACTTGATGCAGCCAAGGGCCAGAGGCTCACTCAGGAAGCTGAGATCTGAGGATTGGGTCCCAGAGACTCTAATCTCCAATTAACCACTTAAAAGCCGAAAGTGGAGCTGTGGCTTAAAGTGGTAGGTAGCCTTGAGCAAAAACAGATCAAGGACAGCATCTAGGTCCTGAGTTCAAGCCCTAGGACCGACAAGACAAAAAAAAAAAAAGATACCTGATGCTTACTAAGTTTTCAAGTGCTCTCTAACTGGGTCTTTTTTTTTTTTAAACTTCACCCAAATAACAAATTTTGCTTTACTATGTGGTGATAGAACAGAGCATATTTTTACTTGTTCACTAAGATCTATTAACTCAAGTCTCCAGTGTGTAAAAGCCAAATTACAGAAAAACAAACCCACAAAGGTAAATTATGGGGAAGACGAGAAGACATCCAAATATTTGTCTTTGTCCGTCTCATCAGGTTATTACAACTCAGCAGTCCCTGGGGCACAATAACCATGCAAACCCGGAATGGGGGGCCGGGAGGGGCACGTACTGAACGCGGTCCCCACCCCCCTTCCCTCCGGATTGCCCAGAGAGAGAAAGTGCTACGTGGCACGGGCACTTTGTGATCGCTTCCGCCGTACGTTTGGACCCCAGGCCAGCAGGAGGGGATGGGGATGACTAGCCAGCCGAGCCCATCCCAGCCGTCAGAACGCTAAAGGAACCCGCGCAACACCCGCTCCTAGAACCCACGGATCGGCCGCGGCCCGCGGCGGGGGATGCGCAGCGTC
>NW_012267248.1:16896377-16908046 GCF_000151885.1 Dipodomys ordii | reverse complement strand
AAAAAAAAAAAAAAGTCTCTCAGACTGCCCTGCTCAGGCTGGCTTTGAACCACGATCCTCAGATCTCAGCCTCCTGAGTAGCTAGGATTACAGGCATGAGCCACCCGCACTCGGCAGGAACTGATAATCTTATTTCAAAATCACCTTGTATAAATACATTTTACTCTATTCAAACTAGCCAGTCGAGTCAATTGTGAACCTGAGCTCAACCAATCTAAGCAGAGGGGCAGGACCTGATGCATTAGCAATAAATATTGGCGCAGACTGCATGTTTGCTTGCCAGATTTTTGGCTAATGGCACACCTTGCTGTGCAGAAATAAATTTTGCCTTGTTGAGACAGTTCTTTACTTTCATGTCTATTGTTGTGACTCCACTGGTTCTTGGAGAGCATATATATACATATAACAATTACTTAAGGGGAGCAATCTTGGTCTCATGAGATGATTTTCCAGGATGCAGCCTCATCATGATAAGAAATTGACCTCATTCTGGGGTGAATTGTCCTTCAAGGTTCTCTGGTTACTTTGAGGTAATTTAATTCCTTTTTTATAATGATGTTATCCTCAGGCCTACCTTTACTGGAATCCAAAGTGATTGCCAAGAGACTATAAAGAGAACAACTAAAGCAAACACAAAATAGAGACAGAGATGTCAGGTTTTCCCGCTTTTAGTTAATTTTGGTCAGTAAAAACAGTTTTGAGTACCTATTACAAATAAACTTTTTTTTTTCTTGTTGTTGGTCATGGGGCTTGAACTTGGCCTGGGCTCTGTCTCTCAGATCTTCAGCTCAAGGCAAGTACTCTACCACTTGAACCACAGGGCCACTTTCAGTTTTCTGGTGATTTATTGGAGATGAGTCTCACTTTCCTGCCCAGGCTGGCTTTGAACCGCCATCCTCAGATCTCAGCCTCCTGCATAGCTAGAATTACGAGTGAGCCACCTGCACCTGGCACAAACACACTTTCAATGGTTTGTGTCTGTGATAACATTATTAGCCTTTGGAGTTTGAGTACTTACTGAAGTTGCCTATGAGAAATCTCTATCCTTCTGTTCAGTCTACAAGGTTGAGGTTTCCTGTGAATCTGAAAGTTTTAATTACAGTACAGTAGGTTTTCTTAAAGAGTTTATGATTCTATCCTCCATTTTAATTGTTCTTTGAAATTTCCCCCATCATTTAGGACTAGCTGATATCTATCACTGGGGTTTGTACTGGAGGCCTTGTTGTTAGGTCTGTCCTGGAGAACAGTACCTCCCCCTTCCTCTTGTGAAAGACCTCACATAGCCTTACCAGAAATCACCTGCCTAAAACCTGTAATCAACTGACTGTAGATCTCCTGATTGTGATCTCAGGTTCTGAGGTTACTTCCTGAACTGCCCTGGTCACACCTTCTTCAGACAGTAAGAGGTTCCCCAGGCTCTGAGGATCACTTCCATATCTGCTGTGGTCACACCTCCCCCATTTTCCTATAAAATCCCCGCTTACCTAGTCCCTCCCTCTTATCTCTCTTCATGCCTCCACCTTTTTCTCTCTTCCTCCCTCTTCTCTCTCCACATGCCTCCTTCTCTTATGGGCCAGCAGTTTGTTCTTCCCCCCAATTAACTCTTGTCTGCCTGAACCTTGCACTTGTGAGATGTTTTACCACTTGAATTACATGCTCGAACCTTTTTGTTTTTATTTTATTTTTAAGATAAGGTCTCACTTTTGCCTTGGCTAGCTTTGGACTGAGCCCCATGAACTGGGATTATTGGCACACATCGCCATTTCTGTCTTGTCTATGGTAGTCAGAAAGAAGTAGGGAAAAGCGTTAAGATTAAAACCCTGCCTGTCTCTAGACTAAAAACCTAGAATATATGTGCAATTTAGCAAAAGTGTTGCTTTAGTAAACTCTTTTTCTTTCTTTTCTTTCCTTCTTTCTTTCTTTCTTTTTTTTTTGGCCATTCCTGGGGCTTGAACTCAGGGTCTGGGCACTGTCCCTGAGCTTCTTTTGCTCAAGGATTGCACTCTACCACTTGAGCCACAGCACCACTTCTGGCTTTTTCTGTTTTTATGGTACTGAGGAATCAAACCCAGGGCTTCATGAATGCTAAGCAAGCACTCTACCACTAAGCCACATTCCTAGCCCAGTAAATTATTTCCTTAGGTACCTAATGATACTCGTTATAAATTGCCAGAGGGTTTCCAAGGATTATACCAGTGGTTAATCTGACAGTTCTCTCTCTCTCTCAATTTCTCTCTCTCAAGCTCTCTCTCTCTCTCCCCACCCCCACCTCTATCTGTGCCAGTCCTGGGGCTTGAACTCAGGGCCTGGTTGCCTGGTTGCTGTCTCTGAGCTTTTTTGCTCAAGGCTAATACTCTACCACTTGAGCCTCAACTCCATTTCTAGCTTCTTTTGGCAAATAATTGGAGATAAGAGTCTCATAGGCTTTCCTACTTAGGCTGGCTTTGAACTGCAATTCTGGGATCTCAGCCTCCTTAGTAACTAGCATTAGAAGTATGAGCCATTGTCACCTGCCAAGTACACTGTCTCTTTTATAGCAGAGTTTAATGTAGTATTCCTCACAATAACTATTACTTTCTTAACATATTAAAACAATTACTGTATCTCATCCTTCTTAATTGGTCCCTAACACAGACTTCAGTTTGAAAATATTTTAGGAAAATCAGTGTCATGTCTCATTTAAATACTATAATTATTTCACTTTTAGAAAGTAACTAAAATTTAACATTTTTCATTGAAAACAGTTTCAAGACTGATGATATAGCTTAGTGATATATTACTTGCCTAGTTTTTTTTTGTCTGTCCTGGGGCTTGAACTCAGGGCCTGGGCACTGACCCTTGAGTTTCTTTTGCTCAATGCTAGCACTTTATCACTTGAGCCATAGCTCTATTTCTGGCTCTCTCTGTTTGTGGTACTGAGGAATCAAACCCAGGGCTTCATGCATGCTAGGCAAGCACTCTACCACTAAGCCACTTTCCCAGCCCTTGCCTAGTATGTTTGAGGGCCTCGGTTTGAATCCCAGAACTGCAAAAGAAGCAGAAGAGGAAGAAGGAGAAATCACAATTCTATAAACAATATTGCAAAAAGAAAAACAATTGTCATTTTTTCCTCACTTGTTAAAACTTGCCATAATGGACATTTAGTTTGTATGTTATGTTGATAATAGCAGCATTTGAAGTGCCTCTAATTTGGAGTCATTTTTTGCTGAAACCTGTCTGTGAGAAAATTGCTGATAGCAAGCTTACTGTTATTGACAATCTAAGTACTAAGCTAAAATCATCCTCTTATTTTCTATCAATTTTCTCACATTCTTAGTTGGCTTTCTCTTGTACTGTTCTTGTCGCTCAGAGTATTTTAAATGGAATAGGAGAAACATACTTCTCAATGTGTCATCAATAGATTTTGGAGAAAAGAATTAGAGTAGAAAATTTCTGTTTCTAGGTCATTAGTGAAATTCAAAATCCAAGGCTATCGCTAATTCTAATTACCATGGGTAACCAAGAAAGGCCAGGCTAGTTTACAGTACTGACACATGGTTATTACTCTAAAGCAATCTAATTATGTGTGTGACTATAATAACAGCCAGCTTTTTATTTCTTCAAAATGAATCAAAATGGGCTAATTATCAGATTTGTAAATCAAGGATTCAAATCATGAAAGATTAGTGTACTCAAATATGTATGAATGTATGTATATATGTTTATACATACTTCTAGATCTATCTCTCTCTCTCTCTCTCTCTATATATATATATATATAGAGAGAGAGAGAGAGAGAGAGAGAGATACACACAGAGATAGAGACAGACACAGAGAGAGAATCTTTCTGTGGCTAGCTTCAAACTCAAGATCCTCCTGTCTTAACCTCTGAAGTGCTGGGTTTACAGGTGCACCTTACCACATCTAGCAGACTTGTATATTTTAATCAGATTAATCAGTTCCAGTTTTGAGTGTCATCATGGAGAATTAGAACTGATTGAAAATTAAATTGTAGTTGGAGTAAAGGGATAAGTCTTTCCCCAACAGGTGGTGCTAGCTGTCCTCTAATGAGCTGCCCTGGGTTTACCCTTTCTTCACACGTTCCATGACACTGAAGATAAAGAGTGATGTAGGGATTTGTATGGAATATATTCAGTGCTGGCTGAACAGAACGTTCTATGATAAAAGTGTTCTATGTCTTCACTGTCCAATTCTGCACTCACCTGATAGGACCACTGAAAAATGTAAAGTCAAATTTTAAATGCTATTTGCTACCCAAGCCACATTTGAAGTACATTTGTAGTATGCACATTTGGCTCAATACAGCTCAGTTTTCTGGAAATCCAGGGGACAGAAGAACACATTAATGAGCACCACAAGGAAGCAATTAGCAATCATCCATTAGCCAAGGACAAGTACACAGAGTATTCAATGAAGACATTCAAGAAAAATATAAAAAGGAGGGAAACAAAGGAGGAGGCAACAATGCTTGATAGGAAATGTATTCATTACCTTACTCATGTAACCACTCTGAACAGTATTGTTACAATAAAAAAAAATATTAAAATTTTAAAAAAGGGAGGGAAAGTGGTTATGAGCACTGTTGGAAGATGGAGTTGGGGGTTGAGAGGGGAAAAACTGGGAGAAAATGAGGGAGGAGGTGACACTGTTCAAAAAGACATGTACTCATTACCTGACATGTAACTGTACCCCTCTGTACAACACCTTTACAATGATTTTTTTTTTTGGTTGGTCGTGGGGCCTGAACTCTAGGCCTGGGCATGTCCCTGAGCTCTTCAGCTCAAGGCTAGTTCTCTACCACTTAAGCCCACAGCACCACTTCTGGCTTTTTCTGCTTATGTGGTGCCGAAGAATTGAACCCAGGGCCTCATGCATGCAAGGCAAGCACTCTACCACTGAGCCACCTTCCCAACCCTACAATGATTTTTTTTTTAAAGATGTAATGGTCTCTCATTCTGTGGTCCAGGACTCCTTGATATGCATCATGGGGCCTTTCCTGTAGAGCCACTGGCATATGAGGAGGAGTAAGGTGGGTGTGGGAAGCAGGAGGTTGTGAAGGATAATGGGAAGCAAGAGGGCTGGGCTCATGTCCCACCATGTATGTCTGTACATCCTCATTATTCTCAGATCATTTTTTTAAAGAGATAGATCAAGGTGCATGAATCCTAAACATGTATTAAGCAAAAGAAGTGAGATGCAATAGAATATTTTCTGTTAAATTCTATTTGGGGAGGTTTGAAGCTAGCCTTAGTGGGAAAGTCCATGAGACTCTTATCTCCAATTAACCACCTGAAAACTAGAAGTGGCATTATGGCTCAAAGTGGTAGAGCGCTAGGCTTAAGCAAAAAAGCTCAAGAATAGTGCCCAGGCCCTGAGTTCAAAACCGACAACCACTACCACTAACAACAAAAACTCTATTTGGTGGGTTAGTCTTTGTATGTAGTGTGTGTGTGTGTGTGTGAGCTCTAGTACTGTGTCTTGAACTCAGGGCCTAGCTGTTGTTTCTTAGGGTTTTTTTGTTTGTTTGTTTTGTTCAAGGCTGATGTTCTTCCACTTGAGCCACAGCTCCACTTCTAGCTTCTGGTGATTAATTGGAAATAATTTTATGGACTATCCTGTCTGAACTGTCTTGGAACATCGATCCCCAGATCTCAGCCTCCTGAGTAGCTAGGATTACAGGCATAAGCCACCATTATCTGGCTGTAACTCTACTTGTAAGAAGTTCAGGAAGCAAGATAATGTGTGTAAATAGAATTCAATGTAGTGTTTGTTTTGGGGAAGTACAGATTGGTAGGAGGAACTTTCTAAGATGAAACTACTACACTTAGATTGAAGTATTGACTACACAGGTGACTATCTTTGTCAAAAATTAATCAGATTGTACACTTAGAATATATTATTTCCCAGGGTGTACATTTTTTCCTTAAAATGCTTCAGTTTTTAAAAATTAAGGTTTGGTGCAGAGGATCACCAGAAAGTAACAACAATAAGTTCTTTAAAATTTAATCTCTCCTTTCAACCAGCTGTATTAGTATACTAGCCAGTGTGAGATGATTATAGACATAATGGAGTAGTATCCTTTGCTGTGGGCTGGTGGAAGCAGAGCTACCGGGCGCAACTCTTACAGTGAGCTTCAGACTGCAATAAGAGAAGCTAAAAGACATACTTCTGTCCATTTGTCCAGACAGTGACTTCATGTGAAATGGAAAATGCCCTTTCATAAACTCTGGTTCTACCAATTGAAAAGAAATGTTAAGCCATCAGCAAGCATGGCACTATTCTAATTGCTGCATTTTGTCTTTAGTACCTGATAGAATTCTTGGATAGAATGTGTGAGTCTCTAAGTCCAAAATCTCACTACTGAGAAAAAAAAAACGAAACAAAAGTAGAAATGCTGGGGACTGTAGCTCATGGTAAAGTCTTGGATTACATTCTAGCAAAACACATACATGCGCGCGCGCGCGCGCACACACACACACACACACACACACACACACACATAGAGCATGTTTTTGGTTTCATGGTTTTGGTTTTCTGCATTGAGACAGGGTCTTACCATGAGGCCTAGGCTGATCTCAAACCTTCTATCTGTTGTCTCATCCTTCTGGGAATACAAGCATGTCTCACCATGCCTATTCATAGGTTAAAGTCATAACTCCCCATGTGACAGTATTTTGAAGGAGGTATTAAGGTTAAATGAGGTAATGGGGTTGGCTCCAGCTGGATTGGATGCATGAGAGACTGGAGGAGAGAGCAGATGATGCAGTTGTTAAATAGAGAAGGACTTTGGGAGATAGTGAAATGTATGAATCGTGTTAAGGAAACTTTACAATGCTGATTATAACCATCTCTTCGTTTCCCTTCAAAGCACTGAGGAAAATCTATAATAACCATCAGTGGTTTGAATCTAATGCATCAAGTCTGACTTACAAATGAAAATGGAATAAGACAGACACTGGAAAAGGAATCCAACTATGCACAGATGATACTTCTTCCATACATGTGAGCAAAGAGAGAGGAGGGAGGAGAGAGAACCTGGAGACACATACACCAAAATGTTAATTTTTGTCATTCACTAGTAACAGTAATAGGGATGAGATCATAAATAATAATTTTCAAATGATTTTTGTACTTTGTTGGCTTTTTCAGTTTTTATGGTGACATTATTTAAAAATATTGAAAGTCTTAGTAATGACAGATTATTGTTACTTTTGTGTGCTGCAGTTTGAACATGAGATCATGCAGGCTAGGCTAGTGTGCAGCTGATTTGTGTGTGTGTGCATGTGCACGTGCATGTGTGTGCGTGCGTGAGTACATGTGCGCATGCACGTACTGGTCTAAGGCTTGAACCGTGGGCCTGGGCACTATTCCTGAACTTTTTCTTCTCAAGGCTCTATCACTGGAGCCACAGCTCCACTCCCAGCTTTTTAGTGGTTAATTATAGATAAGAGTCTTATGGACATTACTACCTGGGTTGGCTTCAAACCATGACCTCAGATCTCAGCCTCCTGAGTAGCCAGGATTATAGTTGTGAGCCACTAGCACCCAGCAGTGCAGCTGATATTTTTGAGTACATGTATGATTGTATACTAGGTACCCTTCTAACTGATTACATGTATAGTTTTCCCTTATCTAAAATTTGTTTTCCATGGTTTCACTTACCTGAACAGTATAAAAATAGTAAATTGAAAATTCCAAAAATAAACAAGTTTTAATATAGTACAATATATAGTATATTGTTATGGTTATTCTATTTTTATCATTGATAATTTCTTAGTATGTGTTAAACTTTACCCTAGGTACTTATATACATGTTACTAAACTCAAGTTTGTTACTCAAAAAGGAAAATAGCTTGCCAGGTTCAGTGGTACATGCCTGTAACCTCAGCTGCTTGGGAAACTATTGGTAGAATGATCTTGGGCACCTTTGGAACATTGTATTTTCCTAATAGGTTTTCTAAGAAATTTCTGGTTTGCTCCCCACTTCATCTTTTATGATACTTCTCATTACTAGATCTTTACTTATTAGTTTTTAGACCACAAACAACTCTTTCTACCATCTTTTACAAAAATTTCTTTCCATACAGTGTTTTAAAGATTTTAAGCATCCTGTGATCATCTACTTACATCATTCATTTCTGCTAGCAGTTTTGAAATACATCCCACCAAAAGTTAGGGAAGTGAATCTTTAGTAAAAATAATTATTGCTTTTGTTTGTTTTATGCCAGCCCTATGACTTGAACTCAAGGCCTGGGTGTTGTCTTTGAGCTTTTTTTTTTTTTTTTGGTCGGTTGTGGGGCCTGAACTCTGGACCTGGGCACTGTCCCTCAGTTCTTCAGCTCAAGGCTAGCGCTCTACCACTTGAACCACAGTACCACTTCTGGCTTTTTCTGCTTATGTGGTGCTGAGGAATCGAACCCAGGGCCTCATGCATGCAAGGCCAGCACTCTTCCACTGTGCCACTGTCCCAGCTCTGTCATTGAGCTTTTTTGCTCAAGGCTTGTCATCTACCACTTAAGCCATAGCTCCACTTTCAGCTTTTTTTGGTACTTAATGGGAGATAAGCGTCTCATGGACTTTCTTGCTTGACTGGCTTTGAACCACAATCCTTAGATCTCAGCCTCCTGAGTAGCTACTATTGCAGGTGTGAGCCACTGGTACCCAGCTTAGTAAATATAATTATTAACCATGGAGTACACGAAGTCAAGATGCAAGCATGGCTTAATAGATCAACATCGGGATCTCTCAAAGCACCCTCAAGTAGTACTCTGATCTCAAGCTGTAGATTCTAGGCCAATAGAAGTGGTACAGCAATAAAAATTCTCCACCCATTTCTCTGAATCACAACTTTGGAGGAAGAATTTCTTATCCCTTACAAGCTGCAATGTGTATACCCCCTGTAGGGTTGTGTACAGGCCATGAGCAATCAGGGCATCAGACAAGCTTGTGTGTCCTCATTTCCAGGAATGACTGTAGAGAACAGAGCAGCTAATCTTACTGGCAAAATGGAAGGAAGCCAAAGGGAGCTGCAAGTCACCAAGCACCAGGACATTCAATGCTTTAAAATAGCTGCTTTCACTTTATGGGTCATTTGAGAAAATCAAAACAGGACTTAAAAACAAGTTGTAATAGAACGTTACCCAATGCACACAAGGATCTGCCACCGTTTTGCTTAATGTTTTTATTTTTTTTCCATGTTTACTTCTGAAACTTTAAATCCTTTCTCCCAAGTCATTCATGCCCTTAATGATTTAATTTTCTTCTAGGTACAATCACTATGCATAGGGTAGCTCACTAGTCTCTTCGTGAATAGCTGTGTCCACCTCCCCATCATATGGCCTATCTAAGTACACTTTGCTTTTCATTCTCCCATCACTCCTATTTACTTTAATGGCTTCTCCATCCACTCAACTGTTAACAATAAAACCCCAGTTATGTTTCCTCCTTTATCTCTGCTGTGCTACTCTCCCCATACACAAACATTCAATCAAGCATCAAATCAAGTTACTTGGGCTAAGGAATGTTTCAAGAATTCTTGGACTTTACAAAAGTCCCTTCTGTTTCTGTTAGTTGGTAACAATATAAATAGTAGCAGTATGCAATATTTATCTGTCCCTTTCCGTTCTTTATTACTGCCCCCACGGAAATAATATGGGCTCCATTGATGTCAGCAGGCAGAACTACAGCAGTAAAATGTATTTTAGATGAATGATTATTGCAGATTCTGCTGTGACTAGATTTACTATAGATACATTTGTGGGTTTAGATATCTATTTACACAAGTAATAACGTATGATGGCTACACTTCTCCTGTATAACACCAAGTCCACCATTTACTAACTGTGTAATCCTGGGCACTCTGTGAACTGAAGGTAAATAATCCCATTAACAACCTCATAGGTAAGGATGAGAGTTGGATATGTTAATACATGAAAAGCACTTGGAATAGTGCCTAGTGTACAGCTCTGTAAATGTCATTTGGTTTTACTCTATGAGAGCTGTGGTTTTTAGCCAATTCACTCATAGATACAGGGAGGGTTTTGTGAGAGTAATATTAAGTACAGCTGAGTGGGCCCAGGAATTAATATCATATTTATATTATGTCTGGAGGGTAGAGTTTCAAATAACGTGTTCACTGAGAAAGGCAATATTTTCAAGTTAGAATGTTCCATTTACATATAACATATAAAGTAATAAGAATAGAAGTTTATAGTCTTCCTGCATGTTAGCTTCCTTTACACTTTTTTTCAAAAGATGTATCTGACTTTTTTACATGAATATATCTTGTCTTACTCAATCCAGTTGTGGCAAATTAAGGAAGGAGATGGAAGGGTAGAAAGAGCTGAAGCTTTCAATATGTAGAAACCTTAGAATAGAAACCCCAAAAATGTTAGCACTAGTAGCATCGAAAATAGTTTTTCAGACATTCTGCCTAACTCTGGATAAAAACAAGAGTATGATATCTTCAATTTCTTCATTGGGTAATTTAAAGCCTGGTTATAATGTGAACATTAGCTGTATATATCACGTTACTTGAGTTCAGCATCGATTACAATCTAAATAAAACTAGTCATGTTTTCTTTTGAAACTACTATTCAAAATAACTTCATCTATGAAGTTAATATTAATATAAATATTTTGCTTAACTCTTTGGTTTGCTATATTTTGTGTTTTAAGTTTTTTTAATTTTTATTTTATTTGAAACAAGGTGTGGCTGTGTAGACCAGTTCTGGCCTCATACTAAAAATTCTCCTGTCTCAGACTTCTAAATGGTTTTGGATGTGTGTGTGTGTTTGTGTGTGTGTGTGTGTGTGTGTGTACTGGGGCTTGAACTCAGGGCCTAAGCTCTGTCCCTTAGCTTTGCTAGCTCAAGACTGGCACTCTGCCACTAGAGCTATAACTCTATCTCTGGAGAGAAGAGTCTGATAGTCTTTCTTGCCTGGGCCGGCTTCAAACCTTTAATCCTCAGATCTCAGCCTCCTGAGAAGCTAAGATTATTGTGTGAGCCACAGGCTCCCAGCTAAGTGGCTTTCGAGAATTAGGCACCAGAAAACCGGAAGTAGTGCCATGACTCAGAGTGGTAGAGCACGAGCCTTGAGCAATACTCTATTCAGATGGACCATAACATAGTATCTAATGCATACGGAGAGCATGCTATAGAACCCAGGTGACATTCTAAGACGTTGATTTTTATGTGAAAAGAAAAACAAAATGCATAGAATTGTGGCAGCTTTTACATAATACATCAGAAGGAAAAAGTAGGGCAGCACTGAATACTTGCGTGTATTTGGGCGAATAGGCCAGTGTTTTTGGTTCACGATGTAGATTGACACTATCTTTTAGGAACTAAAACCTTTTCACTTTTTTACTTCTTTTTCTAGAAAAAAAATCAGTCATAAGGTATTTTTCAGAGTTATTCGTTTCGGCTGCTTTGGGAAATAAACAATACGGGAAAGTTAATAGTCTTCGGAGCACGCACACGCATCCATCCAATCCCCAGGCTCGTCCCACGCCCCGCCCCGCCAGCTTCGGAGTACTACTCGCGGAGCTGTGGGCGCCCGGCCTGGGGAGGAGCCCGGGGCCTGGGGAGGAGCCCGGGGCCTGGGGAGGAGCCCGGGGCCTGGGGAGGAGCCCGGGGCCTGGGGAGGAGCCCGGGGCCTGGGGAGGAG
>NW_012267248.1:16878167-16893631 GCF_000151885.1 Dipodomys ordii | reverse complement strand
TGGCGCTGTGGCTCAAGTGGTAGAGCACTAGCCTTGAGCTGAAGAGCTGAGGGACAGCGCCCAGGCCCAGAGTTCAGGCCCCACGATTGGACCCCCCCCCAAAAAAAAATTTCCATGAATAAAACCTCTGTCCATAGTTCAAGACTTAAATGTAGATTGTGAATGCATATGTAAGAGAACCTGTTTAACATTTTTCCTACTAGGACTTGTTATTGTTCTTTGGCTCTGACATAGATATTTCCTTGTAGATAATTGTCCTGGGTACCCCTGCAGAAGAAGATGGTGGTGGCAAAATTGATTTAATTGAAGCAGGAGCTTTTAAAGACCTTGATGTTGTCTTTATGGCCCATCCATCCCAAGAGGATGCTGCTTATCTACTGGATGTGGCTGAACATGAGTAAGTAATTCTGTTGGAAGACTTGAAATCAAGGAAAACAGATGTAGATAATTTTGATATCTAAGCCAGGGACTAATACTCCACATTTATACATTTAAGAACTAAACTGAGCCGAGTGTGTTGGTGTTTGCCTATAATCCCATCATTCAGGAGGAATAGTGCAATGGCATCACCCCCTCCCCATCCCATCATAGTTCAAGCTACTTGGGAGGCTGAGGTAGGAACATCACTTGGTCCATGAGTTCAGAGTAGTCTTAGCCACCTGAGACCCTTTCCCCTTACCAACTAAAGCAAAAATTAAACTGAAAGATAATTATATAATATCTTTATTTATGTGGAATGGCGTTGGGCCAAGCCCCTTCTAATTGGGTGTTTATAATTGAACTATTAAAAGAGTGTTTAAAAAGCATAGGAATGACAAACAGCATGTTAACATTCATGTTCTATATGGTATGTGTGTGTTTATGCATGTGCTCGTTTAGCACCTGGGTTCTGTCCCTAAGCTTTTTTTTTCCTCCTCAGGGTTAGTGCTCTACCACTTGAACACAGCTCTGCTTCCATCTTTTTGATGGTTAATTGGATATCAGAGTCTGATGGACTTTCCTATCCAGGCTGCCTTTTTATTGTAATCCTCATATTTCAGCCTCTTGAGTAGCTAGGATTACGGGTGTGAGCCACCAGCCCACTGGGCTCATGTGATGTTTGAACTCTGAGAGTTTCTGGAAAACACCTTTTTTTTAAAATACGTTTTTTTTTTATCGTGAAAATACTGTACAGAGGGGTTGCAATTACATGAGCAAGGTATGAGTACATTTCTTATCAAGCATTGTTGCCTCCTCCTTTGTTTTTCCCCTATCATCCCTTCCCTCCCATCTCTACAACTATACCCCCCCCATCTATCTTTTGATGAGGAGGTCTCTTTGTAATTGATATTAGTAGAGAACAGTTTTATTCGTTTTGGGAAGACAGTATACTTCTCTGTTTCATTTATTTTAGTTTGGTTCTTTGCAGAGAGTCTAGATGATGCCCTAAAAAGAGAATATAGAACCTGAGCAGCTGCATATTTATTGAAATTTGTCAACCTATACTTCTCAGATTTGCCTGTTGCCGAAAGCTCACTTTTTTGGTACCTGTAAGCTTGTATCATTGAAGTGGCTTGAATTTTCACACTGGAAATTGTTAGGTATTTAAAGAGGTTGCTCTGTAAGAACACCACCACACAAGTGGTATGCAGGTAAGGGATAGGTTTATTCAACGCACTAGCTGGCACTAGGCCAGCGCTCCACGAAGCTGGAAAAGGGGCAGTCTGGCACCAGGCCATGCCTTATCTATGGTAGGTGTGGCCAGGTAAAGGGAGGTGGGAGGTGGAAGAAATGTGTGGCCACATCAGATCTAGATGTGACCTCAGTGGTTGCGGATGTGACCTTCACGTGTGCCAGTGGCCTAGGAACGCAGGTACTGGGTGGAGACTTACTTGGTCACGAGGAGGGAGGAGTCTGCTTGCCATTTAAGAGCGGACCTTAGAGAAATTTTAACCATCATCATTGTCTGGTTAGTAGCTCCTAGTCTACACTGCCCAGCTACTTAAGTGATTTTCGCTGTATAGCCTGGCTCTTGGCAGTAATAGCAGAACTGTCCCAGCAGTTGATTGTATTCAGGTCCCATTTATCACCAGGGTTTTGATTTTAGAGGTTGAGCATTTTAGCTGTTTGGTATCTTTATTGTCATCACTAGGAATTGGCATTGTGAAAATTGGAAGACTTAACTTTAGTTTCAGAGGTAATATAATAACACTTGAATAGCTCTGGAAAACATTAAGGATTAGAAATGCTTGCTAATTCCTCTGGCAGGGAACTGTAGTTGTCCACAGGCTTCCCAGCCTACAAGAGTTAAACTTAAGCTTTTTAGTCTTGATTAGCTTTCTTGGCTCAGTCCTCTTCTTAGTGTCTGGCTTATCCTTTTAATACTATTTGGATGAATTGCCTAAGTAATTACCTGCATAAGGTATTTTTCTGGTTGGCCTCAAACTTAAGATCTTCCTGCCTTAGCTTCCCTCATGCTGAGATTACAGCTTGCACCACCACATCCAGCTCTAAATTATATTTTTCTTTCCTAAATTAAGTTTTGAAGGAAGATTTTTCTTCTCAAGAATTTACCTCAATATATTGTTCTAGTTGGTGTGTGTATATGTGTGTGTGTGTTGTTGTTGTGTTTTTTTGTGTGTGATGGTCTTGAACTCAGTCAAGGCCTGAGCACTGTCTCTGAGCTTTTGTGCTCAAGGCTGGTGATCTATCACTTGAGCCACAGCTGCACTTCCAGTTTTTTCGGTAGTTAATTGGAGAGAAGAGTCTCAGGGACTTCACTGTCCTGCCTGGGTTTGAATAGTGATCCTCAGATCTCAGCCTCCTGAGTAGTGATGATTACAGGCATGAGCCACCAGCACTTTAGGGTTATTAATATTTGCTTTTAAAAAACTAAACAACTAGGCTCTGGTGGCTCATGCCCGTAATCCTAGCTACTCAGAAGGCTGAGATTCAAGGATCATGGTTCAAAGCCAGCCTGAGCAGGAAAGTCCATGAGACTCTCTTATCTCCAATTAACCTCCAGAAAACTGGAAGTGGTGCTTCTCCAATTAACCACCAGAAAACTGGAAGTGGTGCTGTGGCTCAAGTGGTAGAGCACTCGCCTTGAGCTGAAGAGCTCAAGGACAGCACCCAGGCCCAGAGTTCAAGCCCCACGACTGACCAAAAAAAAAAAAAAGCAACTGAAGTTTACCTTGAAAATAATTTCTTACTAATTTGTTTAAAATATGCTAATTAAGGAAAACTACTATTGCTAATGTAAAACAGCCACTTGCATTTTTTCCTTTAATAGTTTACTATTCTTTAGTTATGTAGATTTGAACTTGGAAGAAATGGTACCAAAGCTATTTTCATGTAGGATTTCTTTTCCATGTTATAATATTGACAGTTTTGATGAAATTCTAGTTTTAAGATAATGGTGCTAATATATAGATTATGTATCATATGCATTTATGTATATAATATATACAAGTATATATCATGAATGATATATAATATATGCTGTAATATATATATATATATAAAATAATTATCCTAAAATCTTAGAAGTTTCTTGTGATGCTTTGTGCATGTTAGGCAAGGTAATTTTACCTCTGAGCTGTATCCACAGCTCTGTGAATTAGTTTGGAGTAATATTTAGTTAATTATTAGACTTCAGAAAAAGTAGTTTTCAATAATTGTTTGCCTCCTAGTGTGACTGTGAAATATTATGGGAAAGCGTCTCATGCTGCTGCTTACCCCTGGGAAGGAGTCAATGCCTTGGATGCAGCTGTTCTTGCCTATAACAATCTGTCGGTGTTACGGCATCAAATGAAACCAACCTGGAGAGTTCATGGTAGTACTGTTTAATATTTTCCATAACATGATGACATATTTCAACACAATGTAACTATTTGACTTTTTTTTAAAAAAAGGATTGAAAATATAATATATGCTATATATGGATATTTTAAAATTTTAAAACAGATTTTTCAGAAATTGATTTAACAGAATAATATACCAATTGGGCTGGAATTTGGTTTAGTGGTAGTGCTTGCCTAGCATGCATGAAGCCCTGGGTTCAATTCCTCAGTACCACATAAACAGAAAAAGCCAGAAGTGGCACTATGGCTCAAGTGGTAGTGTTGGCCTTGAATAAAGGAAGCTCAGGGACAGTGTCCAAGCCTTGAGTTCAAGACTCAGGACTGGTTAAAAATATATGTATATATGCCAAGAGGCATAAACGGTGTCATATTTTAGTAAGAAATACAAGGTTTTGGCTCTTGAGTGGTAGTGGGTTTGAACCTAGGACTTTACACTTGCTAGGCTGGCACTCAGTAGGGGGGCAGCAAAAATGTAAGATTTGGGCTGAGATCTGGGCTGATCTACTTGAGACATTTTACCACCTGAGCCTCTCTGCCAGCCCTTTGGTTACTTTTGAGATAGAGTCTTGTTTTATGCCTGGGCCAGCCTGGACCGTGGTCCTCCTGTTTGTGCTTCCCACATCACTGGGATGACAAGCCTATACCCCCGTAACTAGCCATTGTGCTTGCCTTAAAGCTGAGATGATAAACATGTGGCCACTGTACCAGTATTGGTGAATTTACTTTTTGCCCAGACTAGAGCTGAGTCATGATTCTACAATTTCTGCCTCCCAAGTAGAAAGCTTACAGGCTTAAACTGGGTACATAATTGTCTCTCTTATTTTTTTGGTGCTAATATCAGAGCTTGACCTTGAGGCCTTATGCTTCCCTTGGCTTACTCGCTCACAGCTAATGCTCTACCACTTCATCCACACCTGCAGTCTGGCAATTTGCTTCTTAATTCGAAATGAAGTCTCAAGGATTTTTCTGCCAGGCTGGTTTGAAACTTCAGACTTTTGCCTTCTAGGTCAACAGGCATGAGCCATCAGTGTCTGGCCTTTTTTTTTTTTCTTAAGCAGTACCGAGGTTTTTAACTTAGGGCCTTTGTGTTTGGTAGCAGATGATTTACAACTTGAGCCACATCCTTATCACTTTTTGTTTAAGTTGAGTTTTTTGGATCTTTTTAATTTTTTTTGGCCAGTCCTGGGGCTAGAACTCAGGACCTGGGCACTGTCCCTGGGCTTCTTTTTGCTCAAGGCTAGCACTCTACCAATTGAGCCATAGTACCACATCTGAATTTTTCGTTCTATGTGGTACTGAGGAATTGTACTCTGGACTTCATGCATGCTAGGTGAGCACTCTACCATTAAGCCACATTCTCAGCCCAGATCTTACATTTTTGCCCAGGGCCACCCCTGATCTTGATTCACTACCTATGCTTCTACTGTTACAGAACACAGTGAGTAGGGCTATCCCTACTAATAAAGTGTTGTCTTAAGAGCACACATTTCTTTTTTAGTTTATGTCCTTATGATTTAGGAAATTGTTCAATATCTATTCTTTGCCTGATTTTTTTTATAAGTTAAAGTCAGTTTGTAATTGTTCCTTTTATCAATTTTCCCCTTGAGTTCTTTAAAAGGAACACAATATTTTAAAGTAGATCATATGAAATTAGATTTTATGTATCATTTTATTACTTTGACTAGATGAATCTTTATTCTGTATAGTTAGAAAAAATATGTTTTGGAGGTTTTTAGTACTTAGTGTTCTTTGATATGCATTTGGTATTTTCCCATAACTAAATGTGACTTAAAATGTTCGGGGAGCTGGGCACCAGTGGCTCACGCCTGTAATCCTAGCTACTCTGGAGGCAGTTCAAAGCCAGCCTGGGCAGGAAAGTCCATGAGACTCTTGTCTCGAATTAACCACCAGAAAACTGGAAGTGGTGCTGTGGCTCAAGTGTTAGAGTGCTAGCCTTGAGCTGAAGAGCTGAGTGAGGGTCAAGCCCTGGCCTAGAGTTCAAGCCCCAGGACTGACAAAAAAAAAAAAATTGTTCAGGGGTTCTTCTCATTGTTGGCTGACAAACTATAGGAGTATTAAGTAAAAAAAAATGACCACAAGCTTAATTTCAATAATTTGGTTCTTTTTATAGGTATAATAAAAAATGGTGGTGTAAAACCCAATATCATTCCCTCTTATTCTGAATTACTCTATTACTTCCGTGCACCCTCAATGAAAGAACTTCAGGTTTTGACCAAAAAGGCAGAAGATTGCTTCAGAGCTGCGGCTTTGGCTACAGGGTGCACAGTAAGAACTTTTCAGAGTTAATTATAATCAGAGTTTTATATGTGGACTGGGACTGCTTATATTGTTAGATCTGAAGCCAACGTGCATCTCCCATTTGGTAATGGTGGCCGATGCCATGTTTGCTGCTGGGGATCTGTCTCAGAAGCTTGCTTTGACAGTGATGTCTTGAATACGTTAAATGAGTTGGTTGAATAGCTAACGCTATTTTACTCTCTTGCAATAGGGAAGTCTACAGCTCTTCATACTTAACAGCAGTTAGAGTAAGTTGGGTACAACTGTGCCATAGAATCCCTGCCTTTTTTTTGTTTAATTCAGCCAAAGATTTTGATGAATTAATCCCTGCTTTTTGCAAGTTATCTTCTTCCCTTTTGGTAGATGAAGTTTTTGAATTGCTTTATCTAGTTCCTTTGGAAGAGAGTATAACAGAATTTGCAGAATTTTTTATTGTTTTGATGACATAGTAATAAAATTCTTAGGACTTGATGAAATGAAGTTAAAATAGACATAGAGTTCATTGATTTAAATTATAATGTGCTCTAAAGTCGGATGAGTTTTAGGATTGTACAGGGCAAGAAACTTGCACATAATTTAGTTGGAAAGACAGGTCTTGGCCTGTCTTTTGCCTTGTACTTCTACTAATTTGGTAGGCTTTAGATGTGTTATTTAATATTTCTGGGCTTCCATTTTCTCCCTTGAAGAATAGGGGTAATAATATAACCTATCACAGGGTTCTTGTGAGAGGTTAAGTGAGATAATGTTTATTAGAGCCTGGCCTTCATGTGTATTTATTACTTAGTTTGTTTTTTTTTTCTGTTCTTCAGAGAAAAGGTCCTTTACATAGTGGCAGTGTCTCATAAAGGCAGTGATACTCAGTGTGTGTTTACTAAGAATAGGGTGGGTGGTGTCAGAAAGGATCTGAGGAAGGAAACAGTGGTCTGAAGGAAAAGGAAGGTTTTATGGAAGACTTTACACCTGAATTGAGCTTTGAAGAATGATCATACTTTCAGGTATGTAAAGGAAAGGATGAAAGCACTTGGGGAGATGTAGGCAGCAAAAATTAGAATAGAAAAGCTCCTGATGTGTTGTAGTGATTAGATATAGATAAGGACAAATGTAGGAGCAAAGAACAAGCCTTCTTGTGCCAGTACCTACCAGCAAAGGTAGGTATAGATTTAGTAAAATTGTGAATTTACATAGGCATTACAGGGACTATTCCTGTACGTATTTAACTGTAAATACTTAGAAAACACAAACATAAACTATTGTCGTTATCTAATACTTTATAGTGTGCAATGTTCCCTAAAAGGAGGCTTATTGGATTTAAATCTTTATATCGTTTCTTGTTTTTTTGGTGACTAATTTGCTGGTAGATTGACCCTACCTTATATGGTATCAAAAGTAGAAGAAATTCATGCTGTACTATTTTATGATTAGCTTTTGCTGGCAAGTTTGGAGATACAATGCCCAGTTTGACTTAAACGAAACTAAGTTTGTAAATCTGTGCTAAGTAGATACACAAACACTGCTTCGGTATCTCCAGCTGATTATACTGATGAGTGAGAACTATTGCCATCCCTTTGCTCTGAAGATTTAAGTATTTCTCTCAATGTCCCTTTTCATGCCAGGCAATAGTGTCATTCTGACACATCTTTTCTTTATTTGGGAGACTGAAAGCTCAAGCAGAGTTCCTCAGAGTGTGGTTTTAGACCTCCAGCATCAGAGTAGAAATTACTAGGTTCTTCCCACAGCTCTCAGTCACATAGGTGATTGAATTTGACACTTGCTGGCTAGTCTGGAGCTTGGTGTCATTGTATGGTCTGGTGCATATGTAACATAAAACAGAGAGTTTTAGAAACTCTTAGTATTAAAAGTATAACTGTAAGGTAAGACATTTGAGAAAGTTTATATCTAGAGACAAAATTAACTGCTTTTAAATTTGTGAATTAAAGTTTTTATTTCAAAATTTGTTTTGTAATTTTTTATTAGGTAGAAATAAAAGGTGGGGCACATGATTATTACAATGTCCTCCCTAATAAAAGCCTGTGGAAAGCTTATATGGAGAATGGGGAAAAGCTGGGGATAGAGTTCATTTCAGAAGATGCAATGCTGAATGGCCCTTCAGGTAATTAAATTCATTTCTTATATATTGAACTATTTAAGAAAGAAAAATGCCATCTTTGGTCAAACAATTTTGGAGATTTTAATGATAGCTTCCAAAAGTTTATGATTATAGAAATCAATGTAATATATCTTACTAGCAAACTTATTTTTAGGCATAGCCATCTACTTTAGGTTTATATTATAAATAGTTGTATTTAAATTTGTTTAATTTTAACTTTTTTTTCTTTTTCTTTTGCTGGTCCTGGGGCTTGAACTTGGCCTGGGCACTGCTCTTTCTGCTCAAGACTACTTGAGCACAGCGCCACTTCCAGCTTTTTTTGAGTAGTTTATTAGAGATAAGAGTCTCAAGGAGTTTCCTGCCCTAGCTGGGCTTTGAGCTGCAAGTCTCACATCTCAGCCTCCTGAGTAGCTAGGATTACAGGTGTGAGCCACTGGTGCCCAGCTTAATTTAAACTTTTAAGCAACTAAAACAGGAAATAGGAGTTTTAATTCATTCGTATAATAAGCAGATTGCTAAGTACTTAGTTATCTCTGGGACATTTTTAGATTCTACAGTGTAACAAATAGCTATTAGAATTTAATTATACTTGGGGTTTTTCATTTCCTTTTATGAGAATATGATAACATTTTTCAAGTTAGAAATCTGTCTGCTGAAATAAAATGTTGACGTTCTTTTTCATCCCTAAGGTGTCATTGTCATTCACTGAGAATAAAGACTTCAAGAGAAAAAGCAGTTTAGAGTTGTGTGGGGTTGGTATAAAATAGTATTAGCTTAGTAAATCAAGGAATTCTTTTTTTTGTTGTTGTTGTTGGTTGTGGGGCCTGAACTCTGGTCCTGGGCGCTGTCCCTCAGCAATTCAGCTCAAGGCTAGCACTCTAGCACTTGAGACACAGCGCCACTTCGATTTTTTTTCTGCTTATGTGGTGCTGAGGAATCAAACCCAGGGCCTCATACATGCAAGGTAAGTACTCTGCCACTGAGCTACCCTCCCAGCCCCTAAATCAAGGAATTCTAAGTAGACCTGTTGATTTTGGAACCCCAAAAGATATGTAGCTTGAAAATTAAGGATTTGTCAGTGTATGGGAGGTCATTGAATTAGTTATCATTGATTTAGTTGTCCAAGTACATAGAGGACTGTAACCCTCTGTATAGTATCTTTACAATAAAAAAAAAAAAAAAAACAAGTACATGGAGGGAGAAGACAGATGAAACACTGATCAACAGCATTTAAGGATATGGAAAAGGCAGGGATCTGAAGGAGACTGTAGTCAGAGAAAGCCAGATAATTAGGATCTAGTTGTCATGGAAGCCAAGACAGTAGAAGATTCCTAAAGGGAAGGAGAATATGTCATGTCAGATGCTGCCAATATGGAATAAAGTAAGTATGACCTAGTGGTCATCAGACCAGCAATTAGAAACTCAGTTGGTCTAATGGAAAATAAGTAAAGCCTTGAGAGACAAAATGTCTAAATCTCACTTTTCTACCTACTACAATGACTGGCGAGACAAGTTTCTTCTCTTTCCAAAGACAGGCTTAAAAGAAAACAGTGGATGTAAACATGGGAAATTTACTTATTTATTTATTTATTTATTTGTCGGTCATGGAGCTTGAACTCTGGGCCTGGGTGCTGTCCCTCAGCTCTTCAGATCAAGATTAGTGGTATACTGCTTGAGCCACAGCACCACTTCTGACTTTTTCTGTTTATGTGGTGCTGAGGAATTGAACACAGGGCTTCATGCATGCAAGGCAAGCACTCTACCTTCCCAGCCCAAGAAAATATTGTTTTAAAGCAATCCTTGAAAGAAATAGATAGAGATGAATGTTCTGGAAAGAGGAACAGCAGTCCTGAGACATCCTCCTAGGAGGTGTTGTAGCTCAAGCACAACTGGAGGGCTGAAAGAGAGCTACCAGGGACGTTAGAGAGGTTGTATGTTTATTCTGAACATCATTAGTAGCTCAGTTAAGAACTAAAGATGGACCATGAATTTGTTGTCAAGGTAGTCTTCATAGTCCTGCATTTTACCCTAGCATGTTTCTGCAGTCTAGCTGTATGAGGGAAGACACATAGTCAGACCTGCTCAGGGTTGGGGTTTATATAATAGACAAAAACAATGAAATAAATTGATTGTCCTTAGGTATCATTTGCAGACTGTAGGGCCTAGCTCAGTAAGATGTTAAAATATGTAGCCAGCTTTTCTCCATCCTGTTCACTGCTGTACCATCACTGCACATTTCATGTCTGGAACCATCCTGGAAAATGCTTAGTATTTTCAGAAGCAGTCCTTTTTTTTTGTCCTTTTGTTCTGGGTCTTGAACTCTGGGCCTGGCACTGTTCCTTAGCTCTTTAGCTCAAGGCTAACCCTCTCTCACTTGAGCCACAGCGCCACTTCTGGATTTCTGGTGGTTAATTGGAGATAAGAGTCTCACGGACGTTCCTGCCCAGGCTGGCTTTGAACTACGATCCTCAGATCTCAGCCTCCTGAGTAGCTAGGATGATAGGCGTGAGTCATTGGTGCCTGGCCGAAGCAGCACATTTTTGCAGAGCTTCAGAGTTGAGCCTTAGCCTTTACCACATGACTACTAGCTAGCTATGAGCCATTATTTGGTATCTGTAAGCTTTGGTTTCCCACTGTGTAAAAATGAGAACTGTTCAAAATGTAAGTGAAGAAACCAGGCATGGTGTACATACAGCACTTGGGAGGCTGAGGCAGGAGTATTTCAAGTTTAAGGCCAGCCTAGGCTGCATAGTGAGGTCCTGTCACAAAACAAAACAACAGAACAAAAAAGTAAATGGAAATATGTACGAGGCATTTAGAATCTTGTTTGGCCCAAGGCAATTCCAGAGAAATGTTGGCTGCTGTTGGTTACATATCCTCATTGCCTTACCACTTATTCTTGTGTAGTCTAACTTTGCCTGGTGCAGTGTTTGACACATGCCAAACATTCGACAACTGTCCTGAGTGAGCACAAGGCTTTGTTTTTACTGTACTTTATTCACCAGATGTTACTGTTGGCCATGTGAAAGCTAGATATAATGGTAGTTAAAATACCATTTCCTGCCTGGCATCAGTGGCTCATGCCTGTAATCATAGCTACTCAGGAGGCTGAGCCCGGTCGGGAGTCTGTGGGGCCTGAACTCTGGGCCTGGGCTCTGTCCCTCAGTTCTTCAGCTCAAGGCTATTGTTCTACCACTTGAGCCACAGCGCCACTTCCACCTTTTTTCTTTTTGCTTATGTGGTGTTGAGGAATCGAACCCAGGGCCTCAGGCATGCAAGGCAAGCGCTCTACCACTGAGCCACCTTCCCAGCCCCTGTGAGACTCTTATCTACAATTAACCAGAAAGCTGGAAGTGGCACTGTGACTCAAGTGGTAAAGCACTCACCTTGAGCTGAAGAGCCCTTAAGTGGTAGAGTGCATGGATATTGAATGTGCAGATCAAGTGGGGTAAAGAGGAAGTCTGGTAGTATAGTGTAAGGTTAGGTTAAAAGAGTGATTGATATCTGATCATGGTAAGATGGAATATTTTGGCAAATACAATAGATGTTGCTTAATCCTTTAAGAGATCATTGAAGGAGTTCAGGCAGGAAGAACTGACAGTGTAGACCTGGGACAGATACTGGTGATGGTGCTGAGAAATGTTAGGATTCTGAGATATTTGAGAGGTATTGTTTTTTTTTTTAAATTTTATTTTATTTTATTTGTGAACAAACTGTACAGAGGGGTTACAATTGCATGGGCAGGATAATGCGTACATTTCTTACCAAGCATTGCAGCCTCCTCCTTTGTTTACCCTTCCCATCCCTTCCCAGCCTCCCCCCTCCCCCTTTGAGAGGTATTGTTATAGAGTAGTGCAGAACAGGAACTTTGACATGTTCAATTTGACCCACCATGAAGACAACAAGAATCAGGTTGGCAATTGGATGTATAAACATGAAGCTTAGATGACAGTAAGCATAAATTTTGAGTTGGTGGATATTTGAAATAATACAAATGGCCAAAATCTTGAGAAGGACTATGACATGAGAAGAAGGGCCTGGAATTGAATCTCAAATAACTAGTATTTTGTGGTCAGGTCAGATCAGGGAGTCTATACCTCCAAGACAGACAGGAAGGGAAGGGGCCATCAGAATTTACAGAAGGGAGGGTGACAGTGCAGTGCTATAGGAGGACCAGTAGGAGTAGCTGTGAGCAAGGGCAGGTCCGGGGAGACCTTTGTCAGCACTGTGTGGACACTGGAGGGGTAGGAGAGTCAGTGAGGGCCTGAGGATGTGGATGACTGGCCAAGAACTCTTTATGTTTGCTCTGATGGCACAGAAGATGACTGGCCAAGAACTCTTTATGTTTGCTCTGACGACATAGAACTGTAACTAAGTGTAGAATTATGGTTGATTTCATCACTCAAAAGTATTTAACCAAGTGTGCTTTTCTTTGTGTTCAAGGATCTACTGACTTTGGAAATGTTTCCTTTGTGGTTCCTGGAATTCATCCATATTTTTACATTGGATCCAGTGCTTTGAATCATACTGAACAATACACTGAAGCTGCAGGTATATGTTGTTAGATGTCTGCCCTTCACATTCCCTCTCTCCCTATTAATTAGCTACTTTTCTAACTAGTTCAACTGTCATTTCATTAACATCACCTAGAAAATACTTGGTTATGGTGGGCAGTGGAGAGGCAGTTCATTAAGGGGTAAACTGAGGAATTAATAAATTCTTAGTACATATGGAGATATTCTAATTTATTTTCTCTTTTAGGATCGCAAGATGCTCAGTTCTACACTTTGCGTGTGGCCAAAGCTCTGGCAATGACTGCGCTGGACATCATTTTTAAACCAGAGTTACTAGAAAGAATCAGAGAGGAATTTAAACTGAAACTTCAAGAAGAACAGTTTTTAAATGCAGTGGAATGAAAAATCTTAGTGCTTATTAATCATTAAGAAGTGATTTTTTAAATTTAACCTTTTTAATAGAAGAAAACATGCTTCTCTCAATTTCATAGGAGTCAGATTTTTTAATACTTGATTATAAGTGAGGACAGGTCAGAATGTGGAAAAACATATTAACTCATATCTGAAATGAAAAAGTTTACAGATCTATACTTGATGGAATTGTATTATTTTGGGAATTGGTATATGATACTATTTCTTAAACTAGATGATATATGAATTACCAGTAATGATATTTTATAAATCTATATGCTGTGTGAGTAAAATCCAATAAGTTAGACATCTGAAATTAACACTTGTGAAGTGTAGATTTTGTGATACAGTGTGGTAAATGTCTTCTCAGTTTCAAAATTTAAGTCCTAAGTTTAAGGAAAGTTTGTTTCTAATATCTGATTACATATTTTGGCTTAGAAGTTTCTTTATTTATAATGAGTATAGTGTAAGACCAGACTGTGATTCTCCTGTGTAATTCTGCCTTTTTAGTTTTTATATACCAGTGAGTTAATTGAACTTTATCACAATAGTGTAAGTAAGTGCATAAATAAGGAGTCAGTTACTATGTCTGAAGGAACCAACTCAAGCCGGTCTTTATTATAGTTCACCCTCATACTTCAGAAGTTTTCCTGAATGGCTGTACTAAATTTATTATAGTGACTTAGCTTAGATTATCATTGTTGGTTAGTCTTTGAATTGTGAGCTGAAGGATTTGGGAATAGAATGAGAAAGGAAGGAAGTGCCTGATTATGTTAACATTGTAACCTTTTGGATAAGGATTCTATTTATACATACATATATATATATATATATTATATGTTTATATTTAAATATATATTGCTTGTTTGTTTAGATGGTGCCTTGCTATGTTGCCCAGACTAACCTTAAATTCTCCATCCTCTTGCCTCAGCTTCCCCCATAGATTGGATTACAAACTCGTACCATTGTGCTCAGATGTAGCTCTTCATTCTTAAAAGATGGATCCTTGTTTTTAGAAAGTTGACAGACCAGGAAAACTTCTAATTTTAGGATTTTATGTATTATTTTTGAAGGATACAATTTAAGTTTTTCTTCTGGTATGTTTGATGATTTTTTTTATTGTCAATAGATTCTGTGATTTTATATCTATATCTATTCCCTGCTCCCATGACTCACACTAGACTGTATATTTGAAATCAGTGTTTATAAAATACACACATATGAGCTGGGTGCTGGTGGCTCATGCCTATATTCCTAGCAGCTTGGGAGGCTGGGATCTGAGGATCACCATTCAAAACCAGCCAGGGCAGTAAAGTCTGAGAATCTTAACTCCAGTTAAAAACCAAAAAAGCCAGAAGTGGAACTGTTGCTTAAGTGGTAGATAGAGTGCCTTGAGCAATAAAAGCTCAGGAAGGTGTCCAGGCTCTGAGTTCAGTCCCCAGCACTGATACCACACAACCCATATATGGTGTTTCAGGTATCTAGAATATTAGCTTATCTGTGGCTGTGCAGTACTTTTTTTTAGTAAATACGGCTTACTTTCTTGAATCATCAAAGTTTAAGATAGCTTTGTGGATAGATCGTGATCACAAGTTCAAAAAAATTTGTAGTTATATCTAACTCTTGTACAACTTGCAATAGAAATGGGATACTTTGCTTCAGGTACAAGAACACCAGACTTTTTTTTTTTAAGCCTTTACTGACTTCAGCGCAAAGTTTAAAATGATAGATATGAGGGTGATCTGGCTACAACATTTGTTAAACTCATTTGATCACCAGGGTGGATTTGGCTAATCTGGCTGGCCAGGTGGGTGACCCCTTTCTTCCAAAGTTTCATGTTAAATTGAAGAAGACGGCTGTCCTCAATCGAAGAAGGCTGGTCTTCGGTTAAAGGTATCTGAGTAGCTGTGCTCCTCTGCTAGAACCACCAAACAAGCGCTCAAAGTTTAAAATGATAAGATTTTAATGTGGTGAATTAGATTCTTATGTAGTGGTGTAGGTAGCCCTGCTTGAGGAAAGCTTTTATTATGTGCTTTTCACACCTTTATTATTCATGTACTTAGTAACAACTTCCTCAAATATTACATTTGTGTTAAAGATTAACAAGTATAATCTAAAGATAGTTGTTTTTTCTCATGCTAATTTTAAGCAGGCTTGACTATGAGACCTGCATAAAACAGTCCTGTGCTAGAGGCATGATATGCTTGGGCCCAGAAGTATTTCTGGTTTGGGATTAAAAAAATTAATTTGCATATCTTATGGCAGAACCTAGATTTAACCAACATTTTCCTT
>NW_012267248.1:16855792-16876557 GCF_000151885.1 Dipodomys ordii | reverse complement strand
CTGTCCCTCAGCTCTTCAGCTCAAGGCTAGCGCTCTACCACTTGAGCCACAGTGCCATTTCCTGCTTTTTTTCTTTTTGCTTATGTGGTGCTGAGGAATCGAACCCAGGGCCTCAGGCATGCAAGCAAGTGCTCTACCACTGAGCCACCTTCCCAGCCTGAGTTGCCTTATTTTTAAATGAAACATAAAAATACATGAAGATAAAGCCCAGATACCCATTAGGATTGTAGCTGTTGGCTTGCTATATAAATGCCACATATTTTTCCTATGATGAGATTTTTGTTGTTGGTCATGGGGCTTGAACACAGGGCTTGGGCACTGTCTCTGAGCGCTTTTGCTCAAGACTAGTGTTGTACCACTTTGAAGATACAGCTTGACTTCCAAGATTTTTTGTTGTTGTTGGTCATAGGGCTTGAACTCTGGGCCTGGCCACTGTCCCTGAGCTCTTCAGCTCAAGGTGGGCGCTCTACCACTGGAGCCACAGCACCACTTCCGGTTTTCTGGTGGTGAATTGGAGATAAGAATTTGGCTTTCAAGATTTTTTTTAAAAAGAATAATTAAGTACTGCCAGGTACCAGTGGCTCATGCCTGTAATCTTAGCTACTCAGGAGGCTAAGATCTGAGGATTATGATTCATGTAAAACGCTAGCCTTGAGCTGAAGAGCTGAGGGACAGTGCCCACACCCAGAGTTCAAGCCCCACAACTGACAAAGTCCTTTTAAACATTTTTTTTTATTTGGCTCAGAAGCTAAAAAATGACTGTCTTCGATAGAAATTTGTTAGATACAGAGTTAAGAGTATTAAATTTGAATTTTCAGAGGCCAAACTTAAGTTACTTTGGTGCTAGTCCTGAAGCTTGAACTCAGGGCCTGGGCATTGTCCCTACGGCTAGCACTCTTAGTACTTGAGCTACAGCTCCACTGCCAGCTTTTTAGTGTTTAATTAGAGATAAGAGTCCCATAGACTTCCCTGCCTGGGCTGGTTTCAAACCTCAGATCCTTGAGTAGATAGGATTACAACCATGAGCCACTGGTGCCTGGCTTAAGCTACTTTTTTTTGGGGGGGGGGTCTGGTCGTGGGGCCTGAACTCTGGGTCTGGGTGCTGTCCCTCAGCTCTTCAGCTCAAGGCTAGCACTCTACCACTTGAGCCACAGTGCCACTTGCGGCTTTTTTTTTCTGCTTATGTGGTGCTAAGGAATCGAACCCAGGGCCTCATGCATGCAAGGCAAGTGCTCTACCACTGAGCCACCTTCCCAGCCCACTTAAGCTACTTTTAAAGGTTATATTTAGTTGTTTTTTTTTTTTTTGAGACAGTGGCTATGTAGCTTAGGCTGGCTTCAAACTCATGATCCTCTGCCTGCACCTCCTGAGTGCTGGGATTACAGGCATAAACCACCATGCCTGCCTGACTGTTTTGTTCAGATGAGGAGAATTAAAAGCAACCAAAACCTCACATTTTTCCACTTTATTCAAGATATGCTTAAATTCCTTAATCCATGAATAATTAAGTACCTGTAAATGACACCAATTCAAGACTAAACAGGAACCTTGTGGCAGGCCATCTGAACTAACACATTCCTCTAATATGTAGGATATGAGAATCTCAAGTGTGTTCACTGAGGAGTGCCACTGTTGAAGGAATGAACTTCAGGCTCAGTCACAATCTAAAGCTTTTGCATCCACACTCTACTCCCCTCTGACAGTTATACAGCACTATTCTATGAAAGTATTTTTCAGCCATAATGCTTCCTCAGAGGTGAATGGTTATCTGTAGCCACAGTTTGGTACATCCCACGTCACAAAATCCACCCTAGGAAGATGGTGTCATTTTTAAGAGGTCCAGTGTGTGTGTGTGTGTGCGCGCGCGCGCGTGCATGCATGTGCGCATGTGTGCCAGAGTGCCAGAGCCCTAGGTGCCGAGGATACTGTAGACTTGATTCTCTTGGCTTTTTATCTCTAGGTATTTTCTGCAAAGAAAATTTGAATTTGTGCTCCCCAATTTCTGAGATTGCCACTGACCTGCTCTCTACCTCCTGTGCTCCCCCATCCCACCCTCCCCATCCCCGCTTCCCCTTCTGAGCTTTAATCTGAAGCCATGAGGTTTTTTCAGCTCAAGGCTAGTGCTCTACCACTGGAGCCACAGCTCCACTTCTGGCTTGTTTTGGTAGTTAATAAGAGACTCACAGACTTTCTTGCTCAGACCAGCTTTCTTCCTCAGATGTTCAGCCTCCTGAGTAGCTAGGATTGTAGGTGTAAGCCACCAGCACCCGGCAGCCACTCTTTTTTTCTTTTTTATCCTGGTCCGGGGCTTGAACTCTGGGCCTGGGCACTGTCCGTAAGCCACAGGCCACTTTCGGCTTTTTCTGAGTAGTTTATTGGAGATAGGAGACTCCCAGACTTTTCTTTGAACCATGATCTGAGGATCTCAACCTCCTGAGTAGCTAGGTGAGCCACCAGTGCCCAGCTCACTTTTTTCATTTTTCTTTTTTAAATGATAGCTGGGGGGATAGGTTAATGTAATGTAACCAAGCTAGCCCTTTAATTAATGATCCTTCTCAGCATCCTTAGTGCTGGGATTGCAGGCCTGTCTAACCATACCCAGCACCCTTCTGCTACTTTCTAACTTTTGGTTTAAGTGTGATACCTTTGTTCCAGAGAGTTAAGATTGGACAAAGGATTCAAATGATCTAGTAGAAAAAAAATTATAAAAGCTGGGCTGGGAAGGTGGCTCAGTGGTAGAGTGCTTGCCTCGCATGCATGAGGCCCTGAGTTTGATTCCTCAGCACTACAATCACAGAAAAAACCGGAAGTGGTGTTATGGCTCAAGTGGTAGAGCACTAGCCTTGAGCTGAAGAGCTGAGGGACAGCACCCAGGCCTAGAGTTTAAGCTCCATGATCAACAAAACAGCAACAACAACAATTTACAAAAGCTAAGAAATTAGTTTACAAAGCCCAAATTTCTTACCCTAAAATGACAATAAAGCTAATTTGATTAATAGAAATTTGCTGTTTTGAGTGTAGAGTAGGCACTAAAAGTTCATGTGATCATCAGCCAGTGGCACCATTGCACGGCGGTGGAACCTTTAAGAAGTAGGGCCCATGTAGAAGAAGTTGTTACTGAGAGTCATGTTTTTAAGGTCCTTTTCTGCCTCTCCTTTTGTTTCCTGAATACCTCCACATGCTGGTTGAAGTCACAGATTGGGTTCACAGGCCAAAATGAGAGGGCCAAGCCATCTTGGATCGAGACAATGAGCTAAAATAAACCTTTATTTTTATTAAATTGACCATCTCAGGCATTTTGCTGTTAAGTTTACTATTGGAGTTGACTAAAAATGAAAAAGAACAAAACAAACTTATTTTGATGAGTCTTTACTAGAAAAAAAGGGAATTTGCCTTGTAATTAGGATTTATGTTTACAGGTATTTTTCTCATGATTTTAGTATTGATGATCAGTCAAGTTAACTTTGAAATGAAACAGACATTTTTGTGTATAGAATTCTGTTTAATAAAGTAAATTTCAAGTATGACAAATGTTGTTTGGGTCAGTTTGGTTGGAATTGATCTATATAGTTTATAAATACACAGCATTAACATCTTTGTTCTAAAATAATACATCACATTCAAACCCATGCATGCGCTGACAATCACTTGCCACTGGGCATCTCCTGCCTGGCACAGGGGCTTCAAAATCTGGAGGAGAACATGTTTTCTGGTTCAGTGAGGACAAATGCAGACAGATGTCCAGTGATGGCTTCCTGTTTCTTTTGCTTTTTGATGTTTTTGTTCTCTTAATGAACTTTGTGAATGTTTCTTATACTCACAAATTTCAAAGGGAGTCCCAGATTATACATTTTCTTGAAATGGTCATGCAGAACAAATTAGGCTTTCCCTAAGTTGCTCAGTGATGAAATTACCTTTCTGAAAAAGCATGTCATTTTGAATGAAGACCTGCTCCAAGGGAGAGAGAGATGAAGTCATGATGATAAAACATGGGAGACTTAAACACAGTTTTGTAGGCTAGTCATCCCTGTAACAAAACTGACAAAATGTAGACTTCAAAGTTTCACTACCAGAAAGAAATATCTGGCAAAGTTGGAAGAGATTTCACCAATTGAAAGAGCTTCTCTTATGAGAGGTGAAACCTTTGAATTGCAGCTTGCAAATAAAACCGTATGCACATTATTGGTGAAAATGTAGGGCCATGCTGATCTCATGAAGATGAGCTTTAGGGACTGCCCAGTTTCATCTGGTTCAGAGACTATAAAGACACTCATTATTCATTAATGTGAATAAGCATATGAGATCTAAAAGAGGTTGGACAACAAATGCACCCACAGCCCAGTTATTCTGCTCTTCCCTGGGGACATCTGAATAACAGCATTGGTTGCTATAGTAACATATTCCTGAAGCACCTAGTATAATGCTATAGATACAATAGGTGCTCAATACACAAAAAAGTGTCTTGTCAGTGCCACTTTGGAAACCTAGACAAGAGATAATAAAAATACAGGAGGGTATAGGGTTATTTTTTTAAAACCATTTTTTTTCCTCATCCTACAGGTAATTTCTCTGGTACATACCAGGAAGAATATGAGACTTCAGAATTACAGGCATCTATGAGAAAACAGACCAGTATATTAAATTGAATAAAATGTACGCCGCTGGAAAAATGATCCTGGAGTATTTATCAATGGCATGGGTGTTGATCCTCATGCTCACGTAGCTGTTTCTTGAGCTTTTCCTCTGTGGGGAGCTTCTCTCTGAGGCCAGGGTCAGCTGCACCATCATCCGGTCAGGCTTCTCTCCATTCTCAGGCATGTAGCTTCCCAGGTCATTCACCTCGCCATCGCTGTAGCTGCCGTCCAGCATCACTGCACGGGCCTGTGGTAGCCCACAGGTGCAGGGGAGCTGCAAACACAGCAAGCATACACCCCATGTGAGCTCAGTGCTATCTATCATTCGGAAGCCTGCAGAAGCATGGTCTCTCTCTCGTGTGTGTGTGTGTGTGTGTGTGTGTGTGTGTGCTTTGGACTGCCTTTTTGTGGTTTAGTAACCAAGGAAAAATGATCACAGTGTCATTACGGACAGTTATTCTGCCAGACAGCTGGCCTAGCAACCACCCATAAGGTCCATGGTTTGTTCTCTAGCAACACACACACACACACTCTAAAATAGTAGATCCAATTTTTATTCGACTAAAGACTCTATTGACTCACAAGAAACAAATTGTACAATGGCATAAGATCACAAATACCTAAAGGAGGAGGGCACTACTAAAGATTGAACTTAGGATCTGATACTTGCTTAGGCCAGTGAAGGATTGTTTGTGTTTTCCTTCCTTGTTTTTCTCCCCCTTTTTCTTTCCTTTCTGTCTTTCCTTTTTGTTGTTGTTGTTGTTGTTGGTCATAGGGCTTTGAACTCTGGGCCTGGGCACTGTCCCTCAGCAGTTCAGCTCAAGGCCAGCACTCTACCACTTGAGCCACAGCACCTCTTCCATTTTTCTGGTGGTTTATTGGAGATAGGAGTCTCAAGGACTTTCTTGCCCAGGCTGGCTTTGAACCATAATCCTCAGATCTTAGCCTCCAGAGTTGCTAGGATTACAGGTGTGAGCCACCGGCACCCGGCTTTTCTTTTTTTTTCTCATGAAGTACTGGGGATTGAACCCAAGGCCTTCTGCATGCTAAATACATACTCTACCACTCACCCTAGTTACCCCTGCCATCTTTTTCTTGAGACAAGGTTTTGCAGTGTAGCTCAAGCTAGACTCCCTTGCCATCTGAGGCTTTGCATCCCAAGTGCTGTCTTTACTGTGTATACCACCATATCTGGCACCAAGCCCTTGGCAAAAATATGTACAGATCACATTATTGTGAGTGGGAGTTTGAAAGGTGGCTGTTTGAAGAATAGATTACTACTATGTGGTTAGATTTTATTTTTATTCATTTTTTGTCAGTTGTGGGGCTTGAACTCAGGGCCTGGGCATTGTCCCGAAGCTCTTTTGCTCAGGACTAGTGCTCTACCACTTTGAGCCACAGCACCACTTCCTAGATTTTATGTTTTTAATGAAAAAGTACCTCTAACTAGCTTTACCAAAGCCAAACCTACCAACAAAAATAAATTCTGTAATCTGGTATCTCACGTGATACTGTACCAATATCTAACCAATATTTACAATCTAGAGGAGATTACCATCTCCAATGAGTTGCAGACTGGAGGGAGAAAGAAAAGGTAAAGATAATCTCAGGGCTGGGAAGGTGGCTCAGTGGTAGAGTGCTTGCCTTGCATGCATGAGGCCCTGGGTTCGATTCCTCAGTACCACATAAGCAAAAAGAAAAAAAGCCGGAAGTGGCTCAAGTGGGAGAGCACTAGCCTTGAGCTGAAGAGCTGAGGGACAGTGCCCAGGCCCAGAGTTCAGGCCCCATGACCGGACCAAAAAAAAAAAAAAAAAAGATAATCTCAGAAGCCGGGCACCGATGACTCATTCCTGTAATCCTAGCTACTCAGAAGGCTGAGATCTGAGGATCATGGTTCAAATCCAGCCTGAGCAGGAGAGTCCATGAGACTCTTATCTCCAATTAACCACCAGAAAACTGGAAGTGGCACTGTGGCTCAAGTGGTAGAACACTCACCTTGAACTGAAGAGCTCAGGGACCAGGCCTAGGCCGAGTTCAAGCCCCAAGAAAAAAGATAACCTGAGAAATGCTGAAAGATGAGAGCACATATGAAGGAAAACTCCCTGGGATAAGGCGAATTTGTTCCTGGTGGATTCTTTCATTGCATCTCTATATTTGTCAGTAACTTGTTCTACAATGTTAAATTGTCTCTTCCCCTTTCCCCTTCTTGATATTTTTTTTTCACTAAATTCTCACACTACCAAAAGGAACTATATCTTATTTAAATTTAGTTCAGAGTAGGTGAAATATATATAGTAAATTTCAGACGTTACATCATACATCATTCTGTTTGCTCTTCACAAGAAGTAGGTAAAGGAGGTGGTATGATGGCCCTATTTTACAGAAAGGATCAGACCTGCCCACAGTCCTGGCACCTGATGCTGTATGTTACCTTCTCCCGCAGCTTCCGTTCCTTCCGCTCCTGCACGGTGGTCAAGTAGTTGACAGCTGCATATTCTAGCACTGAGAGGAACACAAACACAAAGCTGACCCACAGGTAGATGTCCACGGCCTTGATGTAGGACACACGGGGCATGGAGGCATTCACTCCTGTGATGATGGTGGACATGGTCAGCACCGTTGTGATGCCTACAACAAACATTGAGAGCAATGAAAGCATGTGCTTGGGTTTGACTACATATAAGATGGATGGTGTTGTGTCTGGATGGTGTTGTATCTGGCTGTCTGGTATTAGAAGATCTCCTCCCTCCCCTCTGTCTAGCAAACACCTACTCAACTTTCAAGTTTTAGCAGGTTTTTTTGTTTATTTTTAGTTCAAGAAGTACTGGGGCTTGAATTCAGGGCCTGAGCACTGTCCCTTAGCTTTTTCGCTAAAGGCTGCTGCTCTACCATTTGACCATACCTCTATTCTGGCTTTTTGGGAATATCTCTTGGATTTCTTTGTCCTGTCTGGCTTTAAACTGTGATCCTGAGTTCATCCTCCTTAGTAGTTAGGATTATAAGCATGAATATATATATATATATATATATATACATCAGTGCTTGGTGAAAAGATTTAGCTTTTACAAAGCTTTTTTTAGGGTCCTCTCTCATCATGTATACATTTTCTTCTCGGTAGACTCATCCTATCATTGGATTGCTTTATCCCTCTCAGGGAATCTCACACATTGCAGAAACATCATTTCTTTTTTTTTCTTTTTTTAATGTGAAAATACTGTACAGAGGAGTTACAATTACATGGGTAAGCATCATCATTTCTTTCAATTCTTTTTTTTTTTTTTGGTGCCTGTTCTGGGCCTTGAACCCAGGGCCTGGGCACTGTCACTGAGCCTTTTAGCTCAAGGCTAGCACTTTACTACTTGAGCCACAACTCCACTTCTGATGTTTTGCTGGTTAACTAGAGCTAATAGTCTCAAGGACTTTCTTGCTTGGGCTGGCTTTGAACCTTGATCCTCAGATCTTAGCTTCCTGAATTAATTAGGGTTACAAACATGAACCATGGGTGCTTGGCTTTGATTCAGTTAGTCTTGTGACTGCTGCTGTAAAGTCTTGTAGTTCTGACTTACTTTTACTACCTGGCAGGCATCCCTAGCAGCCACTCCACAATTTTACCAAGGATGATAGTGTTAACATCATTTGTGGTAGAGAGATTTTCAAACCAGAATGCATACTTAATTGGCACACTAGCTGTTCAAGCTGCAGAATACCTATTAGAAGACAGGGCATCTGTCTGTGGAAATTTGCCCAGAATTTCAAATTAAGCTCAGAACATTTGCTTGGCCAACATCAAATCACAGGGGATTGGGGTCACCTTCAGGGGTAGATCCAATCCATTTCCACTAAAACCTGATGGGTCACATACTCTCTTGCAGGCCCTGACTTGTCTGAGCAATGGTACTTTGTACAAATAAATAAGATATAGTTAATGGCAAGCAGCCATTCTTGGTTCTTACCAAAAAATTAATGGGATTGTTTGTTAAAATGTAGTTTCTTATAGGAGCTGAAAATGTGGCTTAGTGATAGAGTGCTTGCTAGCATGCATGAAGTCCTGGGTACCTCATGAAGGCTTCAGTACCACATGCACAGAAAAAGCTAAAAATGGGGCAGTGGCTGAAGTGGTAGAACACTAGCCTTGAGTAAAAAAGAAGCCCAGGCCCTGAGTTCAAGTTCCAGGGATTTCCAGAAAAAAAAAAGTAGTTTCTTGGAAGTGCTTGTCACTGTCAGGGACAGTGCCCAGGTCCCAAGTTCAAGCCCCATGATCAAAATAAAATACCCCCCCCACATTCTTGGCCCTTGGCCATTGCAGTTCTTCTACAGATATGATGAGGCCCGAGACATCTTTAAAAAAATTTCCCTCAGGGAAATCTCTTGGGCTACCTTTTGAGAAGAAGCCTTGTTATATAATATGATGCATTCTACAAATGGGCAGAGAAAGCACCCAAAGAGCAGGTTCTGCACCCCAGGATGTGGTTCCAACAAAACTAAAGGTTGGGTGTCTAGATGGATATTGATGGGAAACTGTTCTCTTATATAGAGTCTTCATTATGGGATTTTCCCTGGGAATCAATATCCTGGAGTATTTTCAAATTAGAATACCAAAAAGACCAATTGTAAAAGAATGATTCTCTTTCTTTCCTTCTTTCTTTCCTTCCTTCTTTCTTTCTGTTGTCAGGCTTGAACTCTGGGCCTGGATGCTGTCCCTCAGCTCTGCAGCTCAAGGCTAGCGCTCTACCACAGTGCCACGGGATTTTCTGGTGGTTTATTAGAGATAAGACTCATACAGACTTTCCTGCCCAGGCTGGCTTTGAACCGAAATCCTCAGATCTCAGCTTCCTGAGTAGCTAGGATTACCGGCATGATCCACAGACACCCAGCTAAAAGAATGATTTCTATGTGGAAGAAATCACTTATGTTTTCCAATGCTTGGACTGTGCACTTGAACTTGAAATGTCCCTTACCTAAGGGGACTCTGGCTGGCACAGCTCTGCGGTCGATCCAGAAGGACACCCAGGAAAGCATGACCATCAGGGTGGCAGGAAAATAGGTTTGGAGCAAGAAGAAGAAGATGTGGCGGCGCAATGTGAAATTGATGTACAGACGGTTGTACCAACCTGGGGAATAGAGAAAGAAAAGACAGTGTTCTTCTCTTCTTTCATAAAACAGGCTTTATTCGGGGACTCAAAAATACCTTAGAGAGTCCACTGGAGCTATACTATGACGTTAGCAGAGTAGAAGTGGAAAATAAGGGACAGAAGGGTATAGTAACTCACACCACCTGAGGGAAGGGTCCATCTTAAAAAACGTTTGGCCATCCTCCTAAACACAAAGTGAACCCCTAAAAAAGATTATTTAAACTTTTTGGAAGAAAAAAAACCCTCTGTTTCTACCTCCTGGAGTTCATTTCAAATAAATATTACATTATGTGATAAGATATACATAGGCATTGAGCCTTTGTGTTCCTCTTTTGGTCTCACTGTGTGTAACCCTAGAGTCCTATGTAATTTATCCTGTCCCAGTGTATTTTAGATCTAGTTTCCACATATAAAAGAAAACATGTGCTGTTTACGTCTCTGAGTTTGGATTAACTTGTACTAGGCCCACCCATTTCACTACAAATGACATCATACTATTCTTTCTAATGGTTATGTAAAATTCCACTGTGATAGGTACCACTTTTTTCTTTGATCCACTCATCTATTGTAGGGCATCAGGGCTGTATCCAGAATATTGAACTCTTGTTAGTCAAATTACAGTCTAGAGCTCAGCAGCCTCACTGTTACCTGGGAGCTTGTTAGAAATCTAGACTCTTGAGGCAAAAAGCAAGAGCAACAAAACAACAGTAACAACAACAGTAAACCATCCCACCACTTCCACTAATGCTTGTATCCCACTCGATTTCACTGGGGACTCCATCTTTGGTTTAAAATGCAGGTGATTGAGGCTCTGCTCATTAACAACCACGTCATATCTTTCCTAATAGGGGATGGACCACCACAGCTATGGTGCAAGCTATGTAACACAGCCACACCCCAGCCTCACCTGTGCTGCTATAGAATGCTAGTTTGGTGGTGGTGTGAAATTCTTGAATGAGGAACTGAGAGAGTGAGATCCGCTCATCTGTCTTTAAGGAGTCATTGCCTTTTTTCCAGTAGAGCATGAGGTCGTCTTCTGTGTAGGCATCTGGAAGAATGAGAGCCAGCATCAGACCCAAGATGAGGAAGACAGACCTGTCTGGGGGCAATGTGGGACCTATGTTTTCTGATCTCCCACTCAAACTACTGGGATTGTGTTAACATAGTGTAAGTAAATAAATCGCCATTGAAACAAAGCAAAACCAATCGCAGAAAGACAAATCTAGTTCTCCCCAGTCGTCCAAAAGCCATCTGAGCAAACGCCCAAGTGAAAAGGCTTATCCACAATCCAGCTTGTCTTTGCTAAGTTAAACCAAATGGTTTTTCTTCTTTATCTCATGAGTACCATCAAACCCAGGCCTTGTGTATGCTAGGCAAGCTCTAGATACAATCCTAGCCTTGATATGGCTATTTTGTTGGTCAGAAATGGTGAAATACTAGAAAATGTCACATGATTCTATCTTATAAACCTTTCTGCACATTTTCTTTCTTTTTTCTTCCTTTTTTTTTTCTTGGAGAGGGAGGGCAGTACTGGAATTCAAACTCAAGGCTTCATGCTTCCATGTGAGCCTTAGTTCCAGCCTTGCTTTTTGCTGCTACCATTTTGGAGATGGAGTCTAGTGAATCTGTCTGCATGGATTGGCCTCAAGTTGTGACCCTCCAGATCAAAACCTCCTGGATAGCTATGATGATAGATGCAAACTACAGGCCGCTATCACATTTTCCTCATTTTTTCTTCTTTCTAAGTATAATGATTCTCTGATTGATAGCAAATACCTTTACCCACTATCAGATGATATGGACTACATTGTAGTAAAAAGAATCCATGAAGAAACGTGAGCAGAAAAGACCTTTTTTCAGGTCTCCAATTGTGCCTACCCAGAATAAAGTCAAACTGATTCCATGATTAGCACTGTTTGGTATCATAACTGCCCCCACCCCATTTTACTATTTCACAGCCCAGTTACACAAACTCTCCAATTGCCTGGCTGTAACTGAGGTGAAACCTATTGGGGTTGCCAGTCCTTGTCTCCCCCCTGTAAACCATCTTTTGTGTGACTCCCTAGCCCTTCACCTGTGTGAGGGATAGTACACTCCTCAGACCAGCTTGGCTATGGTACCCTGCTGTTATGACTTCACAGAAGTCTGTGAATGTATTTTGTGGTATTCATGATTAGTATTCACAACTGGATTTAAGTAAAAGGCCTTGAGAGCAGAATGGAGATTTCCTGGCAGAACTTTCACGTGTGGATTGTTCCCAATCTGCCCTGCTGATTGTGCTGCAGACAACCCCCTATGGCACAAGCCAGTGTTTTGTAGTGTATCTCTTGTTATGTATAGTTTACTGTTTCTATCTCTGTGTAGAACCCTGGCTGCCTCAACCTGAAGAAGCTCTGTTACAGATGGGGGCAGAAGTTCCCTTGTTGTGGGGAAAAACAAGACTCTATTGCCAATAAACTTGGTATTTCATCATGGCTCAACCACTCAGCTCTGTGTCTGAGACAAGGGCTGACATTCTTTTGAATGGGGATTATAATCTTCTCAAGGGGATCTTATGAAGGGAAGATAACAACACAGAAGCAAAGCCTCAAACAGTAACTCGTCCTGGGTCATTGGTCCTGGGTGTTCCACACCCTTGCCCTACATCCAGTGGCCTACATAGCTGTCCATTTGGCCCCTGCTATGTGTGGTATTGGTTGGTATCCAAACACTGACTGGTCCCAGATGTCTGGAGCTAAGGGCCATCCACTGCTATGCTGGCTTACAATGACCGTGAATGTTAATCCTCTGATACCACAAGTACTGCCAAGGCCAGGGATCGTGGGGCAAACTGGAGCCAAGGAGAGTCCAGACTATGCCTGTCGGAAGCAGTGTTCAGGCAGACAGAGGAGAAGGGAGCAGATACTGGGGAATGAAGGATGGAGCAGCTAGCTTGGGTACTTGCCTCTGCCTGGCTCTTTCTAAGGTCTAGTTTGGATATGTGCTGTTGTTTTATTGTCGTAAAATACACACACCTTCAAAATTGCTGTCCTACTTATTTTTCAGCATTCAGCGGTATCAAATCTATGTTGTGCGACTGTCACCATCAGAATTCTTTTCACTGTCCCAGTCTTTCCTTACTCCCTATACCTACAACTACTATCCTACTTACTGTGTGATGTCTAAGTAGAATCATATGGTATTTGTGTGTTTGTGTTTGCCTTATTTTACCCATCACAATGTCCTCAAGGTTTAACCAGATGGTAGCTTGTCACAGAATTCTCTTGCTTTTAAAAGAAAATAATATTCCATTGTGTATAGTATATTTTACTTGTCTATTCATCGATCAGTGAACACTACTGCAATTTTAGCTGCTGTGAATCGTGTTACTATGAATATAGTTGTATAAATACCTTGTTAATACTCTCAATACGTGTAGGTATAGGTCCCAAGTTATCACATGGTAATTTTATTTTGAATATTTTGAATATAATAACAGTGACATCACATTCCTTTCAATCCACAGTGCACAAAGTTTCAGTTGTCCATGTTTTCACCAGCACTGGCTCCTGGCTGTCTGATAGTAGCCATGGGAACTCACTGTAGTTTTAATTTGCATTTTTCTAAGGATTAATGGTGTGTGTGTGTGTGTGTGTGTGTGTGTGTGTGCATGTGTGTGTGTGCATGCATGCATGTGTATGTGGTCAGGGATTGAACCCAGGGTCTCAGCATGCTAGCAAGTGTTCTACCACTTGAGCCATGCTCACAGACCAGGGTTAGTGATGTTGAGCATGTTCTCATATGAACCTTAGCCAGTTGCACATCTTCTTCTGATTCAAGTCCTTTGCCACTTCTTTAGTAGGTTGTTTTGATGCTGTTTAAGAGTTCTCTTTATGTGGAGCTGGGAAGGTGGCTCAGTGATAGAGCGCTTGCCTTGAATGCATGAGGCCCTGGGTTCGATTCCTCAGCACCACATAAGCAAAAAGAAAAAAAAAGCCAGAAGTGGCACTGTGGTTCAAGTGGTAGAGAGCTAGCCTTGAGATGAAGAGCTGAGGAACAGTGCCCAGGCCCAGAGTTCAGGCCCCATCACCGGACTACCCCCCCCCCAAAAAAAAGAGTTCTCTTTATGTTCTGTTAGTATATATGGTTTGTAAACATCTTCTCCCATATTGTTGGTGCTATCCTTTGGTGTACTCAATTTTTATATTTTCATGAAGTCTAATTTGCCTGTTTTTTCCTTTGTTGGTTGAGCCTGCGTTCTAATTGAGCCAGGTTTTTAACTTTCCAGTTGGTGGTACATAAGAATCTCAACAATCACATAAACTAGAAGTGGCAGTTCCACAGGATAAATGTTGCCAAATTTCATGTTGCCAAGAATTTTTTTTCAGTAGAAATGGTACTTAGTAGAGAAAACTAAAAGCTCTCTGGATGATTTGTCTACGTGGGAATATGGACACGGGTACACATTAGGCCAAAGGCTTTCTACTTCCCCTCCCCAAGCAGCTTTGGCTTAGGAATCTCTGTGAAAATTCTTGGATATACAGAACAGAGTTTCCAACCATTACTATAAGGATTAAAAAGATCCCTTATAGGAACAGATTTTAGTCTAAATTTATTCCTGAATTTTAAAATTACCCTTATTTGGTTTCCATCTCCACAATCACTTTTAAAAGCACAGCCACAAATGAACAAATTCTACTGCTCCTGCTACTGAGAGAAGGAGGTGTTTGGAATTGCATGGTAGGGCACCAGTCTACTCACAGCTTTCGATCTCCAGTGAGCACGTTTGTGTGTCCAGGGGAAAGCGGCTGAAGTCCATGTTGCACATTGCAGTCACAGTTACCCTAGAAATAGAAACCCAAATCCAAGTCTCAGAGCCTGTTACAGGCAAGTATAGGAAGATAAGGCAAGCAAAAAAGATTTCTGCTTCCTTCCTACACAATTGCTTCCTTCCTGTAATTCCAGAATTTAGGTAAGAAGCCTGTGAGTAAAACTCTCTTTGAACTACTCTCAGATATTTCTGATTAACCTCAGGATCTATGTGAGGCAGATAGAATATCTCTGCCAACTTCAGCACATTGAAGTATTTTAAAGAAGCAATGCTGTCCATCAATGTAACCATGTGAAATAAAAGCCCTAATCTATAATATGGTCTCTCAAAAGAAGCTCTTGGCTGGGTATTGGTGGTTCACACCTGTAATCCTAGCTATTCAGGAGGCTGAGAACTGGAGGATAACAGTTCAAAGTCAGCCTTGGTAGAAAAGTCCTCATGACTCCATCTTTAATTAACTACCAAAAGCCAGGTTGCAAGTGTGGTTCAATTGATAGAGCACTAGCTGAACAAGCAAGGCAAGCAAGCAAGCTAGATAAATATGCCAGGCCCTGAATTCAAATCCCAGTATCAGAAGAAAGAAAAGAGAGAGAAGAGAAAAAAAAGGAGCAAGATTTAAGACAATACATTGTTCTCTTGTTTTAGATAAAGTCAACTTCTTCCAGTCTTTACTGCTTTTATTGACATTCAATATTGTGCACTGCATTGTGCTGTACTAGTTTCTAAATTCGGCATTGTCCCCCTGAAATATATCATTATTATTGTTGTTATTGTTATTATTATTTTGTGACAGACCTGGGGCTTGAACTCTGGGCCTGGGCACTCTCCTTGAGATTCTTTTTCCCAGCATTCTACCACTTGAGCCACAGTTCCACTTCAGGTTTTTTCTGAGTAGTTGATTGGAAATGATTTGATGAATGTTGGTTGAAGTTAGTAAGATGAACATGAGATAATAATTTTTGGGGGGCGGGAGTCTGGTTGTGGGGCCTGAACTCTGGGCCTGGGCGCTGTCCCTCAGCTCCTCAGCTCAAGGCTAGTGCTCTATGACTTGAGCCACAGCACCACTTCTGGCTTTTTCTGCTTATGTGGTGCTGAGGAATTGAACCCAGGGCCTCATGCATGCAAGGCAAGTGCTCTACCACTGAGCCACCTTCCCAGCCCTGAGATAATAATTTATGTAGAAATTTTACTCATTAAAGATATAAGAAATGTCTATGCTGAGTGGAAAGTGACACTTCCCCAAAATAACTGGAGCATAAAGGACTAGAGGCACGGTTCAAGTAGCAAAACACTTGCCTGGCATGTGTAAAACCATTCAAATTCAACCAAATTAAAAAAATAAAATAAAATAAAGTAAAACGTGGGCTGGGACATAGATCAATTGATTTGAGCACTTGCCTAACGTGCTCCAGTTTCTAACTTCAATCCCTAGTAATACCAAAATAATAAATAATAATACATATAGGATAGGAGGTAGACTATAAGTATCAGCTTAAGAAATTTCTCCAGCTGTACTTTCAAGACTGAAAGCCAGGCTCTGGTGGCTCATGCCTGTAATCCTAGCTACTCAGGAGGCTGAGATCTGAGGATTCCAGTTCAAAGCCAGCCAGAGCAGGAAACTCCGTGAGACTATCTCCAATTCACCACCAGGAAACAGGAAGTGGTGCTGTGGCTCAAGTGGTAGTGTGCCAGTCTTGAGCTGAAGAGCCCAGGACAAGCGCCCAGGCCCAGAGTTCAAGCCCCACAACTGACCAAAAAAGAAAAAACACAAAAAAAACTTAAAACCCAAAAACAAAAAAACCAAGTCCTCATATGTTAGTTTTCCTTGATGCCACCAAATTTGGTGGGTTAGAAGTTAGATGTTCAGAGCCCAAAAGCACAGTGGCTGTTGCAAGCAGCGCTTAGCTGCACAGTGTTACATGCCGTCTTGTAGGACGCATCCAGCATACTTGGTTAAGTAGCCGGATCGCCCTTCCACGCACCTGAGGCTGTACAGAACTTTCCCATCGGGCTGGACCCGCAGCATGACGTTGTCTGTGGTGGTGTCGTGAATGAAGGAGCGCTTGGAATGCACAAAAAACATGTCAGGGACCCAGATCTTCTTCACCAGCCTCCCATCAAATGTCATGCTGAGGTTGTTGGTGCTCGGAAAAGACAGCCGCTCATCCTTCCAGTAGTGCCTCAGGTAGAGGGTCATCGTGAAGTCCTGGGGGCCAGACAGACAGGAAACCCCAAACACACACTCACAAACCCACAGGGTCAGCAGGAGATTCCTCAGCCTCTCCCTTCCCCCCTCCCCCATGGCGATTACTCCCAGGAGGCCCTTCCTCCCTTCCCCTCCCCTCCCCTCCCCTGCCCTGGGAGCCGCCTGCCACCACCAGCTGTGGCTCAAGTTGACAGTTCCAGGGGTGCATGCCAGAGAGCAGCCCACATCCAGAGGGAAAGGAGGTGGGTGAACGGACCAGCCCCCTTGCCTCTCCATCATGCTCCTCCTGAGCTCGTTCTTGGTTGGTCCCTGGCCAACTCAGTGGGACCATCGGTTCGGGAGTGGCTGGTTGGGGAGCATGGCTCTTTTTGCTTCTTTCCCTTCCCCATCTCATTGCCCACTCTGTTCTAGGTCACATCCAGATTGTGCCCCCCCAAACAAACCACTGGGCTAGAATGCTTGTCTTGGGTCGGCTTCTTGGAGGACCCAAACCTGTAAGTAAGTCCTGTAAGTTAAGTTTTGTGGAATGCTCTGTTTTTGATCTCGGCAGATCAAAGAAAAGGGGTGGGGGGAGAGTGCATTCTTTCTACCCTGTAGTTTCCCTTTGGGAGCTTTTGCGCAGAGAATGGATCCCAGCTATGCGATCCTGGGTACTGGGGGCAGCGGAGGAAGTGGAGAGCAATCAAGTTTGTCATCTGACTCTATTTGTTACCTATCAATGGAGTCTAGATCAGTGACACATTTCCCAGAGCCATCTCTAAATCAAGTGTGGGAATTCTCACCTCCCAGGAGGGTTGTGAGATTTAGCTCTTCTGGAATGTAGACTTCTTACTGAACTGAGGGATGGGCTGTGTGAGTCTCCCTGCCTGCCTACAGCCCTGGTCAGAGAAGCACTCACCATGTCCACCTCTGAGATGCTGTCCAAGCTCTCCACCTGTACATCCACACCAACAGGAATGGCTGGGCCTGGGAACCGGACACAATGTCAGCATGTATTCTTTTTACTTGAGTTTGTATTACACAAGAGGTAGGAAAAAGGGGCATTTCTCCTAGTACCTCAGAGTCATGTCAGATTGGAAGGTTTTGGTCAATGCAAACTTGAACTCTGGAAACCTGAGACAAAAGAGGTGGACTCATGGGCTGGCTGCCTGGAATAGCCCAGCAAGTTATTATTATTATTATTGCTGTTGTTTATAATAATAGTAATGATAATTTAACAAAGTTTTTTGTTAGGAATCATCCAGATTATTCTGAAATGATATGACTATGGAACATTCTTCTTTGATTCCAAATACTATCTAAAGTTATTATATAGGCCTAGGTCAAAGGTTGGGTCTGAATAAGGTGTTACCTCCTTGGTGTGAGGACATCCATTTTATTTCCTGCTTGCAGCCTTTTTGATTTGACCTTCTTTTATCATGGAAGCCAGTAGCTCTCTGTCTGGCCATGGGAAAGGCATTGCTTGGGGATAGCACCCAATACCAAAGGGTCATTTATCAAATCCACACATCTGCATTTTTGCTACAGCTAAGGAAAATGTAATGCATCACAAAGGCCTTAAAAACATTAGATTGGTTGTGATTTCTGGGCCATAAAATACGTTATTAGTTTGGTGTTGATAGCTCACTCCTGTAATCCTTGCTTCTTAGGAGGCTGAGATCTAAGGGTCATGGTTCAAAGTTAGTTCAGGCAGAAAAGTCTATGAGACTCCATTAACCAGCAAAACTCTGGGCTAGAGGCATGACTAAGAAGTAGAGCATCAGTCTTAAGCTAGAGTGCAAGGGCTACAGGTCAAGCTGTGACCCTAGAATAAGCAAGTAAAACAAAACAAAACAAAAAGTATAGGTGGAAGGAGAAATTCTAATAAAGAAGACAGATTCCTGATCGCTCCTCTCTGCTTTCAGGATGCAGGTTAGGCTTGACAGACTCCAACCACCATGAAGTAGAAAGGGAGATTTGGCTCCAACAGCTGCCAATTATGGAATGAACAGAAACTCCTTTTGAGAACCTATTTGCTTGAGGGGCAAAGCTGACAAGGGCAAAAAAAAATTAAAAAAAAACATGAGGATGATTTGTAAAACAAATATTTTTTTCCAGAAAAAATAAAGCCCATAAGGAACTATTTGACACTAAGAGGCTGAAACCCAACAGCCACAGGCTAAGTGTCAGAGGGCTTTACCTTCCATCTGCACTGAGTCATTATTTTCTCAAGCTATTTTCATTTAATTAAACCCCGCAGACCATGTTCTTCCCTCACACATGTACCCACAGTTCATCTGCAAGCTCCCAAATGAGAGCAAATTTAGTGCGAGGCTGCCAGGCTGAATTTCAGAGAATTTTCAGGGGGCAGCTTTGGGCTGTGGCTGCCTGGTCTTCCCACAGCCCAGGAGTGAGCTTCTCAGAAGCGCCTTCAAGGACAACTGGCTGCCCTAGCTTGTCATCACCTACCGGTGCTCGGAAGAGTGTGGTCAGCAGAACCCAGGGCACGGAGGACAACTCTAATCAGTAAGGCCAGAAAGTCCCTGGGCTTGATTTCCTGACCATGGACAGACAGAAGGATCCTTAGAAAGAAGGCTTGAGCCAGTAGCTCACACCTAGAATCTAGCTACTCAGAAGCCTGAGATTTGGAGGATCACAGTTTAAAGCCAGCCCAGGAAGAAAAATTCAAGAGAGTCCATCTCCAACATAACTATTAGAAAGCAGAGCTAGAGATGTGGCTCAAGGTGGAGAGCACCAAGCAAGCAAGCCAGCTGAGCAAGTATGAGGCCTTGAGTTTAAAACTAAGAAAGCAAGCAAGGAAAGGAAGGAAAGAATAGGAAGGAAGGAAGGAAGGAAGGAAGGAAGGAAAGAAGGAAGGAAGGAAAGAAGGAAGGAAGGAAGGAAAGATGGGAGGGAGGGAGGGACAGAAGGCAGAAAAGAAAAGAAAAAGGAAGGAAAGAAAGAAAGGAAGAAAGAAAGAAAGAAAGGAAGGAAGGAAGGAAGAAAGGAAGAAAGAAAGAAAGATATCCCCATAGGACTGTGCCTCTCCTACCTCCGAAGCCAGGCCTCATGCTGAAGTCATGGTCGTCAATCCTCAACAGCTGCTCTGACTTGGTCAGAGGTGACTTGGTGATGTCAGGGCTCCGTTTCAGAATTGGACTGTGAGAAGAAAAACAGGTTGACCAAATAGTCCAAGTAAGAGAGATGAAAAAATTTCTATTCTGACTAGCTTTTGATAAGTTTCCCAGAATGTTATTTTCTCCTTTTACGTGTAGGAGAGCCCCTCTTCTTTTTCCATTTTCTGGATAAACAACCCAAATGATACCAGATGACACAGGTGTTTGTAAAATAGTGAAACCCCAACCCTGTCTCAAGTCTCTGATTTTGGGAGTCTGGGAATCAGGCCTGGGAATTGGTTGTTTTTAAAGCTTCTCAGCATTGGAGGAGGAGGTCAGTGGTAGAGCTCTTGTGTGGCTGCTGCAAGTCCCTGGGTTTGATGGAAGCAAGTAGAGGTAGGGCTGGCTTCCTAAATGGTTTTTAATAAGTAACCAAGACTGACAGCTGCTGGTGCTGGTTTTTGTTGTTGTTTTTTTCTTTTTTTTGGTGCCAGTCCTGGGGCTTGAACTCAGGGTGCTATCCCTGAGCATTTTGCTCAAGACTAGTGCTCTACCACTTGCGCCACACTTTCAGCTTGCTTTTTTTTCCTTTCCTTCCTTCCTAACTTACTTCTTTCTTTCTCTCTCTCTTTCTTTTTTTTGGGGGGTCTGGTCGTTGGGCCTGAACTCTGGGCCTGGGCACTGTCCCTTAGCTCTTCAGCTGAAGGCTAGCATGCTACCACTTGAGCCATAGCACCACTTCAGGCTTTTTTTCTTCTGTTTATGTAGTGCCGAGGAATCGAACCCAGGGCCTCATGCATGCAAGGCAAGCGCTCTACCCACTGAGCCACCTTCCCAGTCCTTTCTTTCTTTCTCTCTCTCTCTCTCTTTCTTTCTCTCTTTTTTTTT
>NW_012267248.1:16850223-16855482 GCF_000151885.1 Dipodomys ordii | reverse complement strand
TTCTTTCTTTCTTTCTTTCTTTCTTTCTTTCTTTCTTTCTTTCTTTCTTTCTTTCTTTCTTTCTTTCTTTCTTTCTTTCTTTCTTTCTTTCTTTCCTGTGGAGATAAGAATCTCATGGACTTTCCTCCTGGGCTGGCTCTCAGGCATTAGAGGAAGGTTGGGCTGGAGGGGAATGAGTGGGTGTGGCTGAGCCTGGTTTCCTTGATGTTCATTGGCCACTCTGTGAAGGGAGAATGGATTTACCTAAGTCTGATGCCACCCACCCTGTCTCTATGGGACTTGACTTCTGGATTGCCTCTATGGCAATTCATAGTTATTTTTTTTCTAAGTAATGTATTTGCAGGTTTGGCTTTTTTTTAATGCTTTCATTCACCATTCACCCTCTTCCCTCATCCACAGGTTCTTTTATTGGTTTCTTGTTTATCTGTCCAGACTTGCTTATATAGAAATATATAAGAACAATGAAATAGTCTTAGTTCTCTACTCCTTTACACCCAATTAGCATTTTAGGAACTCTTTTATGTCTACTTGCCTTTCCTTTACTTAATAAGCCTTGGATTTGTTTGCATACCAGAGAACCCCAAGTGCCTTATTCTTTTTGTTATTGTTCTAGTACTAGGGCTTGAACACAGGGCCTGAGCACTGTCCTTTAGCCTTTTTGTTCAAGGTTGGTACTCTACTGCTTGAGCCATAGCTCCACTTCCAGCTTTTTGCTGGTTAATTGGAGATAAGATTCTCATGGACATCCCTGCCTAGGCTGGCTTTGAATTGTGAGTCTCAGATCTCAGCCTTCTGAGTAGCTAGGATAATAGGTGTGCCTGTCTTGTCTTATTCTTTTTACAATGCAGAATTCTTTGAGTGGATATTTCATAAACTACGTGACCAAGCAGTCCCCTAGCAGTAGATGTTTGGATTTACTCCCAGTCTTCTGCCCTTATAAACAGCAGCCTTGAATATTGCTCATTTGCTCATCAGCACAATCTTTGAAATCCATAGATCACCATCCTCCCAGATCCTCCATATGCTGACACCTGGCCAACTCTTCTTCAGAGGAGCTGACACACACTTCCTTTCCCACCGTGTAATGGCTTCCAAACATTGAGCATGTGTTAGCATCTCCCACCGGACTCATTATCATCCAGATTCCTGACCCTCCATAGCCCCTAAGGGTCTGGTACAGTAGGTTTGGGTAGAGGACAAGAATTTGCATATCTGACAAGGTTCAGAGTCCTAGATACTGTTGTAGGTAATACTGTTGCAGGTGATAGGTATGGTGGTCAGAAGAAAAATCTTGAAAAACGCTAGTGCATTTGTATCTACCTCTGTCCTTTGCTATCTTCTTTCCTGAAGGAACTCTCTAGTATTGAGGACCAAGCTACCAGAAGTCTGTCTTCATTCTGCAACTGCCTGCTATATGCCTTTGCACCACATTCCGTGCGCATGATTTTCCAACTGTTAAACATAAAGCTTGATGATTGGCTGGGGTGCGTAGAGGTAACTGAGATGCCAGTTGTGGAAGCACTTTTCCAAGCATAAAGTGAAACACAAAGGGAATACGGCCTTATGGAGCTGAGGAGGGAAGCCGAGAGTAGCCAAGAAAGTGGTTGCCCAGGGAAAGATCTGAACTAGTGAATGAGGACTGAGCAGCCCATGGGTGTGAAAGAGGAAGCTGGGACATGGGGGTGGAGAGTGGGGGAGTGGGGGGGGGGCAGTCACTACTGCTACCCACAGCACTCATACCTTCTACCTCCTTTTAGGGTCCCTTCCTCTCACCCCTCTCCCTCTGCTTCCTGATTGGGGGATGTGGGGGGCTGGAAACACTGCTGAGAATCACTGAGATAGAAGTATGGAAAGAAGCAGCAACCTTAGACTGGTGTGAGCATTTGTGGCCATACCTGACTTGCTTGTGGGCATCTTCATGGGCTTCTCGTCTCTGTCTTTGAGGTCTACTATGAAAATAAAAAAATAAAGACATTCTAGAGACCAGTCTGGGTACTCAAATCAACAAAGCATCTTCACCTTCCATATTTGCTTCAAATCGAATAAAAATAAATGTGTGTGTGTAGGGGGGAAGCATCAATAAGTCATTTAGCCTCTCCATGAGCATTTTCTGAGTGCCTGTGAGGAGCTGGGACTAGAGAATTAAATACTTAGAAAGTCTGATTTGGAAAGGTCTCTCTTAAAATACCTTCCCCACTAGTCTATATATGCTTGAAATTAATTCTTTTAAAGGTTTTTCTTTTTTTCTTTCTGGAAGTTAATTGGAGATAATAGCCTCACAGACTTTCCTGCTCAGGCTGGCATCAAACTGTGATTCTCAGATCTCAACCTCCTGAGTAGCTAGAACTATAGGTGTGAGCCACCAATGCCTGGCTTTTTAGAGAGTTCTTGAAGGTTGACATTATAACTTGAATCCATCAACTATGGGGAGTAGTAGATTGTTTTCTCTTGGGCATCCTTGCCCTCTGGCTACTGGCATGGAAGAAAATGGGTGGTAAGGCAAAAGAACAGGAGGAGGAGAAAGCATTTATTGTTTATTTGCTCCCTTCTTCCATGCCAAGGACCTGTGTCTCTCTTCCCAGGGAGATTTGTGGTTTCCTGCTCTATCTGAGTGCCAAGTTAGTACCCTGAACTTCATCCGTTCTCTGTGAGGAGTCCTTTCAGTCCATTATCATTAGTGAAGCACTGCTGTTTCCTGCTGGATATGCACACATCAGGATGATTGCGTGGGGATTATGTCATCTGTTGCAAAGTGGAACAAGGGCAGGCACATGCTTAGCAGGAGTGGGGCAGGAGCTACCTTGAGCATAGCTGACTCCAAAGAACTCTCAACATAAGGAAGGCATGCATCAGCCCTAATAGGAACACCTGAGTAGACAAACAAGAGACTGAACAAGGAGTCAGATGAGGAAATAAGCTAGACAGGCTCTGTAGGGCAGTGTGTAACAGAGCTGTGTGCTCGCTGCAGGAGGGCTGTCCAGCTCTGAGATGCCACTACGAAGCTGAGTCTAGCGTAGAGGATACTGGGAAGTAGGACTTTTAAAGTGTTTCCTATGGTTGCTCATGACTATTTTAGAAAATTTGTTTATTACATATTCATAAAAATTGGAAAATAGATTAAAATTAAAGGAGAGGATGGAAGAAATTGAGAAATAACCTCTGCCTTCCTGTATATATCCTTGAAGGGGAGAAAGAGAGAGAGAGACAGACAGACAGACAAAGCTGAGTGCTGCTAGCTTTTAAATTCAAGTTATAGTATTTTTCTTGTTTTCCATGTCATTGACATCCTTTTACCACCCCAGATATGTGTGTTAAAGTTAAAATTAAATATAATAAAAAAATAAGAAGAAAGCTAACCCTGCCTGAATACTTACTGAACCTGCGGGATGAGCTGCCCCATATGACATGTATTCATTGGAGCTATTCCTCTCCACACCCTCCCAGGTAGGCCTTCCAGTATCCACAATTTATACAAGAGGGAACTAAGGCATAGAGGATATAAATAACTTTTTAAAGTGATGCAGCCAACAGTCAGATCCAGAAAATCTGACTCCAAGGGATGAAGGCAAGTCAGCCAGTGTCTGTTAGATGATTTGCCTCCTACTGCCAGAAATTTGGTTAGGTGTGGAAGGTCTGCACTTCCTTCCTTCACATAGAAAGGAGCATGGATCTCACAAAAATAAGTGTCTCATATGTGTTTATTGAATAAAGCAGCAGGATGCTATGAAGGAAGAATAGACGTATCTTGAGATGACTTAGGATAACATTGATGATTTCTGGATGAAACAGTAATGTGCTTTCTTTCTTTCTTTTCTTCCTCTCTCTCTCTCTCTCTCTCTCTTCCTTTTTCTTTTTTTGTCCATGGGGGCCTTGAACTCATGGCCTGGGCCCTGTCCCTGAGCTTTTTTGCTCAAAGCTAGTGCTCTACCATTTTGAGCCACAGTGCCACTTCTGGTGCCTAATTGGAGATAAGAATCTCATGGACTTTCCTGCCTGGGATGGCTTTGAACTGAAATCCTCAGATCTGTCTCCTGAGAAGCTAGGATTATAGGTATGAGCCACTGGTGCTCAGCAGAGTGTGTATTTTTTTCAACTCTCATTTCATTTTGGCTAGAACAAAAAATTCTGACCTATGGAACTGCCTGTTATGAGTTTGTTGTAGACCCTTATGCTACATATAGATGGAGTCTTCCCAGGCTGCTCTCTGTATGCTCTGAGATTAGAGTGGTCTGGAGGTGTGAGGACTGAGCCAAGAGGCTCATTCAGCCAATAGCAGGGCACCTGGAAACACTACTTTGTGGTGCTGATAAAAATCATTTAAGGGCTGGAAAGGTGGCTCAGTGGTAGAGTGCTTGCCTTGCATGCATGAGGCCCTGGGTTCGATTCCTCAGCACCACAATCACAGAAAAAGCCGGAAGTGGCGCTGTGGCTCAAGTGGTAGAGCACTAGCTTTGAGCTGAAGAGCTGAGGGACAGCGCCCAGGCCCAGAGTTCAAGCCCCATTACCGACAAAATTTTCAGTGAAGCTGAGCACTGGTGGCTCATACCTGTAATCCTAGCTACTTAGAAGACAGATCTGAGGATCCAGGTTTGAAGCCCAGGCAATAAAGTCTACAAACTCATCTTTAATTAACCACCAGAAACCTGGAAGTGGGGCTGTGGCTCAAAGTGGTAGAGTGCTAGCTTTAAGCAAAAGAGCTTAGGGACAGAACTCAAGCCCCATGTGTGTGTGTGTGTGTGTGTGTGTGTGTGTGTGTGTGTGTGTGTGCTAGCACTGGACTTGAACTTAGGGCATGGGTGCTATCCCTTATAGCTTTTGTACTCATGTTGGCACCCTATCACTTGAAACATAGCTCCACTTCTGGCTTTTTGCTGGTTAATTGGATATAAGAGTTTCATGGACTTTTCTGCCCAGGCTGAGCTTCAAACCATGATCCACAAATTTCAACCTCTGGAGAAGTTAGGATTATAAATATGAGCCACCAGTGGGCAGCTGAGGACTTCTTTTTTTTCCCCCCAAAAATCATTGTGTTATTTTAGTCAAAAAGTAAAGAATAAGAGGTTATAAATTACTAAGGAACATACAGTGAGGACTTTAAAGGTGAACTAGAAACCTTCAGCAGGACAAAAACAAAACAAAACAAAAAAAATAAAACAAAAAAACAAAATCAAACAACTTTCCCTCAGTACTGAGGATCAAACCCAAGGTTTCACGCAAGCCAGTTATCACTTGTGCCACTTTCTTTTCTTTTTTTTTTTT
>NW_012267248.1:16843793-16849298 GCF_000151885.1 Dipodomys ordii | reverse complement strand
TTCTTCTTCTTCTTCTTCTTCTTCTTCTTCTTCTTCTTCTTCTTCTTCTTCTTCTTCTTCTTCTTCTTCTTCTTCTTCTTCTTCTTCTTCTTCTTCTCCTCTTCTCCTTCCTCTTCCTCTACTTCTCATCATCATCTTTAAGTAGTTGTACAGAGTTGCCATCTAACAAAGTAGTTTATTAATACAATGCATCTTGATCAATGTTAACTCTTTCTAATTCTCAATCATCTCTCCCGAACCCATCCCTTCCTTCACTTTAAAAATTTTTTTAGGATATACACTGAATTCTTGCCTGTCCCAAGTTCTTGAAATTATTTATTTCATGTTTATTCTTTGCTCCTGATGTCCTGACCATCTAGAACCATCTTTCCCAGCAGTCTTCACATCATGTCTTCCCCAGACACTTCCATGGACTTCTGGATCAAATCATCTCTCCTCTTGGAAGCACTCTGGCTTTTTCTCCTTTCCACTGGATTCTTCCTACTGAATTCCTCACGTGGGTTGCTGGGAAGCTGGCTCAGTGGTAGAGTGTTTGCTTCACATGCATGAGGCCCTGGGTTCCATTCCTCAGCACCACATAAGCAGAAAAAAGCCAGAAGTGGCACTGTGGCTCAAGTGGTAGGGCACTAGCCTTGAGCTGAAGAGCTGATGGACAGTGCTCAGGCCCAGCGTTCAGCCCCCATGACCGACAAAAAAAAAGTTGTTGAATTCCTCACGTGTTTTCATTGAGATCAATATGTGCCACCCTGTCTGGCACACTCTGTGACTACCCCTTATGTCATTTGTCTTACACATGTCTATAAAGTCCTACGCAGGGTGCAGAGCTGACTTTACAAAGAAGAAACTGAATGCAGAAGGAGAATAAATGAATGTATTCCACAAAGTTGAATCAACCAAAGTGAAATGTGGTTTCTAGGTTCAAACACCTGCTCAAGACAAAGCTATAAAGTTGCATTCTAGCCAAGAGAGTCAGTAGAAGGAAGTATATATTCTGCTTAGAGAAGACAGGCAATGTCAATTGTTACAATTAAGCTAAAACATCCAAGTTTACCTTGGTATTTCCTCCACCCCCAGGGGAATGTTCTTCACATTCAGAAGAATGAAACAGATTGATTGCACCTCCAAAGGTTGTCTAACCCTCTGCCCAGAAGCTCATGTGTGAGACCAGTCAGCACCTCTTTCTTAGCACTCTGCCAACAATAGACTCAGACTATTCGGAGGGTTCCGACATTCAGCCAACACTGTGAATTCTTAAGGAGCCTGGCACCAGTGGCTCACACTTGTAATGCTAGCTAATCAGGAAGATGAGATATGAGGATCACACTTTAAAGCCACCCTGGGCAGAAAATTCTATGAAACTCTCATCTCAATTAACCAACAAAAATCAAGAAGTGGAGCTATAGCTCAAGTGGTAGAGGGCCAGCTTGAGCGCAAAAGCTTAAGGACAACACTCAGACCCTGAGTTCAAACCCCAGGACTAGCATACACACACATAATAAAAAAATAAATAAAAAGAACCAAACAAGCAAAAAAAAAGACCAGATAAGTGAGATATTTAAGGATTCTATTGCAGAGAAAATCTGTACTATAAGAATGAGGCCAGAAGACTGGACTGTCTTCATGTTTATAAAAGACAAAAGAGAATACTAGAAACTGCCGAGTCAACGCTCCACGTAGATTTCTGATCATGTTCTAGAACCTTGATTCTAGAAACAATGTAGGAGCATTGCAGGGTTGGGTCAGATCAGTAATAGCAAGCCAGTGTGAGTCTGGATTGAGCAGGAACTCCTAAACTGTCCCCATGTCTCTGGATAGCATCTCCAGCTACATTGTCCAGTGGCCTGTCAAGCACAAGTGTCCTCAAACAAGGACAGCCTCTGGTGGAGATAAGACTCCTAGTAGACTAAGAATCTACACAGACATTTCTTGTCCATGTCCAGCCTAGCCTGGCATATGAGCAGCCCATATGAGCAGCCCAGATCTGGGGTTCACTGAGCTTTTTATAATATCTAAAGTACACATACACACAGTTTGGAGGCTGTTTTCCCACTGCTGTTCCATTAGGCTTGGAGTTTGGTGATGGGTTCTTGGCTTGCCTAGAATAACTATTGTAAACAAGTATGGAATTTTATTTATGGTCTTGGGGCTCGAACTCTGGGCCTGGGCACTGTCCCTGTGCTCCTTTTGCTCAAGGCTAGCACTCTACCACTGAGCCACAGCACCACTTCTAGCTTTTTCTGTTTATGTGGTACTGAGGAATCAAACCAAGGGCTTCATGCATGCTAGGTAAGCACTCTACCACTGAGCCACATTCCCAGCCCCAAGTATGGAATTCTTTTTTTTTTTTTTTGGTTGGTCGTGGGGCTTGAATTCCAGGCTTGGGCGCTGTCCCTGTGCTCTTCAGCTCAAGGCATGCACTCTACCACTTGAACCACAGTGTCACTTACAGTTTTCTGGTGGTTTATTAGAGATAAGAGTCTCCGGGACTTTCCTGCCTGGGATGGCTTTGAACCTCAGATCTCAGCCTCCTGAGTAGCTAGGATTGCAGGTGTGAGCCACCAGCACCTGTCTGGAATTCTTAAAGAACATATACACCCAGGCTTCATTTTAGCAGGGAGGCACATAAGTTCCGGGCTATGCTAAGCAGTAAGGGGTTAGGAGAAGGAGCTGAAGATCTTGCTTTATAGAGGTGGCCAGAGAACCTTCCCAGAGACCATGACAATCACGCAGAGGCTTGAGTAGACGTGAGCCATACTGATGCTGGAAAAAAAGTCACTCAGAAGAGGCATGGCAAAGGCAAAAGTTACCATATAGAACTCACTGGAAGGAGCAGCTAGGATGGTGTAGCTATGCTGGTGACACAGAAGAAGGGAGCTCAGACAGAAGACTGAATCAGATGCCTGGGCTTGCTCTGCCATCTAGCTAAGGCTGAACATAGACTGCACTCCAGGATCTGCTCCAAGTCACATAGCTGGGGCATTTGTACACAGGCTCCTGGGTGACGCCGTTCAGTTAGGAAGCCAGCACTATGTCTGGAACTTGATTTCTAGCTAGAGGAGACATGGAAGTTTCTCCTCTCCTGATCTGTGTCCTCTGCTGGGAAATGAGGGATTGGGTCACAAGATGGCATTGAGAGCATTCTAGAAGGAGGCAGAATGTGTGAGAGGTGAAAGGCACTTTACAGCTCCAGTCCAATAAACTGAAGGTAGTGGTGAGAAGGGTGTTGGCTTCTACACAGACCCACCAGCACTAGTTGCACGTAGTTTTAATTTGAACTCAGGGCCTTGAACTTGCTAGGCAAATGCTTTACCACCTGAGTGAAAAAAGCATGCTTTTTTTATGCTTTTTTTAAAGTTAATTTCCACATAGAGTCTCATGCTTTTGCCCAGGCCTGCCCCAAACTTCAGTCTTCACAGCATGTAAATAGGCTTTGAGTAGAATAGATTATCCTCCACAGTATGAGTAGACTTCAGCCAGTCGAAGGCCTTAAGAGAAAACATGAAGGTTTCTCAAGGAAGGAACTCTGTTTTAAGACTGTTTCTTAGCTCAATAGAGCATCAACTCCTGCTGGAATTTCTAGCCTGCTAACTTGCCTTGCAACTTCAGAATTAGCAGCCTCATAATTTCTGTTTTTTGGGTTTTTTTGGGTCTGGTCGTGGGGCCTGAACTCTGGGCCTGGGCGCTGTCCCTCAGCTCTTCAGCTCAAGGCTAGCACTCTACCACTTGAGCCACAGCACCACTTCCGGCTTTTTTCTTTTTACTTATGTGGTGCTGAGGAATCGAACCCAGGGCCTCAGGCATGCAAGGCAAGCACTCTACCACTGAGCCATCTTCCCAGCCCCCCTCATAATTTCTTAAAGTAAATTTCCTAAAATGAATCTCTCTCTCTCTCTCTCTCTTTCTTTTTTTCTCTCTCTCTCTCTCATAGATGAAATGGATATATGGATGGAAGGATGTGTAGATGGAAGAATGTGTGGATGGATGAGTGGATGGATGAATGGATGGATGAGTAAATGAATGGATAGATGAGTGGATGGATGGATGAGTAGATGGATAGATGGATGAGTGGATGGACATACACATGGATGTACATGTATATGTATTGATACACACTGTTGGTCTGTTTCTCTGAGGTCCTTGATTCATATGAAGCATGACCACTGTTTGACATTGAGATCTGCACATCCAAGGGGGATCAAAGTTGTTGCCGGTGCCAAAAGACAGTGGTGGGTCAGACAGTGGTGGGTGTAGGACCAGCTGGGCAGGACCAGTCCAGCTCTGATTCACCAACTGTTCCTATGTACTGAGATTCAACTGCTTTTAGGAAATTATTTTCCTGTGAGTCCACTTGAGTTTTACTTCTGCCCAAATACTTTCTGTTTCCATTTTACAATGGTGAGAGGGCACAGGCGTGGAGAAGTAGAGGGACTGGGTCTGTGGCACAAGTTTTTGTACCTTTTTAGGCTTTGTTGTCTCACCTTTAAAATGAAAGTTTTCAAAGGTCCTTTAAGATCTAACATTCTGTAAGAATTCTTTGATGTGTGTCTGTCCGCTGCTAAGCTGTCAGCCATGGAGGGAAGGGAGGGCTATGTTGCTTACATACTCTCACCAGGCCTGGGTATAGCACTTGGGCACAATTATTGAATGAAAGAAAGAATAAAGCACAGGAATTGCAGAGGTCAGGATTCACTTATGTATTTATGTGCAACATCTCTTTCTTTTATTTTTAACCTTTTTTGGCAGTGCTAGAATCTGAACTAAAGGTCTTGTGCTTATAAGGGAGATGCTCTACTGCTAAGTCATACCCTTGGCCTTTTTAGATTTTTAAGTTTATTTTTGGACTAGGATCTTGATTTCGCCCTGAGCCAGCCTCAGATCATAATTCTTCTATCTGTACCTCTTGCTGAGATGAACAGGTTTGTGTATCACCACTTCAAGTTTGTTCTTTGTAATAAGGTCTTGCTAACAATCTTGACTAGCCTGGCCACCAAATATGATCCTCTCCTTTCTGCCTCCCTAACAGTTGGTATTACAAGTGTGCACCACTATGCCTGGTTCTGTGTCCAGCAATTCTTTAGTTTACATGTATCAGATATTGTACTTGAACCTAGAGAGACAAAGCAAACAGATACAGGTAGAGTTCTCAAGGGGCAGGAAGATTTGTCAGAGAAGGCAACCTCTCTGATAACTCTCAGAGGAAGATGAGAAATGAGGCTGAGTGAGAAGAAAAAGGGTGTCATGAACATGGGAGCCACAGGTGCAGAGTCCTCAGAAAACTGTAAGGATGAGGGCTGAGAGTGTGGCTCAGTAGGAGAGTGCTTGCCTAGCATGCATGAAGCCCTGAATTTGATTCCTCAGCACCACATAAACAGAAAAAGCTAGAAGTGGTACTGTGGCTCAAGTGGAAGAGTGCTAGCCTTGAGCAGAAAGAAAGAAAGAAAGAAAGAAAGAAAGAAAGAAAGAAAGAAAGAAAGAAAGAAAGAAAGAAAGAAAGAAAGAAAGAAA
>NW_012267248.1:16803336-16843743 GCF_000151885.1 Dipodomys ordii | reverse complement strand
GAGGGAGGGAGGGAGGGAGGGAGGAAGAAAACTATAAGGGTGAGAGCTAGATAGTAGGTAGGCAGAGACAAGACCAAAAAGCAGAGTGGGGCCTCAATAATCCAAGCAAATTTTCTGGAGAACAAAGTGACAGGCAAATGCTACTAACTAAAGTTTCTTTTATGTTCACCTAATATACTTTCAGTTCACCGGTTTCTTATGGCCCTCCTCTTTCTCATTTTTAGTTTTTGGTCCTCACATTTGCTAAGATGGCACTCCGACTACTAAGGCATGCCTCCAGCCCTGATTTTGGCTGGTTCTTTTTGAGATAGGGTCTTGCTTTCTGCCTGGCCACTCTTCTGTGTGCAATCTGCCTTCTCCTATGACTAGGATGACAGACAGATGCCACCACATCCATCTCTTTGTTGAGAGGGGTGGCTTCAAATAGCAATCTTTCCAAACTCAGCCTCACAAGTGCTTAGGGTTACAAATGGGAGCCATCAAGGCCCAACTACGTCCATCTGTTGCTGACATCATTAATGGCACTTGGTTGCTCTATCTTCGACCTAATTAATTCTGACTTTGGTAAGCCTGCCCCTGTTGTCCACCGTGTCCTTCTAAAAAAAAAACCTCCCTGCTTCACTCAAATGCCTCCCTCTCTCATTTGTAAGGCTCTCTGGGCCCAGCCTCGAGCTGATTTAGTCACTGGTGAAGTCACTGTGCTGTAATAAGCACCTGGTAACTAGCATAGAAATGTTTTCACCTCTTTGACTCTCTTCTTTTCCAGCTCTACACTCACTTCTCTGCTCTCTGTTTTTCACTTTCACTGAGTCCTCTTCCTCTAACCTTGTTTACTTAGAGGTACTGGAGTTTTATTTATTTATTTTTATTTATTTATTTGGGTCTGGTTGTGGAGCCTGAACTCTGGGCCTGGGCGCTGTCCCTTCAGCTCTTCAGCTCAAGGCTAGCACTCTACCACTTGAGCCACAGTGCCACTTCCGGCTTTTTTTTCTGCTTATGTGGTGCTGAGAAATCGAACTCAGGGCCCCATGCATGCAAGGCAAGCGCTCTACCACTGAGCCACCTTCCCAGCCCGGTACTGGAGTTTTAATCACAGCTTCCTGTTTACTAGGCAGATGTTCTACTACTTGAGCTAATCCTTTGGTCCTCTTTGTACTTGGGATAGAGTCCCATTTTTTGCCAGGTCCTTAACCTGATCCTTTTCTCTCCCCACCCTCCACCCCCAGCTGTTTTTTTGTGTGCTAGTCCTGGGCTTGAATTCAGGGCCTAGGCCCTGTGCTTGAGCTTTGTTGCTCAAGGCTAATGCTTCAACACTTGAGCCATAGCTAAACTTCTGGCTGTTTTTTTTTTTTTTTTATGCTAAATTGGAGCTAAGAGTCTCAGACTTTCCTACCTAGGATGACTTTGAACCATGGTCCTCAGATCTCAGTCTCCTGAGTAACTAGGATTATATGCATGAGCCGCTGGCACCCAGTCGATCCTTCTTCGTATACTCTGATCTTCCTTGTTATACTTTCCACATAGCTGGAATGACAGATTTTTCTGTTGAGATGAAGTCTGGCAAAATATTTGTCCAGACTGGCCTCAAATCTTGATCGTTCTGATCCTAGTCTCCCAAGTAGCTGTGATTATAGCTGTGAGTCATTTTGCCTGGCTCTCCTCCTCCTCTAACTTCTTAAATGTTACTCTTCCCCAAGGTCTGTCTTTGATCCTGTTCTTATTTCATGTGACGTGCTCACTCTGGGTACCTCACCTACTACCTCTGAGGATTCGCTTTAAGTCTCCTGAGCTCCTGATTTACATTTTCTGCTGTGCCTGGGCACGGAGTTCCATGTATCTTGTGAATGCATCCAGGTCCATATATTCTTTATTTTATTTTTTTGGTCAGTCGTGGAGCTTGAACTCTGGGCCTGGGCGCTGTCCCTTAGCTCTTCAGCTCAAGGCTAGCACTCTATCAATTAAGCCACAGTGCTACTTCCGGCTTTTTCTGCTTATGTGGTGCTAAGGAATAGAACCCAGGACCTCATGCATGCAAGGCAAGCATTGTACCACTGATCCACCTTCCCAGCCCCTATTCTATTTCTTGAACCTACTCTCCTGTTCTCCTGTCCCCACACAGTCCAAACATCTGCTAGATACTCACTTAAAACTGCTTTCTTCACTGTATTTGATGCCGGTATAATTTGTGGAGGGGAAGGGAAAAAAATCGTTTAAATAGGGATACAGGTGGACCCATTGCAACAATGAAATGTACAAGTAGCTATGTGGAAAACGAACTTTACACCTTTGGTGCGGGGAGGGTGGTGGAGGCAGAATGGGAAGGGATGGGAAGGGGAAACAAAGGAGGAGGCTACAATGCTTGATAAGAAATGTACTCATTATCTTGCCCATGTAATTATAATCCCTCTGTACAGTATTTTCATAATAAAAAAAAAACAAACACTGCTTTCTTACCCAGAAGCCAACCAAACCCTGGCCCTCCAAGCTCTCCCAACGTTCTCAACTCCATCTTCCCCCATCTCCGCTCTTTCTACCATGCATGTACTTCATTAAGCCTCTCATCATCGTCACCTCCCTCAGGAATAGACCAGGCTCTCACTCTTCCCATCCATCTACCACGGGGTGCAAGCAACAGAGTACTCTGAAGTGGAAATCTGCTGAGACCCATTCAGATCCTCTGTGCCTTCACAGTAAATATAAACCTTTAGCATGAGAGAGAATGCAGAAGAGTGGTTCTCCAGACTCCTCGTAGTATCCCTTTGCTTTCCCTGAGCCTGACTGGCATTTGTCCAGGGGCTATAGTATAGGATAGAATGTAGAAAGCTCTAGATATATTTGGTTAAATTTCTTTCCAAATGGGAAAGTGGACCCAATTAATATCCCATCATCCCAGTTAAATTACATTTTTACGTATCCTAAACTTTTAAAGAGCTTTCCTTCCTTCCTTCCTTTTTTCCTTCCTTCTTTCTTTCTTTTTTTCTTTCTTTCTTTTCCCCTCCCTCCCTCCCTTCCTCCCCTTTCACGCCCCCCTCCTTCCCTTGAGCAAGTGGTCCTTTTTGATAGGAATCTGCTTTGTTCTCATAATTCCATGTTTCCTTCTCAGCCCAATTCTTTTTATATAACCAAAGATCCTATATGAAGGACTTGCCTCTCCCTTCTTGGCCCGATCAGTTTATGTAGCTAAAGATAGAGTATGAAGGATTGATCCCCAGCCCATTGTCCCAAGCCTATAACAGATGCCAGGCAAAATCCCAGGTATGTGCAAACGTGCTTGATTTACTGGCAGGGCAATCCGCCTAAGCCCAGCTGTACACATCCCATTGTAGGCCCAACTGAAAAGCTCCTTATTCTTTTTCCGTTCTCCTCCATTTTCCCAACACTTTTCAGCACCAGGACTGACTGCCACCACTACCATGCTAGCGCCTACATTTGTGATGCTGCAGAAGCAGCCAGAAGCCAGTACTGTGAGCTCAGCCAGCTGTTTGGGAGTCTCCAGTAAAAGATTATCTCAGACTCCAGCAGGCCAGAGCCCTGAGGGAAGGAAACAAATCCCACAGGCCCCAACTTCTATCCCCCAACTTCGCAGAGCTGGGTTTGCTTTCCTGTGACCTCACACGTCTAAACTGTGTTTCCGTCCAAAGCTGGAGCTGCATTTGGAACTAAGGCTGCTTCTCTAAACAGGAAGGACTCCCTTCCCTCCTCATGAATAAGGGCAGAGTGCTGGATTTGCTTGTCCCAGTGTCGCAGTGATTGACCAATGTAGGCAAGCAGATGTTCGAGGCCAGACTAACCAATCAGAGCCGCCCAGGTGAGGCCTTAGAGCAGGGTGACCAGTGGGGAGCGTCTCCCTGTGGGAGTCGCCCTGGGGTGGGTACGAACAAGACAGCACGTACTAAGTTGCTTAGCTCCACCCGGGCCCCTCCCAGCTTGCAGGTAGAGGACAATCCAATGACCCTTCTGGCCCTACAGCTTGAAAAGTTGTGTTTTTAAAAATTATTATTTCTCATTATTGAAAAGAGACCCACCTTTCTAACAGAAATCATCAGAAATCATAAAGCATCCTCACATTTGTAAGTCCCATTAGTGATTTGAGGATTGGCAGATTTGTGCAGACATCAAAGAATTGTCCTTGAGTTCTTTCATTTTTTAGAAAATATACAAACGTTCTTTCCATCCCCCCAAAAACCTTACACACAGGACAATTAATTAGGCACTTAAGACTATATGGTGATGATACTGTTCAACCTAGATCGTTATAAAGGAAAAGATAATGCTAACTTCTTAAAAGGAGATGAGGACATAAAGGGAAAGAGAGGAAAAGGCCTTCACACAGCACAGCTAAGCTGGAAATGATGCTTCATTTGCGCTCAGCTTGACACGCCACCCCTCTGTCTCCTTGGGATCCCAACATCCAGAGTCTACTCACCTGCCTTTCTTACCCATCTCCTGAGCTTCTCTTCCTGGCCAGGGCATTCGGCTCTCAGCGACCAATACCCATCCGCACCACAAAAGGAAGACACCAAATTTCATATTCTGTACAGCCCGTGTGGATTTCCCAATCCAAACAGCACTCTCAAGAAACCGCAGAAAGGAAATGGATGCTCTTTTTTTTCTCTCCTAAGACATTATTGGTCTGTTCCTTATTAGAAGGACGTTTACTCATGCAAAAAAGAAAAAAAAATCAACCAGCAGTATGTAATCTGGCGAGCAGGAGAAAGCAATTTCCACTAAACCTATAAATCCTCCTACGTCAGATGGCAGGGATTTTCTGAACTGAGGTTGGATTCCTGTGTCCCTGTAGAACAATTATTTTGACTAAATTAGTTCATCATGCAATGTGGTGAATATATTGGTGGTCTGTGCTATTTGGTCCATTGAATAGAAAGAAGTGAAAACCACCAAAGCAATTTCCCAAATGAAAACGGTCCAGAGGTGCTGAAGTGCTCTGCATGCCAGGCTAACAAGCTCCTCCCTCATCTAGTTTAAGCTTCCAGCCATCATTTGCTTTGCTGAGGGCTGGATTTGGTCAGCTCCCTGCCCCCACATCTTCCTGGGATTGAATCTCTACCGTCTCCCACTGGTACCTGAATGGACCATGAGGCTGAGATTGAGAGGCAAGTGGGAAAGAGGATCCTTATGTTTATTTATTTTATTTTATTTTTATTGTTATCTTAGAGGTGATTTACAGCAGGGTTACATTTACAAGTGCCAGGCAATAAGTATATATCCTTTCATATAGTTAGTCATCTGTTCCCTCATTCTTTCCCATTCTCTCCCTCCCATCTCCACCCCCAAGTTGCATAGTTCACCTTCATGAATGTCCAGTGTGCTCCACTGCTGCACTTCTTCACCTGTTCCTTTCATTCTGTGCTCTCTCCCCACCCTCCCACAGAGGTACACATGAATATACCATATATAAGGTAAAGAATACAGTCCTCAAAAAAAGAAAAAACAAATTAAGTAAAAATCCTCTGTTTCCATATCATTGGAGTTTATTTCAGTATGTACATTATATGTGTGTGTGTGTGTGAGAGAGAGAGAGAGAGAGAGAGAGAAAGAGAGAGAGAGAGAGAGAAGAGGCACTTGGGTTTTGCACCTTTGTCATTCTCTCCTATGAGTATCTAGGATCCTGTGTAATTTGCCATGTCCCAGTGAGTTTTAGATCTAACTTCCACATATCAGAGAGAACATGTGTCATTTGTGTCTCTGATCTTAACATGATTTGTTCTAGTTCCATCCATTTCTCTGTCCATGTCCCAAATGACAATATTTTATTCTTCCTAATGGCTGTGTAAAATTCCATTGTAGATGGGTACCACATTTTTTGGATCCATTCATCTGTTGTGGGGCATTGACCCAGTTGGGTTGTTTCCATATCTTGGCTATTGTGAATAGCCAATTAACATAGATGTGCAGGTATCCTTATCATATCCTTGCTAATGTCGCTCAGGGTAGATGTCAAGGAGTGGTATGGCTGGGCTGTAGGGAAGGTCTATGTTTAGTTTTTTTAGGAACCTCCAGACTTCTTTCCATAGTGGTTGTACTAGTTTACATTTCCACCAGCAGTGCAGTAGGATTCTTTTTTCCCTGCATCTCTACCAGCATTTGTTGTTCAAATTCAAAATGTTGACCAATCTAACTGGGGTAAGGTGGAATCTCAAGGGTGTTTTAATTTGCATTTCCTTTATGGCCAGGGATGATGAGCATTTCCTCATGTGTTTCTTTGCCATTCTTACTGTCTTCTTCTGAGAAGTCTCTTAGATCCCTTGTCCATTTAGTAATGGTTTATTAAGATCGGGAGGGGTTAGTTTCTTTAACTCCTTGTATATATTCAATATTAGACCTTTGTCTGATATGTTACCGGTAAAGATTGTTTCCCAATCAGTTAGCTGGCTTTCTTTTTCTTTCTTTTCCTCCTTTCCTCCTTCCTTCCTTCCTTCCTTCTTTCCTTCCTTTTTTTATGCCAGTCCTAGGGCTTAAACTCAGGGCCTGGGTACTGTCCCCAAGCTTCTTACGTTCAGGGCTAGCACTCTACCATTTGAGCCACAGTACCACTTCTGTTTTTTTTCTGTTTATGTGGTACTGAAGAATTGAACCCAGGGCTTCATGCATACTAGGCAAGCATTCTACCACAAAGCCACATTCCCAACCCTTGGCTATCTTTCTAGTTCATCAACTGTGTCCTTGGCTGTGCAGAAACCTACTTGTTGAGTCTCTCTCCTATTTGTTGTCTCCCTGGGACTCTATTCAGGGAGTTCCTTCCTATAAATTCTAATGTTTCTCATACTCTTTCTTGCATTACTTTCAGAGTTTCAGAAGTCTTTGAGCTACTTTGAGTTGATATTGATGCATGGTGACAAGCAGGGATCTACTTTTCTGCATATGGCTGCTCAGTTTTCCCAACACCAATTGAAGAAGCTATGTTTTTTGTTTGTTTTCTTGCTTGTTTGTTTTTGCTAGTCCTGGGGCTTGAACCCAGGGTCCGGGGCACTATCCCTGAGCTTCTTTTGCTCAAGACTAACACTCTACCACTTGAGCCCAGGCTCACTTTCAGCTTTTTATGTTTATGTTGTACTGCAGAATCATGAATGTTAGACAGGCACTCTACCACTAAGCCACATTCCCAACCCGAGACTTTGTTTTTTCCACTGTATATCTTCAGCTCTTTTGTGCAATATAAGATGACTGTAAGTATGTGGTTTTAATTCTGGATCTTCTAATCTGTTCCATTGATCTTCTGATCTATTTTTGTGCCAATACCAAGCAAGCTGTTTTTGTTATTATGGCTCTGTAGTAGAGTTTGAAATGTGGTGTTGTGATACCTCCCACATTGCTTTTGTTTGCCTAGAATTGCTTTGGCTGTTCTAGGTCTTCTATTGTTCCATATGATTTTTTGTATTGTTTTCTCTATTACAGTAAAGAGTATCATTGGAATTTTTATGGGGATTGCATTGAATTTGTATATCATTTTTGGTAGTTTGACTATTTTCATAATATTGATTCTACCTATCCATGAACATGGTAGGTCTTTCCATTTCCTGCTGTCCTCTTTCATTTCTTTCTTTAGATTTTTTTTTTTTTTGTCGGTTGTGGGGCTTGAACTCTGGGCCTGGGCGCTGTCCCTCAGCTCTTCAGCTCAAGGTGAGTGTTCTACCACGTAAGCCACAGCGCCACTTCTGGTTTTCTGGTGGTCAATTGAAGATAAGAGTCTTATGGGCTTTCCTGCCCTGGCTGGCTTTGAACTGTGATCCTCGGATCTCAGCCTCCTGAGTAGCTAGGCATGCTAGAGCCACCAGCACCCAGCCTCTGTTTAGATTTTTTTTTATAGTTTCACTATAAAGATCATTTACATCTTTAATTAGGTTAATTCCAAGAAATTTTGTGTGTGTGTGTGTGTGTTTTTTAGGCCATTGCAAATGGGTTGTTTTCATGATTTCCCTTTCTGCTTGTACATTGTTGGCACATAGAAAGGCTACTGATTTTTACATTTTGGTTAGGTTAATTCCTAGAAATTTCATGTGGGTTTTTTTTTGAGGCTATGGCAAATGGAGTTGTTTTCATGATTTCTCTTTCTGCTTGTACATTGTTGGCATACAGTAAGGCTACTGCAGGTTTTAATTTTGTATACTGCTACTTTGCTGAAGTAGTTGATCAGCTCTAGAAGTTTGGGGTGGAGTTTTTTGGGTTCTTTAGGTATAAGATCATGTCATCTGCAAATAGGGATAGTTTAATTTCTTCTTTCCCTATGTGGATCCCTTTTATGCCCTTTTTTGCTTTATTTTGCTTTATTTTCTCTAGTTAAGAATTCCAGAACTATATTGAACAGGTGTGGAGAGAGTGGGCATGCTTACTTTGTTCCTGATTTTAGGGGAAATGGTTTTAATTTTTCCCAATTTAGTATGATGTTAGCTGTTGGTCTGTCGTATATAGCCTTTATTGTTTTTTTTTTGTTATTGTTGTTTTGGGGTCGTGGGGCCTGAACTCTTGGCCTGGGCGCTGTCCCTCAGCTCTTCAGCTCAAGGCTAGCGCTCTACCACTTGAGCCACTTCCGGCTTTTTTTCTTTTTGCTTATGTGGTACTGAGAAATCGAACCCAGGGCCTCATGCACGCAAGTCAAGCACTCTACTACCACTGAACCACCTTCCCAGCCTGCCTTTATTGTTTTAAGGAATGTTCCTTCTATTCCTAGTTTCTGTAAAGTTTTTAACCTGAATAGATGTATTTTGTCAAAGACTTTTTCTGCATCTATTGAGATGATCATGTGGTTCTTGTTCTTGGTTTTGTTGACATGGTAAGCTACATTTATTGATTTGTGTATGTTAAACCAGCCTTGCATCTGTGGGATGAAGTCTATCTGGCCATAATGTATGTTTTTTTTAACTTGTTTCTAGATTCTGTTGACTAATATTTTATTGAAGAGCTTTGCATCTGTGTTCATCAGAGAAATTGGTCTGTAGTTCTCTTTTTTATTGGCTCCTTACTTGGTTTTGGTATGAGTGTGATATGGGCTTCATAGAATGAGTTTGAAATATCTTTTTTTTAATTGTGAAAATACTGTACAGAGGGGTTACAATTACATGGGCAAGATAGTGAGTACATTTCTTATCAAGCATTGTAGCCGCCTCCTTTGTTTACCCTTCCCATCCCTTCCCAGCCTCCCTCCGCCCCCCCTCCCCCCAGTTATTGGTACTAGTTCATCTTTAAAAGTCTTACGGAATTCAGTGGTGAATCCATCTGAGCCTGGACTTGTCTTTGTTGGAAGATTTCTGATCACTTCTTCTACCTCATTGCCTGTTATTGGCTAGTTTAGCTGGTTTATATCTTGGTTCATTTTAGGTAGTATGTATGTTTCTAAGAATTCACCCATTTCTGCTAGGCTTTCTTTAGAGAGCATAGGTTTTGAAAGTATGTAGTCCTTTGTAATCATTTAGATTTCTTGGATATTTGTTGTAATGTTTCCTGTGACATCTCTGATCCTATTGATTTGAACTTCTTGTCTTCTTTTTTTAAAAAATTAATTCTACAAGGTTCTGTCAATTTTATTTTTTCAATAAAATGGCTTTTTGCTTCATTGATTTTGTGTGTAGTTTTTCAGTTTTTATTTTGTTGATTGCTGCATTAATCTCTGCTATCTCTCTCCATCTAGTACTTTTAGATTTGACTTTTTCTTGTTTTCCTAGCAGATTTAATTGCATCATGAGGTCATTTACTTGAGCTGTTTCTGTTTTCTTTATGTGTGTGCTTAGAGCTATGAACTTTCCCCTCAGTACTGCCTTTGCTATATGCCAGAGGTTCCATTGTGATGTATTCTAATTTTCATTGAATTGTAAGAGCTTTCTAATTTTTTCCTTAATTTCTTCTGTGACCCAGTTGTTATTCAATGGTGTGGTATTCAGCCTCCATGTTTTTGAGTGATTTCTGCAGTATGTTTTGTTGTTGAGAACTAGTTTGATCCCACTGTGGTCATATAGGATACTAGGAATTATGCCAATCCTCTTGTACTTAGGTTCTTTGTGTGTACTATGATATGATATATTTTGGAGAATGATCCATGGGCTGCTGAGAAGAATGTGAATTGGGTTGTTGGGTGGAATAGTTCACAGATATCTGTTAAGTCCATTTGAGTTATGATGTCATTTAGTTCAGAGGCTTCTTTGCTCATCTCTTGTTTAGATGACCTTTCCTTTGGTGAGAATGAGGTATTAAAATCTCCCACTATTATTATGTTTGGGTTTATCCTATTCCATAAGTCCAAAAGCATTTGTTTAACATATGTGGGTGCTCTGTTATTTGGTGTATAGATATTGACCACTGTGATTTCTTCTTCATGGATCATTCCCTTTATTACTATGAATGACCTTCCTTGTCTCTTTGTATTGATTTTAACAAAAAGTCTAGTTCATCAGATAGCAATATGGCTACTCCTGCCTTCTTGCAGGGTGCATTTGCATGGAAGATTTTTTTTCCCATCTTTCACTAGAGGTTTGTTTTTATCTTTGTCTGTGAGATGGATCTTTTAGAGACAACAAATGGATAGATCTTGTTTTTTGATCCAGTCAGTTGTTCTTTTTCTTTTGATTTGGAATTGAGTCTGATGATGTTTAGAGTTATTATAGAGAGATGTGTCATGTTTCCTGCCATTTTCTTGATTTCCTGTATTTTGCTTCTTCTTTCTGTGCATATGAAATTGGTCTTCTAGTGATTTTTGTTTAATGTGTTTCCTTGATTCTGATTCTTTTCTTCAAACTGTATACTTCCCTTTGGTATTCCTTTTTATGTTGGTTTAGTGTTCATGAATTCCTTTAGTTTTTGTTTGTCATGGAAGGTATTAGTTTCACCACCAAATGGGGGCACCAGTTTGGGTTGGCAGTTATTGACCATCAGTGTTTGGATTATACCATTGCAGGCTCTCCTTGCATTAAGAGTTTATGTGGAGAGATCTGCAGTGATTCTGACTTTCTTTTCATTGTAATATAGCCCTTTCATTGATTTAAAATCAAAGAATTTAAAAATCAATTTAAAATCAATTCCTTGCTTTTCAAGTCTAATGTTTTTACTGTGATGCATCTAGTCTACTGGATCTACTTGGATCCTGTCTACTGGGGGTTCTGTATGCTTCTGTCAGGGTGGGTGAGATTTTTCTCTATTGAGAATGGGGAAGTTCTCTGTTATTCTTTTGCTGAATAAATTTTTAATGCCTTTAATATTGAACTAAGGGTCCCTGAACTCCTTTGCACAAGGCTAGCACTCTACCACTTGAACCACAGTGCCACTTCTGTTATTTTCTGTTTATGTGGTACTGAGGAATTAAATCCAGGGTTTCATTCATGCTAGGCAAGCACTCTACCACTAAGCCACATTCTCAGCTTTGCTTTTAGTATTGAATTCTTCCCCTTTATCAATTCCAACCATGTGTAAATTCGATCTCTTGGCTGAGTCTGCCAATTCTTGGATTTCCCTTCATAGGTATTTTTTTGTTATTGTTGTTTTTGGTCGTGGGACCTGAACTTTGGGCCTGGGCACTGTCCCTCAGCTCTTCAATTCAAGGCTATCATTCTACCACTTGAGCCACAATGCCACTCTGGCTTTTTCCACTTATGTGGTGCTGAGGAATCGAACCCAGGGCAACATGCATGCAAGGCAAGCACTCTACCACTGAGCCACCTTCCCAGCCCTGGTGTTTTTTTATATTAATATATTTTTTGTGAAGACACTGTACAGTGAGGTTACAGTTACATGAGTAAGGTAATGAGTACATTTCTGGTAGGTACTGTTTTTTCCTTAGTTTTGAGTTTTTGTTCTTGCTCCGCTGTTTTATCCTTGACTCCTGATATTGTTTTCTTTATTTAGTTATTATTTTGTTGGTCATGAGGCCTGAACTCTGGGCCTGGGCACTGTCCCTCAGCTCTTCAGCTCAAGGCTAGCGCTCTATCACTTGAGCCACTTCCGGCTTTTTTTTCTGCTTATGTGGTGCTAAGGAATCGAACCCAGGACCTCGAGCATTCTACCACTGAATCACCTTCCCAGTCCAACTCCTGATATTCGGTTTTCCATTTCACTTATTCTGTTACCTAGGCATTCCAGTGTAGTTTGTAATGCAGAAATTGAACCTTTTTATGCTCCTGAGATCAGTTCTCATAGTGTTAATTTTGTCTTTTAATGAGGCGTATAGTTTCTATTGTTATTTCCATATATTTTTGGGAATCCTGGATCTTCTTGATCATTTCTTGTTTGTACTTTTTTTTTTTTGGCCAGTCCTGGGGCTTGACCTCAGGGACTGGGCACTGTTCCTGAGCTTCTTTTGCTCAACGCTAGCTCTCTACCATTTCAATTATAGTGCCACTTTTGCCTTTTTCTGTTTATATGATATTGAGGAATAGAACCTAGGGTTTCATGCATGCTAGGCAAGCACTCTACCACTGAGCCACATTCCCAGCCTTCTTTGTACTCTTGAAATTGTTTTTGCATTTCTCCTTGTATTTCACAGGCCAATTCTGTCATCATTTCTTTTTTTTTTAATTGTGAAAATACTGTACAGAGGGGTTACAATTACATGGGCAAGATAACGAGTACATTTCTTACCAAGCATTGTAGCCTCCTCCTTTGTTTCCCCTTCCCATCCCTTCCCATCCCCCCCCCACCTGTCATCATTTCTTTAATCGTTATTTTGTCATCCATCTCTTCTTCACTCTCACTGGAGTCCTTCCCTGGATTGTTCTTGGCTTTTGGAATCAATTTGTTGTCTTGATTGTTCATGAATCTTGTAATCTTTTGTTGTGATTTACCCATTTGTGTTCGGGTATTGTCAGGGCCAATAACCTGAGTTTGACCTGCTTATGCCTGACAGGTGGTGGCCCATGCTTGGCCTAAGCTAGCTCCCACTGGGTGAACTGGTCCACACTTGGCCCCTAGGTCAGCAAGCACCTGTGCACATGCTCAGCCCCGGACTAGCTAAGAGGAACTCAGTCCTGGTCAGTGAGCTTGGTCTGGTCTGAGCCTGGGACTAGGAAGGCTAGATTTCAGCCTCCAGGATGAGCATGCCCTTCAGAAGGGGTGGACTCTCACAGTTATGTGGGAGTTTGTCTGCGCATGTGCCTCCAGTTGGTTCTTGCCCCTTAGGTGGCTGACACTTGGCTGCCAGCTCGTGCTCACATGTTTGTCTTGGCCCAGGACCAGGGAGCTCTCCTCTGGGAAGCCTGACACTTGGTCCTGTTTGTGGTGGAGTCTGGGAAGACCAAATTCAAAACTCTGGGATGGGCATGTGCATAGGAAGGGATGGCGCCTACAGGTGCGTGGGATTTTGTCTGTATTATTTGCAAACAGATCCAGTTACCCTGCCGGTACCAGCAGTGTGGAGGATGCAGGGTTCTAGCACCCACCCAGTGGTCTCCCCCTGGAAGTTGACAGGTGGGATAAGGGGGAGTGAGAAGGGGCTCTGGCCTCTTTGTCCTCTCCGAGTGTGATGCTCCTTCTTGGGTGGGAGGGAGGTGCCTGGGCCAGGCTCTGTGGGTCACCACCGGTGCTGGTCTCCCATGGGGAGGTTCCCTGGCTGGGTACTCACTGATCCTGGAGTTGGTTGTGGGCTGACTGGAGGCGCATGGAAGTTCTCTGGGTCTGGATGTTGGGGTCTCTTGTTGCTGGTCTGTTTTGTTGTCTGTGCCTAGCTGCAGGGTTGCTCTTGAGGCTTAGCCATACTGCTGCAGGACAGGGGTTCAAGAAGGGGATTTTGCAGTTTTCCATCCTTATGTATACATGTTATGAGTTTTTTTCCATTCCTGTGATTCCTTGTTTATATATTTGTTGTTGTCAATCTCTTGGGGAGAAGTGCATGTGAGGACCTTAAATCTGTTTGATTAGAGAGAACTAGGGTCATTTCCTATTGCTTCACCCTCTTCTTCTTCCACCACCTCTATGTTTATTCTGTACAGAAAGAACTGAATATCCTTAGCAGATGCATTACATGTTCATATCATGAGTCTCATTTTATTTTTTTCCACTTGAAAAGCAATCAAAATAAATGAACTATAACCCTCTAGTCCCTATTACCTGTGAATAGTTTTTCCTTTCTTTCCAGCCTTGCTTGGAGACTATACAAATAATCTACAGGCCCAAGTTTTTGTCTCCATCAAAGGAAGACTGTACTCCAAACCACTGTCTCTTGACAGCCAAGAAGAGATTTAATAACTTTTAGGCTATGCTTCTATACTGCGTCAGGATTCCTGCAAATGGATAGCTGACAAGTAGACTGTCACGAAACTGCTAACACAAGAGTCAACAGAACAGTGATTACTTTTTGCTACAGATTGGACATTGTATAAGCATATTCCCCACAGGTTCACGTGCTAGAAGCTAGAGTTGTAGGCATGGTAACATGTCTGAAATTCCAGCACTCAGTTGACTGAGACAGGAGATTCAGAAGTTGGAGGCTAAAAGAAAAAAGTTCCAGGAAGCAGTGGCTCAAGCCTGTAATCCTAGCTACTCAGGAGGCTGAGATCTGACAATCATTGTATGAACCCAGCCTAGGCTGGAAAGTATATGAGATTTTTTTTGGAGGGGGTCCGGTCGTGGGGCCTGAACTCTGGGCTTGGGCGCTGTCCCTTAGCTCTTCAGCTCAAGGCTAGCACTCTACTACTTGAGCCACAGTGCCACTTCAGGCTTTTTTTTCCTGCTTATGTGGTGCTGAGGAATCGAACCCAGAGCCTCAAGCATGCAAGGCAAACACTCTACCACTGAGCTACCTTCCCAGCCCTCTATGAGATTTTTTTTATTTCCAATTAACTACCAAGAGCCAGAAGTAGAGCTGAAGGTCCAGTGGTAGATCACTTGCCTTGAGCACAAAAGCAGTTCAAGCCTCAGAACCAGCACACAAAAAAAGTAACTAGACAGACAGACAGACAAATAGATAGGTAGGTAGATAGATAGATAAAATCAATAATATAAATACAAAGAATATGCTGGTGGAGTAAATGTGGTTCCTTCCTTGCTTGCTTTCTCCTACATGACTATACCTCTCCCATCCTATCTGTGCTCTACCTGTTGCTGTCTGCCAGGTTGTGATGTAGCAGAGACCCTCACCAGAGACTGGAGTGAAACAGCCCCACCCCATCCTGGATTCTCAGCCTCTAAGATAAACTGAAGAAGATAAACTGTGTTCTTTGCATGATTTTTTTTTTTTTTTTTGCTTATGTGGTGCTGAGGAATTGAACCCAGGGCTTCATGAATGAGAGGCAAGCACTCTACCACTGAGCCAACTTCCCAGCCCTAAACTGTGTTCTTTAGACATTACCTGGATATTTTGTTAGAGCAATAAGAAACCAGAGTAACAATTACACAGGACTAAAATTTGAGGAGGGCAAATTTCTTGAAGTTATTTGGAATATTATGGACTTACTTTACGGTTCTATTTCCTAGAGGTGTAAGAAGTGTTTCTTTCTTCTTATGCTATTTGTAATTTCTGTAATTTAGTAAATTTAGTGAAACATTTTGAAAGGATATATGAGTTCTACTGATAATTTCCTTCCAAGTTGGTCAAGACCCAGTTTCTATATGTTTGATACAATATTGTTCTTTGTCAACTTTCATTAAGAATCTGTCTTACTGCCTGTAATTCTAGCTACTCAGTTGGCTGAGATCTGAGGATTATGGTTTGAAGGCAGCCTAGGCAGGCAAGTCCTTGAGACTCTTATCTCCAATTAACCAACAGAAAATCAGAAGTGGCACTGTGGCTCAAAGTGGTAGAATGCTAGCCTTGAGTAAAAAAAGTTCAGGACCAACACTCAGGCCCAGAGTTCAAGCTTCAGGATCAACACACACACACACACACACACACACACACACACACACAGACTCTAAATGACTTTGTGTCAAAATGTATTTGAAAGAATCAATTACACAAAGAAGGCCTGGAGTCATCTGGAGACTAGCACTCATTACCTTAGGTTTACAAGCCATTCTAAAGAACACAGTTGAACTGTAGTTATGTGGTAGTGTACAAAGTCCTCTGGGAAAATTGGCCTAAGTTCATTGCATAGGTTCCATGCTTACAAGTAGTAAGGAAGTTCCCTTGAGGGTAATTGTTTATTATTTTTGCACAGTACTGGGGCTTGAACTCAGAATCTTGCACACTTCCTTAGCTTTTTCCCCTCAAGGCTGGCACTCTAACACTTGAACCACATCTCCATTTCCTCTTTTTTTAAAAAAAATTTTTTTGGGTCCGGTCATGGGGCCTGAACTCTGGGTCTGGGCGCTGTCCCTCAGCTCTTCAGCTCAAGGCTAGCACTCTACCACTTGAGCCACAGCACCTCTTCCAGCTTTTTTTTCTTTTTGCTTATGTGGTGCTGGGGAATTGAACCCACGGCCTCATGCATGTAAGGCAAGCGCTCTACCACTGAGCCACCTTCCCAGCCACTTCCTCATTATTTTTGAAACCTCAAGAAGAAAAGATTTCACCCAAAGGTTTAGGGACTACAGGTAAAAGTGGTGGACTTTCTTGGTCTTTGTTTTCTAATCTCAGTATGAAAATGAACAACAGATGCATATTAAAGTCAATATAAAACAGGCATGATGGCTTAGGCCTATAATCTCGACTACTTGGGAGGCAGAGATGAGGAAGACTGTGGTTCAAGACCAACCCGGACAAAAGACTCATGAAACTTCCCATTTCAACTTCATACCTGTAATCCTAGCTACACAGGGGGCATAGGTAGAAAGAACAAAATTTGAGGGAAGCCCAGGGCAAGCAATCACAGAATGCAATCTGAAACATAACTAACACAAAAGGGCTAGAGAGAGCAAGTGGCTAGAACGGCAGCTCATCTGTCTAGCAAGTATGAGTTTAAACCCTGGTACCAACACACACGCGCGCACACACACACGCACACACACATACTCACACACACATCAAAGATTCCTTGTGCAAACTTCCTGACAAAAGCTAATTTAGAATTGTTCAGTGTCTTATGGCTCTAGATTCTCAAAGCAAAGTGAAGCAGTCCTCTATGAAGAATAAATATTTGATGGATCCATGGAAGTAATTGATCAAATGTAAGGAGGCAGCCTTGTGGGTATATATGTGTTGTATATGTATATATATGTATGTATGTATGTATGTACATATATACATATATGTATAATCTATATGTGTTGTATATGTATATATATGTATGTATGTATGTATGTATGTGTGTATGTGTGTGTCAGAGGCCAAAATAATCTTTCTTTAAAATTCTATATGATTACAAGAGAAAGGGAGTTCAAAAAAATTGTGAGACTAAGATGGACAAAAGAGATTGCTGAGTGCCACTGCAATGGATCGCCGAGCCTTGCCCCGTGGATCTTCCATGGTCTCTCTCCCCTTTCTGGGGATGGAAACTAGGACCTATGCATGCTGGGCCAGTCCTCTACTACTGAGCTACAGCCCTCTTTGGTCACCTTTGACTAGGTATTTTGCAACTCTGTGAAGGTAGATGATATCCAGGTGCTGGTGGCTCACAGCTATAATCCTAGCTATTCAGGAGGCTGAGATCTGATGATTATGATTCAAAGCCAGCCTGAGCAGAAAAGTCCATGAGACTCTTATCTCCAATAAATTCCTCAGAAAAGTCTGAAAATGGTGCTGTGGCTCAAGTGGTAGAGCACTAGCCTTGAGTACAAACAAGCTCAGGGACAGCTCCCAAGCCCCAGGACTGGCAAAAAAAAGTGGGGTGGGCGATGCTAAACTGTAGAAGACTGATATTAATATATATCTTTCCTGTCTAACAATATGAAAACTACTCCTTTTGTGAGGCAAAAAAATACAAATCTCTGGAAATCAGATCTGCCTGTGAACTTGTTGGAACATCTTTCTGACCCCTTCACTAATTAATGAGTGAAATAAAAATCATCTTTGTTCATTTTATACTTATGTGAGAGCCTTGATTATATTTTCTTATGTAAGTCATCCTTCAGCAACATTGTGAATACACAGGTACTGAAAGGAATTCAGCGTATAGAAGTAAAGGCTATCTAGTTTCCTGAGGACAACGTAAGCTCTGAGTAGTTAGATTTAATCTGTGGTGTCTTGCTGATGTGAAGATTTGAATGGTAAATAGGAAATTTTTCCAGAGCCTAGTATATTAAAATGTTCAAGGACCATGAGACATAAAAATAGAGGCATGAACAGATCTTTTTTTTTTTTTTTTATCTTTTGGCAGTACTTGGATAGGAATTCCAAGCCTTATCCTTCACTAGGCAGGCTATGAATGGATCTTTTTTTTTTTTTCTTTAGAGGATCCTGGACTTGCCCCAGGGGCCAGGAGCCTGGACCTACCAGAGGAAGAAAATGCAGAAGGCCTCAAAGCTGTGTTTTCTACCCTCTCTTAGCAGCCTAGCAGAGCTGTAGGTGTTTGTGTCATGACCCTTTTCCCCTGGAAGCTCCCATGGGAAGCCCAGGGGAGCCCCGAGGACAAAGTGGTCTTAGAGTCCTTTCTTCTTTAATCCTAGCACCTCTCTTATTGTGATTACAGGAGTTCAGAAATCTATGCGCTGGTTTTAGTTGTGTGCATCCTGGGAGAAGTAAGTAGGACCCACACCAGAGCTAGCTTACTAAAGATCCAGACTAAATAGCTAACCTCTCTTTCCTCAGCACACCAATCTCCCCTCTCTTCTCATTCTCCTTTGTGTTCCATAATCATCATAACATTCCCTATACCAGTGCTGAAATTCCTTCAGTGGGGAGGAGCCAGGCAGAATGGGGCTTGAACTCAGAGCTTCATGCTTGCTAGGGAGGAGCTCTACCACCTGAGCCACACTCCTAGCCCTGACTACAACTGACTTTACATGGCTTTCAATGGTCCCCTGGCCCTCAGTCCTCAGAGCCACCCCACAGCAGGCACAAGGCACTTACAACGGATAGGCTGGACCTCAGAAACCACATCCTGTCTCCCAGAAAACGACCTGAGGTACTCACCAGCTATCTCAATTCACCCCTTTGGTTCATTTCCAGCTAAAATGGCATCCGCATCATCTGGCTCTCAGCTAAGGGCTTGAGCATAGACTTCTAGCATTGGACTGGGCCTTTCAGGACAAGTTAAAGACAAGGAAAAGGATTTGATGAGACAATGATCACAAGAGTTATCTAACATTCCTGATATAGCTGCACAGTTTGGCCTAGCTTATAACGTAAGCTGCTGCTGTAATCAAGACATATGATCTAGTCAGCTTTTGGATACTATAATGATAGAGACAGTCACCTTGTAAAGAGACAAGGTGGCAACCTGTGATTACTTGACCCTGTTGTTTTGGGCCTTTGGTAGCACATCATGGAGGGGACATGGAAGAACAAAACCACTCACTTCATGGCTGAGAAATAAAAGAGAGAGAGAAAGACTATGGTTTCACAATTCCTTCAAAGGCACACCCCCAATAACCTAAAGACAGCCTATTGGGCCTCATTTCTCAAAAGCTCTACCACCTCCAATAGCAGCTTAGGCTGAGGACTAAGCATCTATTAATACAATGGACCATTGAGTGATATGTAAGATCCAAACCATAGCTACATTCACACACCAACAAATAACATTGAATAAATAAGGTAGAATAAAGTGGTTTTGTGTACATCTGTAGTCTCAACATTTGGTAGAGGACAGAAGATCATGAGCTCAAGGTTAGTCTGACCTACTTAGTTATACACAGTCTCTCTCTCTCTCTCTCTCTCTGTCTGTCTCTCTCCCTTCCTCCATCCTTCCTTTCCTCCCTCTCTGTCTCTCTTTCTCTTTATATATGTCTTTTCATGTTTGTGAGTATTCCAGATGGATGAGAAAGGTTGCTATGGGATACGAGATGAAGTTGCTTACATCTTGTCTTTTCTTAGTGTGAGATGCTTACTGTAGTCCAGGCCATAAGAAGAGGCAAAGAGAAGAAATTACAGGTAAATGACACAGGAACTTCCTTCATCACTTCTGTTCTTATTTCCGCAGCACGAAGATGGCTCTATGGCTGCTCTTAACCAGGAGGAGCAGGAAAATCCATCTCTAGATGAGTCCATTCCTACCTAGCGAACACTATGGGCCACCGTCAGCAGTTTCACTATCCATCCCAAGAAAGGCAGTGATGACTTGGATCCCAGACATTATTCCTTTCAACCTGATTTGCTGCATTGCTTTTCCCCTTGACTGACTGTCTATCTGGAGTTAAACACTCACATCAGTCAGAACACCCAGAAAAAAACAAGAGGGGGCACGATGTTAGTTAAACCATTAATACTAGACATGTCAGGAAGGCTGTGGTATTTATAGCGTGTTTCCGGGGTAACCACCCCCATTCTGCATCTGCTATTTTAATTCAGGTCAGATTCCTTGATCTCTGGGTCTTTTAATGCCCATCTGTAATGTACTCTGTCATTTTCCTGTCACTCCTTCCTTGCTGAGTTACCAATGCATAAAACCAACTAGAGTCACACTGAAAACACCTAACTTACATAAGTTATCAGATATGGTGGAGGCAATGGGTTATTTGGAGACCGTCCACTAGCGGTATTGAAATTTTTATTATTAATAGGAAATATGAATAAACTTTATTTAGCCGAAATTCACTTTTTACTTCAATCTATCTTGCAATCCAAACACACCTAGCCCAGGGTTCCCCAGTTTCCCCACCCACAGCTACAACGCCAAGGATCAATAGTGAATTAACTTTTTGGTACCAGAGATATTCTGTCCAATTATATATATATATATATATATATATGTAAATATATATTTTTAAAAATTTTTGCCAGTCATGGGGCCTGAATTCTGGGCCTGGGTGCTGTCCCTCAGCTTTTCAGCTCAATGCTAGTGCTCTACCACTTGAGCCACAGTGCCACTTCTGGCTTTTTTTGCTTCTATAGTACTGAGGAATCGAACCCAGGGCCTCATGCATGCAAGGCAAGCACTCTACCACTGAGCCACCTTTCCAGCCCCTCCAATTATATTTTTATCATAACTAATACCTCAAACTTAGGGTATGATAAATAAATGCTTGCAGAATGACTATAATTCTTTGTATAGATTTTTTTACATGTGTCTAGACAGTTGTTGTACTGAGATCGCTATCCATGAACATGGAATATTTCTCCACTTATTTAGACTTTCTTGATTTCTTTGCCACATAACTAAATGAATTAGTAATACTACCATTAACACCTCATGTTATTTGAATTACTCTGGAATGGTAAGAACCTTTATCATACTATAGAATTTTCTTATTTTCAATATTCTTCTCCGATGAATGAATAAGGAGGCAAATGAACATTGTTGAGCACTTACTTGAATGAGTTTATCGGTCCAATTGTAATGCTACTACCCTCACCTAGGACCCCAAAACTCTTCCCCAGACCAGTACAATAAATTTTTATTTGAGACATCTCATTAGGCTGTTCAGACTGGGCTTCAAATTAGTGATCTTCTGCCAAGTAGCTGGAATTAAAGGCATGTACCATAGTACCTAGATCAGCAGATGCTGCTTAACTGTCTCCTCTACCCCTAGTTTGCCCTTTGTCCCATGCAAGTTACAACTTTGTTTGCCTTTAATTTAAGCCCATCTTTCTTTGTCCTACTTTGTAATTCTAGAACTGACTCTAAACTGAGGTTCTACTTTGAGAGCCAACACCTATTGAAGGTACAGAACAGAGCCTGCAAGGCTAAAAGAGGAAGAAGAGAAATTTCTTCTGTCTTTAGTTTTTAAGGGGCAGCAAGGAGTGCATTGTACAACTCATCCTTATTTGCCAAAGTGGCTGGATTCTCATGATCTCAAGGGGATTCCCCCTAATAATGGACAGCTTCCTGCAGCGGGGTGGTAGGGGACACACTCCTGTCAGAGTCAGATCTCAGCTCTTCCAGATCCTTCTCTAGATTCCTTTTTTGTTCTTTCTTCCATCTCTAGGTATAGATTCTGCACTGGCTACCTTTGTAGGGTCCTTGTGTCTACTGCCAGAGTCCACCCATTTAAAAGTTATCTATCTGTCTTCCACCTACTTAACGGTTCTTTCTATCCGATATTCTCTGTTCAAATTACTTGACTAGATCCTGACTGATGGTTATTTTTCATAGAGCCCATAAAGCAGTGACTGATTCTTAAATTCAGATCCCACTGATTGTCTCTAAACAGAATGAGAAATCAGTTTGCATTTCTTTTGTTTTTTTTGGGTCCGGTCGTGGGGCCTGAACTCTGGGCCTGGGCGCTGTCCCTCAGCTCTTCAGCTCAAGGCTAGTGCTCTACCTCTTGAGCCACAGCACCACTTCCGGCTTTTTTCTTTTTGCTTATGTGGTGCTGAGGAATCGAACCCAGGGCCTCATGCATGCAAGGCAAGCGCTCTACCACTGAGCCACCTTCCCAGCCCCAGTTTGCATTTCTTAACTTCCCATTCAGTTTGAATAAAAGCTAAACTTCATCTGAGCTTCAAGACCTCTACTCAATTTACCTGGTTTCCTTGTCAGTCTTACTATGCGCTGGATTGAATGGGATGATTTTCTGCTGTCATGGTTAATTTGTCAATTTGGATAGGCTAGAGTACCGAGTTATTTAGTCAAACACTAATCTAGGTTTGCTGTGAAATTATTTTGTATGTGTGGGGAACATCTATGATCATCCGACTTTAGGTAAAGGAGATTACCTCTCTATACCATGGGGGTGGAGGGGAAGGGCCTCAGACAGTCAGTTGAAAATTCTTAGGGGCCAAACTAGGGTTTCTAGAAGAACAAATTCTGCCTCAAGACTGCAGTATCCCTACTGCTGAAGAGTTCCAGCCTTCTTGGCCTACCTTGAAATTTCCTGGTGCTTATAACTGCCTAACAAAGAGACTTGATGGTCTCTTCCTAATCTCTACCTACCTAGCCAACCTGTAATATGAACATGAGCACCTTATAGTCACCTGGCCCTGCCATGAGCTCTGCTCACCCCATCCCTTTTGCAGTGCTCTGATCATTCTTTGGGACTCAATTAAACATTGCCTGTTCATAGAAGCTCTTCCTGACCTCTCACACACCTAAGTAGTTGTCACTGCCATTCCACCCTGTTCTCTTTTGAAGCATTTCTCACTACTTGTTTATTTTTGAGTTCTTTAAGACATTACTAGGAGACTGAGATCTGAGGAGTATAATTCAAAGGCAGAGCAGGCAGGAAAGTCTGTGAGACTCTTATCTCCAATTAACCACAAAAAGCTAGATGTGGAGCTATATAGTTCAAGTGGTAGAGCACTAGTGTTGAGCACAAAAGCTCAGAGACAGTATGCAGGCCCAGAGTTCAACTCCCAGGACTGGCAAAAAAAAAAGTACAATTTGTTTGGAAAACTATGAGTATTAGATAACTTGGATTTTTTCCTCTATTAGCCCAGAAGTAACAAGAAAAAGAGAATGGCATTACCCACAGATATCTTGGGTATTATAGGATGTGTTGAATTGCTATACTTGAATGCCTTTACTTGAAGAGAAGCCCTCCAAATTATAGAGCCATCAAGGAGCTATAAGATTCTGAGAGTATTTGGAAAGTGCAGTGTCAATGAACCAGAATAATATAAATAATAGTTCATACACATTGTGAACTGTTCACAGAAATAATATGAGCTACATCCTCAACCTGTGATTATGGAAAGTGAGCTTAAAGCAAGAAGTAGTGGGTCTCAGCCTCTATTTCAGTCCATTGTGAACTGAAGACCTCTGCTTAGCTATATAGGGACTGAAGAAAAGACTATTAATACATTCAGAGTATCTTCCAAAACAATTTGCCATAAATAGAGGCTTAGCTCACAAAGAGATTTGGTTCTAGCTGACCTAAGCAGAAATATAGTCTGTCATAAAACCAAGAATCAAGGCTATTAGGTGATTTGATTTAGTGATTCCCTGATGTCATTTTTTTTTCATCCAAAATTTTTCCCTTTGTTCCATCTTTCGTTACTCCTCTTTTTTCCTCTGGTCATTTTGCTTATGGTTACAATTTGACTACCAACTGCATCAATGAGCCATGGAGAGAATACCTCTTCCCAGGGCATAGAAATCAAACTGTTCTCTTGGACTGACTGGGCTATGTTAAATTACAAGTCCACTCCCTACCCAATTTCCTTTACCACAGCACCGAAGTTATCTGATCAGATCTCCCTCCAGGCTGTGAATGAAGCAGTGTTGGACAAAACTTGTTCTGATCCAGGAGGAAGACAGGTGATGCCAAGTCAGCATCAATGGCACAACTGCAGTGTCTGAAGACATAGTATGTCTGTTTCCAAATGGCTCTGGTGAGCAACCGCATGAAAATCCATTTTGGAAGTATAGCTTGTGCTCATATATCTTCTTATTAAGAAACATTAAAAATGATGACTACCATCATCTGATGAAGGAAGGAAGAAAGGAAGGAAAAGAAGTGAGCTGGTTCTTCGCAAGAGAAATGTACAGGTTAAATTTTACTTTCCTTTAGGAATAGTGCAACCTTGTCTCCCTCTGCTGGATGACTAGCAGAATTATCCAAGGCAAACTCCTGCCTTCCTGTCAGCCTCTAATTGAAGCCCATAGGCTTCCAGGCTCACATCCAACTCCATAAAATCCCCTGGTGTCTTGCTGATGGAGTATGACATGCTTGTCATAGTTCCAGGGTGTCCCTGTGGCAGACATTATATTGGAAATAGGAAATTCTGTGAGATCTATGGAAATTGGGAGAAACCCTTTATGGGGGAGCTGCTAAGTAAGGGGTGGGGGGGCATGTAGGCTTTCTTCAGCAGTGTTATAAGTTATTTGAAGTACAGAAATCTTTCCTTGTGCTCCAACACAACTAAGATGTTCATGAGTAATAATGGTTTGCTGTTGAATAGCCCCCCCTTTTTTTTTTACCATATACAAAGTATGTTTACATCCATGCTTCCATTTGGCCCCAAGAATAACTCCTAGAAGGAGAGACAGTCTCTCCTTCTAGGTCATTGATAAAGGACTAGAGGCTTTGAAACAGGAAATTATTTTTCCATTCCACACAGAAAATAGATTGGGAAATCTGTGCTTTGGTCCCAGGACTTGAGCTTACTTATCTACTCTACAATCTCTGCTCTTTCCTGAAATGGAAGATCTGTGAAATGGGCTAATTGATGACTTGCCATGTTGCTTAACAAGGCATTTTGATGACAATTCAAACCTTGAGTTCATTCCAGTTATCTTCCTGCTAATTGCACAGGCTGATTTCTTTCATTGAAACGCAGGCCTTTTGGCAATGGTAAGGATGAAGTCTTTGAATAAGAAGCCACATTTGGAAATGTTGAGTCTTAGAAAAGAATATTATTTAATTTCACGCTAACATAAGTAACAGGCTTTCTTTTTTTTAGTGGTATTGGGGTTTTGAACTCAGGACCCTGTGCTTGTTAGGAAGGCATTCTACCACTTGAGTCATGCCCTCAGCCCTGTTTGTTCACTGGCTACTTTTAGGATAGGGTCTCACTTCTGGCCCTAGCAGGTGCCTAAGCCATCATCTGCCTACTTTGGGCTTGCCAGCATTTCTGTGTTCACAGGTGCATGCCATCTCACGCAGCTTCCCCCCATGGAGATCGAGTGTCTTGGACTTTTCTGTAAGGACTGGTTTGGAGCTGTGATCCTCCCAATCTAAGCCTCCCACATAGCTTGGGATGACAGGTGCTCACCTCTATGCTCAGCTACAAGTTGAGAAGACGTCTCATGAGCTTTCCTTCCAAACTTGTCTTCCTGACCTCAAACTGAAAGCCTCCTGTTCTCAGGCTCCAAAGTGGCTAGGATTACAGGTGTAAGTAAACCCAGCCCCTGGTTAAACAACAGAGTTTAAAATTGGACTCATGGGAAAAATATATGATAGAAAAGAATATCTTAACACAAGAACAGCTAACGAAATAAGTTGTGTGAGTTATTGTGATTGATTTTTTTCCAGTAACTATCTTAACTCAGATTAACTATGCCTGTAATTTCTTATCTTTGTTTATTTTAAATTTTACTCCCTGACTCTCTTGAAAAGGGAATCTTTGTTTATCATATGACTTGGGTTCTTTGCTTTAAGGGAAAGAGGAAAATACAAGAGATATCTTGCTTACCTTCTGTCATCTGAGGTTTAGGGTGAGGTGTTTCCAAGAAACCTCTGAGATCAGACCAAATCTTGCTTTCTCTTGCCATACAGGAAACACCCAAGGCAGCTTGGATGTGAATATAAATTACAGGTTTGGGGTGGGGCTTGGGGGGGCTGCAGTTCATCACTGGTGGTTCAGCTTACCTTAGTCACATGCGGAATCATGCTTGTTGTAGCTGATTGTAGTAGAGATCCTTCCAGGTTAATCTGTCTCATTTACCATCAGAAAATTGGTCTAGATGAATTTTTTTGGCGTTGGTTGCTTTTTCCAAGTCACTATGAAGTCACAGGTTTGTTTTGGTTCTATATAGGTGCAGCTGGGCTAGAGCTAACAGATCTCTGGTGGTATGGTCTTTGGAATTGTGACTTCTGCTTCTAATTTTTTTTTTGTCTTTTCTTTTTTGGTACTGGGGATCGAACCCAGGATGTTGCGTTTGCTAGGCAAGCGCTTTGCCACTGAGCTACATCCCAGCCCTCTAATTTTTTTTTCGAGCTTGGGGCTTGAACTCAAGACCTAGGTACTGTCCCAGAGCTTTTTTACTCAAAGCTAGTGATCCATCACTTTGAGCCACAGTGCCACTTCCAGTTTTCTACTGGTTAATTGGAGATAAAAGTCTCATGAACTTTCCTGTCTGGGCTGGCTTCAAACTGAGATTCTCAATTCTCAGTCTCCTTTGATACTAGGATTACAGGCGTGAGCTACCGGCACCCAGCTTCCTTGTTTCGAGTTGTTCTGTAGAAAAAGCTAACAGCAAACAGAGAAAGTAAGGGAGAGGGTGACATTGTCCAGAAAGGAGTGTACTCTTTACCTGACTTACATAACTACAACTTCTCTGTACATCACCTCTATAATAACAATTAAAAATATAAAAAGAAAAAGCTAAAGGCAGAAGGCTGGGTGGCTTTCCTAGTTGCCTTCTCTACTGACTGTTCAGTAGTTTCAGGAACTGCTAAGTTTCATCCAATTTAGAATTTTCACAGGTCATGCTCCAAAACCTCAGGAAGGAGGGCCAGGGAATTTTTAGACAACGTTGATTATTTTGCTTAAAAGCTGTGTTTTGCTTTCAGGACAATTTGCAGGTATTATTTAATAGCCCCTGAAATATTTAATTGGAAAAGGAAAATAGATGCTGTTGGCTCCATCCCCACATCCTCCCGAAGGGTTTTCACCTGGTCCCATGAGGAGCCTTTGAACTCAGCGAGCCACAGTCCCTCCCAGAAGTTGGCAGAGTCTCCTGTGTCTCTAAGAAGCTTGGCCAAACTCCAAGGAGTTGAGGACAGACACTTGAGTAAAGGACAAAGTCCATGATGTGGAATGCTCCCTTCTTAGCACTGATGCCATGGGCACTTCCCACTCCGCTGGGCGCCAGCTGTGTCCTGGGAATGAGCCCCATTTCAGAAATGCACAGCTCCATTCCATCAAGTGGTGGTTTCCATTGTCCCATAAGTACAACGGTTGTCATGGTATGCAAAAGAATAAGATTGAGCTAGGCACCAGTGATTCACATCTGTAATCCTAGCTACGTAAGAGGCTGAGATCTGAGGCTCACAGTACGAAGCCAGCCTAGGTAAGATAGTACCTGAAATTCTTATCTTCAAAAACTACTCAGAAAAGGCTGGAAATGGCACTGTGGCTCAAGTAGTAGGATGCTAGCTTTGAGCACAAAGAGGCTTGGAAACAGTGCCCAGGCTCTGAGTTCAAGCACCAGGACCAACTCCGCCTCCCCCTTTACCCCCTCCCCCCCCCACCATTCCAAAAAAGAATAAGCCAGGCATAGGTAGTTCACACCTGTAATCCTAGCTACTCAGAAGTTGAGATCTGAGAACTGTAGTTTGAAACCAGTCTTGTCAGGAAAACCCAAGAGATTATTATCCCCAATGAGCTACCAAAAAGCTGGAAGTGGATGTATGGCTCAAGTAGTAGAGCACCAGCCTTGAACAAAAAAATCAAATGAGATCAGAAAGCCCCTGAGTTCAAGACACAGTACAGGCACAAGCAAAAAAATGGCTGAGACAGTAGTGTTACTATGATCCTCTAAGAAGACCAAAATGGGATATGAAATTTGTAGGCAAACTATCAGCTTGCTTCTGTTCTGGCCCAAGAATAGCACTCTAAAGAGTTTGAATATAGCAATCCACCCACAAGTAAACAAAAGCTGGAGGGCTGCCATCACGTGGGGCTGTGGGGAGGGAGAGCACAACACTGCTCAGAGAAGCAGATGGCACCGTCGTAACAGCTCATCCTCTGCCACGTCTACTCAGCTCCAAATCCCAGCCCTACCACCGACACCTGCAAACCTCTCAGAGGTACACCCCAGCACACCTTAAATTCTTTGCCTGTACCCAGGAATGATAGCAACAATATGCACTGATCAGTTTTCTTTATTACTCTAAAAATGAAAAATGCTGGTCATTCACATGATGAATTTCTACCCGACAGCAAATAGGGATAATTGCTGAGACATGTGAGACTATGAACTCATCTCAAAATTGCCAGGTTGAGTGAAATAAGCCAGACATAAAAATAAGCCAGAATATGCACCTTATGATTCCATTTATATAAGATCTGTTTTGTGGTTGTCGTACAGAACTAGGGCTTGAACTCAGGGCACTACCCCTTAGCTTTTGTGCTTAAGTCTGTCAACCCTACAACTTGAGCCACACTTCTATTTCTGGCCTTTTGGTGGTTAATTGGAGATAAAAGTCTCATGGACTTAACTGCCTGGGCTGGCTTTGAACTCTGATCCTCAGATCTCAGCCTCATGAGCAGCTAGGATGACAGGTATGAGCCACTAGCACTCAGCTATACACACTTTGAGATATGATATGACAAAATTAATCCATAGTGAGAGAGCACAGAGCTCATGTGTGTGCTCATGGGTGGGTATACACAGTGGGTATACACTTACTACCTGTGCATTTTACTGCATATAAATCATATCTTCCTAAAAGTTTTCTGCTGTAAATCTCTAATAGTAACTTGTTAATAGGTAGCTTTTGGTGCTTGCTTGCCAGATTTTTGGCTGATGGCACAGCCTTCTGCAGAAGTAAAAGTTGCCCTGCTGAGACAATTTTCTATTTTCATGTCTATTACTGTGACTTCGATGGTTCTTGGATAGCATATTTATAACAATTTTGGGGGCCTATCCAGCATCCTTCCATCCAGGAGGGGTACTGGGGAGCCCTTTCCCCTAAGGGATATGGGTTCCTCTGCCTTGTTGCCAAGGCCCTGGGTTATTGGGCAACTCGTGCTCTTGGATTGGAAATCCATACCAGGCCTGATTCTCCCAGCCACCTGGGGACAGGGGCTCCAGTAAGTCCTGCAGTGAGCAAGCAATTTCATGCAGGAATCAAGGCAAGAAACACCAACACTACTGATTGGTAAAGTATTCCTTGGTGGTTGGGGAGATTGAGCATCTAGTCTGCAAAACACCTCCAGGTTCCAGTAGGGTTAGTTGGGCACAATGGCAGGGGTGGGGGGCAGGGGGACAAGAAGCCTCCAATAAAAGGAGTTGAGTGAACAGGTCTTGGAGAATTGGGCATCTAGTTTGCAAAACATCTCCAGGTTCTACTCGTATAAGACACATGCAGTAAGGGGTATTGAGCACAACAGAACTGCACAAGAAACCTCCAATGGGGGATTGAGTGCACCGTTGTGCAAGAAATCTCCAGTAGAGGGTGGAGGTTGAGCACAGCAAGGGTGTACAAGAAATCTCCAATAAGGGGAATTGAGTGCACTGGAAAACTTAGACATGGAAATCTGATGAAAATGGGAATCAAATTTTAGGCCTAGGGAAACAAAGAAAGGTGGAGCTAAGGAGGCTCCTTTGGACATTTCCCTTGTTTAGTCCATGGGGGAAAATGGTTCATTCAGCATGCTAATGTAAAGTGAAGTTCTCTGACACTGTCTTTTTTTAACATTCTGTTCTTAGTAGAGGGTCTGTTTGTTGTTGGCATCTTGGTGTGATGTGCTAGTTGGATTGAGTAGTCTGTCCAGAAGTCCTGTGGTCAAATAATGCAGGTCAAAACTCCTGCTCTGATTAGTAAGTAGTAGGATCTTGCCTGTGAATAGCTACTGCACTGGCTGCAGTGGGCTGTGCTGATCACCTGTCCACACTAAGTTCAGCTTCCACAGGGGGGACACCAGCTTGCCTATGGAGGGGTGAACCAGCCCAGGCCAGAGGAAGAAATGTCAGAAATGTCTGCAGGAATGATTGGGTGGATCCAATCCTATGCCCTTAAGAATAAGCCAAGTTTTTACAGGAAGAACCCTTTAAGTTGGGCAATCAAGGAAAGTCCAGACAATAGAGAATTTAGGCAGATTATGAACCTGAACACAACCAGTCTAAGCCAAGGGGCGGAGCCTGCTGGGGTAGGGATAAAGAGGGGAGCAGCCTGCCTCCTCTGTGTGCTTGCTTCACAGATTTTTGGCTGATGGTGCACCTCTCTGCAGAAGTAAATTTTGCCTTGCTGAGTCAATTCTATGTTTTCATGTCCATTATTGAGACTCCAGCAGTTCTTGGAGAAAACGTTTACTACAGAAGGAAAGTTGGAGTCTGACACTACTCACTTCTGAAACAAAAAAAAAACAAAATGATGAGTGGCCTAGGTCAGAACAATTTCACATTCTTCCCAGGAGGCTCAGTCGAAGTATTCTTTTCATTAAAGTTTATAAAATTGTAGCAACAACAACAACAAAAACTAGCATTTCCAGAAATATAGATGTCATTATACATTAGCTACTCAGATGCCCTTGTAGAAGAACCTAGTACGCAACAGACAAAAACAAAGTAATATTGCGGAAGGCAACCCTCAGATCCTCAATCTGAGACCCTCAGAGCTCAGCTTCCTGAGTTGCTAGGATTACAGACATGAGCCACCAGCATCCAGCTCAATGGCCTGGATTATTAACACATTTATCACACCTTAATATTCACAGTGATAGTTTTAATATTGTATGCTTTCTTTATTGTAATATACAATGTACATGTGTGAAAATTGAACTGGGTAACTTGAGGGGATGGGGTGGGGCTGAGAGAGAGAGGAGAGTGATAGAAGGGGTTTCATTTATTTAGAAAAAAAGAGGAAGAAAGAAGGAAGGACATTAAGCTGTAGCTATTTATTTTATTCTAGCTTCTTCTCATTCCTGATGTATATATTTCATATTTGCATTATGACTCAATATTCAAATTCAGATGAACTTCTCTGTGGTCACATTTGCAGCTGTTTAGCCCTAGTAAGACGTCTCAGAACACTGCACTATGGTTTATTGCTAAGAGGCTGGAGATGACTCAGGAAACCCCACACCACTCCTGGGAAAACATCCTAAGACCATGAATCACACTGGTGATGATGAAGATAGTTATCATTAGGCTTCTCTCCCTCCCCCATCTATTAATCAGACTCTTTGAAGAGTGTAGAAAAGGGCTGGGAATATGGTTTAGTGGTAGAGTGCTTGTCTAGCATGTATGAAACCCTGGGTTCAGTTACTCAGTTCCACATTCACAGAAAAAGCCAGAAGTGGCACTGTGGCTCAAGTGGTAGAGTGCTAGCCTTGAGTAAACAGAAGCCCAGGTACAGTGCCCAAGCTCTGAGTTCAAGCCCCAAGACTGGCAAAAAAAAAAAGTGGAGGTGGGTGGGTGGAAAAGGTGGGTGGAAGACAGTGAGGGGTGTGGTCACAATGGACAATGGAGCAATTAATGGAGGGACCTTCCCCTAGGTGGAGGAGACCCTGGACCTTCCCATGGTCCCTGAGAGAATTACTGTGGATTTGCTGGATCCCTTTGCTTGCCCTAAAACTGGAAGAGTTAAAGAAGAAAGACGTCCAAAACTCCTTCAAAACCAATTATGGCCAGAATTCAGTGCTCAGCTCCTGTTTCTATGCCCAGAGAACTTTTAAGTCTCTTTGAGTTCCATGGTAACACAAGCTCTTGGCATCAATACAATGCTTTAGAAAGGACCCATTGGTCCCTGACCTGTCAGCTTTATACTTGAGATAGGAGCAAAAAGGTATCTGAGTGAGAAGAATGGGGAAGTAGGCAATATCTAACTTATTGTCCAAGGGCTTCTCCAGACTCTCAGCAGGAATCTCACAAAACATGTCTGTGCCCTCCAGAGCCCTAACCCAATCTATGCTTGTCTCCGCTGGATGATTCCTTGTTTTTTCCAGAATTTATCTAGATAAAGATAAATCAAGAGTGAATAGTACTTTCCCTCATTCTTTGTAGCTGAGTGTGGTCGGTAGAATTACGGTAGCTTTCTAGATCTTTCTTTGAAAGATAGCTGTCACATGCCCCTTGGTCTTTCATTGTTCCTTTAACTGCCTGGCTTCCTCCAATGCAAAAACAGTGTCTAGAGTCCATGCCACCTTCTTGGACCATGAGGTCGAGGGCCACCTGACCCCCTGGGGCAGCAAGCCCTGGCTTAGGGAAATCTGAGTATTAGGTTCCAGAGGACTCAATCTACAATGGTCCACCTTATAGCCTGTATCTTATTTAGTCTGCTTGTTAGTTTTGAATGTATGGGGTGCTGAGTTCAAACCTGGGCCCTTGTACATGTTAAACAAGAGCTCCATCCCCACTCTCTCATATTATTTTTATTCTGCTACTTTTAGCTGAATACAATTAAAACTAAAGCAAGTGAGATCTGGAAAGTCATTGAAAACAAATGCATAAATCTGCATTCATTAACAAACAGATTCCTTTTTTTCTTTTTGCTAGTCCTGGGGCTTGAACTCAGGGCCTGGGTTTCTGTTTGCTCAAGGCTAGCACTGTGGCCGGCAGAAAGCTACAGGTCCTTCTACCACTTGAGCCACAGCGCCACTTCCAGCTTTTTCTGTTTATGTAGTACTGAGGAATTAAACCCAGGGCTTCATGAATGCTAGGCTTAGTGGAGCTTGAACTCAGGGCCTAGGCACTGTCCCTATGCTTCTTTTGCTCAAGGTTAACACTCTACCACTAGAGCCACAGTGCTATTTCTGGCTTTTTCTGCTTATGTAGTCCTGAGTAATTGAACCCAGGACTTCATGCATGCTAGGCAAGCACTATACCACTAAGCCACATTCCCAGCCCCTGAGATTTTTTTATTGTGAAAATACTGCCCTGAGATTTTTTTTAATGGCAATTCTGACCTCTGTGCTAAATAAGAAAAGTTGGTGAATTAATGTATCTTAAGTACTCAGCCTGTGGCTATGGTTGTAGCTCAGTAGTAGAGCACAGGCTTAGAATGCAAGAGGTTCTACATTCAATCTCTAGCACTAAGGAATGAGACAGACACTGAACTGGCAATTTTATCTCATTCCTTAGTGCTAGTTAATTGCAGATAAGAGTCTCATGAACTTTCCTGCTGGGCTGGCTTTGAACTGTGATCCTCAGGTTTCAGCCTCCTGAGTAGCTAGGGTTAGAGGTGTGAGCCACTGGCACCTAGCTTCTTGAGCTTCTTTTACAGCTATGATTACATCCTCCTCTACAGTCTCAACCCCAAGCATCCTCTCTGCTCACAGGAGGATGAAAATGTCTGTACTGTGTGTCCCTCTGCCGCCTCTCAAAGGGCACAGCAGAGCAGAGCTCAGGGGGAGAGTAGAGGACACAATGCCAGTGGTCACCAGCTTCCTAGTGGGGTGGAACAGGTGCTCTCTGAGGAGGTGAAGGCTGGAGGCCTAAAGAAAGTTTGTGACCAAAGGGCCAGAGGCAGGACCTGGGCCTGGAAGCTCCTCCTCTACTCCCAGCAGCCTATGCTGTGTGAGTGGCCAGTCCTGCCTCTCCTCCCTCTCCTCCTTGCCACCCTGAAGCCAAATGCCTTGTGGTCTGAGCTGAGGCCTGTTGATAGAAAAAAAACTTCTCTTGCAATTTCATCATTTTCTTGCAGAATACCATGAAAAGTTGAAAGAACTTGGAGCTAGAAGTTCCGGTTCCAGTCTTGGCACTGCTACTTACCATTTTCCCCACATTTCCTCCATACACTTCTGCTTTACTTGGTTCTGGAAGGGATTCAAGGCCTGGCTTTGTGGGAAAGCACCTGCCCACTGCAGGCTGAATGCTCTTTGTTGGGCTACAGGTTACAATAAAGAAGTTGTTGAGACCTACCCTCTCTGGTTGGATTCAGTGCCTCCTCCCCTCTCCTCATTCCCATACCCCCAACTCCTGCTCCTCCTGCCAGGCCTGATAGCAGATTCTGAGACACCCCCCAGAAAACATTTTGCTAACCATCTCCAGACAATAGTATTCTCCCAGAGAAGTTCCTTTTAGATTTTAGGATCAGCCTTAAAAAGCAAAAACAGTACCATTAAAAGAATCATAAAAGGGGCTGGGAAGGTGGCTCAGTGGTAGAGTGCTTGCCTTGCATGCATGAGGTCCTGGGTTTGATTCCTCAACACCACATAAGCAGAAAAAGCTGGAAGTGGCATTGTGGCTCAAGTGGTAGAGCACTAGCCTTGAGCTGAAGAGCTGAGGGACAGCGCCCAGGCCCAGAGTTCAGGCCCCACAACCAACCAAAAAAAAAGAAAGAAAGAAAGAAGGGAAGAAAGGAAGGAAGGAAGGAAGGAAGAAAGGAAGGATGGAAGAAAGAATCATAAAAGCAATAACAGTAATAATCAAGCCAAGTCCACCAGCTTTCAAAGAATACGTAGAGAAGGCCCATCAGGAGAAGATCTGTGCACCTGAAGCTTCACTACAGAAAAGAACCTTAGCTGGCAACTTTTTCGCATTTCAAAAATTATTTATAGAAGGAAAAATCCATCGTGTTTGGATTTATACTGTTCTTTAAAAAAGAAAACCCTTTTGTTCCATTTTATTACTCTTAATGTTTTCTTTCTTGTAAGATTAGCTAAGACTTTTTCCAGGTAGTTAGTTGCTTATTAGTCCTTTATTGGCAGTGTCTTTACTGATCATGTCTTCAGTGGGCAAAGTAAGCGCTCTTCCTCCTTAGCTGTTCCTGAACCTTAGCTGAACCAAAGTAACACATGCACAGAATGTTTCTGATCAAGGGTCAATGCTTCTTTCGATTAAACTAAATTTCCTTTAGGGCAACATAGCTTTACATTGTTAGCCTCTGCTGTCTAAGCTAACTGTTGAAATGGATGTCTATGTGATGGAAACAAATGTGAATCGAGACTAAAACACGGTGGCAATATGACCTAACTGATCATGCATGACCCTGCCCCCAGTTACTTATTTTATTCATTTAGCTGACTTAGTTTAAATGTGTATTTTCAGATAATGATTAGATGTAATTATAAAGAATCTATATTAAATCCAGGGATTGAAGTTTGATTCAAGTGCTTGATGTAAACTATATCATAAAAACAAACATACTTTAAAATAAATAATAGAGTTGAGAGTACATTAAATCAGAAAGTCTGAAGTAGGTGCTCAGGCATCAATGCTTTCTCAGAAGTTCCCCAAGTAACTTATGTGCAACCAGGACCAAGGATCACTGAGCCAAGAGAGTGATTACAGGCCTCAGTGCTCAGTTGCACCAAGGGCTTTGGGCACACAGGTAAGGTGATGCATCTGGGCAAGGGAAAGGAAGAGATGCGGGGGAGCTAGAGAGAGGGAGCAACATTTGAGCTCAGCTTCAAATGATAAGCAGAGTTCTCCAACTCTAATACTAAAGGCCTGATCTGCAGACTAGTGACACCAACATCGGGGGCTTCCTAAAAATGCACAATCCTTGGTCTTCCCATAGCTAGAACCAGAACATGCATACGTGTGTGTGTGTGTGTGTGTGTGTGTGTGTGTGTGTGTGTACACTGTCCCTGAGCTATTTTGCTTAAGACTAGTATGCTATACTCCTTGAGCCACAATTCCACTTTAGATTTCTGGTGGTTAATTGGAAATAAATCTCATGGACTTTACTTACTGGGGTGGCTTTGAACCAGGATTCTCAGAACTCAACCTCTTGAGTAGCTAGGATGACAGGCATGAGCCACCAGCTCCCAGCTAGAACCATAACCTGCATTTTGCCAAGATATGCATGTTATTCATATGTACATTAAAGTTGGAGGTGCTTAGGTGAATATCTAAGGTGGAAAAGAATGTTTGCCACCACAAACTTGGTAAATCCAAAACTGAATGTTTCTTGAGCCCAGCTCAGACTTCACCCTCTGGAGCTCTGAGGGTCAGGATAGGGATCTTCATCCAAGTCTGCCAATGGGGAATGTTGTATGCTGCAGGCTGGGCCCTGCTGGTGTGGGATTTCACTCTTGGTGGGAACAGTCCAGCACACTCATCCACAAACACACATGGGGCACACAGCTTTCCTGAAGACACCATTGTCAGTCATCTGTATTTCCTAGAGATTGGCAGCGTTGATGGGAGAGGGGGTTAGTGGGTTCCAATACAGTGCTAATCCTCTATCACAGCCATCTGGTTCATTTTTGCAGTGAAATGGAAAAAAAAAATAAGGGAGACATCTTAGATAGTGATTGGTGATAAGACCAAATTGTGTGTGTGCACTGGTTAAGTAAGTAGTACCACATAAACAGCATAAGCACTGGAAGCCCATAATACCACAAGGTCCTGGCCACCCTGAATAACTCAAAACTCTCAAAGCCAGCTTCCAGCTTCAAGGCTAATATGCTGTCTCAGATACACTCCTGCTTCCTCGCAAGGGAATATGGGTAGCTCTTTTTTTTTTTTTTTTTGTCAGTCGTGGGGTTGAACTCTGGGCCTGGGCACTGTCCCTCAGCTCTTCAGCTCAAGGCGAGTGCTCTACCACTTGAGCTATAGCACCACTTCCGGTTTTCTGGTGGTTTATTGGAGATAGGATTCTCACACGGTCTTTCCTGCCCGGGCTGGCTTTGAACCACGATCCTCAGATCTCAGCCTCCAGAGTAGCTAGAATTATAGGCGTGAGCCACCAGCGCCTGGCGATGGGTAACTCTTGCTGACATATTTCACCATAACCTAGAGTAGTATGCATTTTCTTTTTCCTCCTTCCAAATCTTTCACTAGCCATCCAAGTAATGAAAGGGTTACTCATTGCCTGAAATTATGACAAGAAGTGGACAGTTTCACATCAAGTCAAACCATCTCGATGTGTTAAATCGAAAACAGCCCAGCTTAGAGGTATGTTAGCCATGATGTAGGTGGATGGAAGATCTCAGAGATAGAGAAATCAGGTTTTACTTCGACCCAGTCTTTCCAGGTTCCTGTCATCATCACAGAAAAAGTTTAGAAATGAGACTTGATAAGGAATGGAGAAGTTTTAGTACCAAAATTAGTATCCAGAGTTAGCACCCAAATATTTAGTATTCCGAATTTTGGGTAGCATCTTAGGGGCTGCTTGTGGGCAAACTAGTAGAGAGGAGGATGATTCACGAGTCAATGTTGGGAAATGGTAGGAAATTTAAAGAATGGATCAGGATTTTCCCAGAATAGGGATGACAGCCCATTTCTGTCCTTATAGAGGGCTTATAAATGAAGAATTAGAAAAATTAGGGCTGCGTCCATTTTACAATTTGCTAATTTGCTAACTGCTGATTCTGCTTCTGTAAACTTGCTTACGCTGGCACTGACCCTTCCCTTCCCAAAAATGAGTTAAGAAGTTTCAGGGACCAGATGCCGGCCCCAAGACAAGGTCAGTGGTCGTAGATAAAGAACAGACAGTACGTGTTCCTCAGTTCCCATTTAGAAATTCCCCAGACAGGACCTTGAGATAACGACCACCTGGCAAGACCACACGCTAAGCCAAATGTCAACCAATCATAGGCCTGTAACCATGTAAACCCCCCCTTAAACCAACCATGGGCCAGTCATTTTACAAAGAGTGTTACAAAATTTCCCGTGTGGCAAAGTGATTGTTGGTGTATATGGTGACCTTTAAATGGACCAATCATGGAATGCTTTGTGTTATGCGTTAATCTTGTGGGTTTTGTCTTTAAATTAGCCTGTAATCTCTGCTCAGGGCTCCCTGTCTGCTCAGGACAGGGAGTCCGTTTGTGCAAACGTCAAATAAACTCCTCTTGCTTATTGCATCTCCCGGCCTGGAGTCTGAGTTTTCTGGGGCGCCCTCCCATTGACAAAAGTATCCTAGGGGACTAGGGTCTTTCAATAAATATGTCATTGTGTCAGATGGAGGATGCAAACAGCCAATTTTGCAAGTCTGATATGGAGATGCCATCACAATGAATCTAAGGAAGTCATATGGGAGGGCCATGTTGCTTCTAAACAGTTTGGGGTCTCTCGTTTCTACTGTTGATGTGGACACACAATATCTTGCCATACTACAGCCCTGAGCTTGAATTATGTTCTATGCACTGGGACTTTGCCTGTATTTATCCATCTAGTCTACTCAGGGAAAAATCCTCCCTGATATGGCAGGGTTGATGTGAAACTGAATTACAAAGATAATATTTATAAGTACAGCATATGTTCCAGTGCTTGGCCCTTTGCACAATGTGGAGGTGGCTTCATGAATGCCTATTCTCTCATTCTGTGATGGCTGAAGAAGTGCCCTCTCCCCATGTGTAGGGAACAGGGGATGATACAAGCCCTCAAGACTGCTGCTTCCCCAGCTCAGTTCTATAGGCATTATAAACCTCTTCTTGTGCCACACCCAGAATTCCAGTATAATAGCTAGTGAACCAGACATTGAGAATGCCACCCTCCTGCTAGCCAGATACATTACCATGCCATAAACAACAACAAACTTGTGACTTGGCACTTACTCAGCTTGCTTGGCTGGTACTCTTTCATTTGAGATACACCTTCAGCTCAGGTTTTTGTTATTTGGAAGATGGACTTTTATGAATTATTCTGGCTGTCTTCAAATCTTGATCTTCTTGATCTTAACCCCTCAGATGGCTAGGATTATAGGTGTGAGCCACTGGTGCTCAGTTACCATGTCATGTTTTAATCTTCTAAAAGAATAAGCATCTACCAGGCATTGGTGGCTCACACCCGTAATGCTAGCCACTCAAGAGGCTGAGATCTGAGGATGGTGGTTCTGTGGTTCAAAGCCAGCCCAGACAGGAAAGTCTGTGAGACTCTTATCTCCAATTAAACACCAGAAAACTAGAAATGGCTCTGTGGCTCAAAGTGGTAGAGCACTAGCCTTGAGCAAAAGAGTTCAGGGACATGTTTAGGCCCTGATTTCAAACCCCACAACCAAAATAATAATAATAGTAAGTATCTGTACCAGTCTTTCTATAATATTGTTACTTCTCTGAGCAGTTTTCCTTCTCATCTAAATCACTTCCTCAAAAAAGCAGTTCCTCCTCCTCCTCCTCCTCCACCTCTTCCTCTTCCTCCTCCTCCTTTTCTTCCTCCTTCTCCTTCTCCTTCTTCACTGGTCTTTGAACTCAGAGCTTTATCCCTCTACCACTTGAACTACATCCCCAGTCCTTTTATTCTGCCAGTCCTGGGGCTTCAACTCAGGGCCTGAGCATTGTCCCTGAGCTTCTTTTGCTCAAGGCTAGCACTCTCCCACTTGAACCACAGTGCCACTTCCTGAGGAATTGAAACAAGGGCTTCATACATGGTAGGCAAGCACTCTACCACTAAGCCACATTCCCAGGCCCCCAGTCATTTTTTCTTTAGTTAATTTTTGGATTAGAGTTTCACATTTGCTATGCATGTACTTCCATCCTTCTGATCCTTGTCTCCCCACTAGCTGGAATTAAAGGCATAATCTCCATACTTAACCTTAAGTGTTTTTTTTTCCCTCTGGTACTAGGGATTGAACTCAGGGCTCTCCGCGTAGTAGGCAAACATTCTGCTACTGAGTCATGACCCCAGGATTATCTTCTTTGCCAGGGATAGCTTCTTGCCTACATCTTGCCACATCTGCTCAGTCTTTATCCTTCTTAGTTTTTATTGGTTATTATTTCCTCCAGCCTCAATCTCTTTACTTGAATCTCCCACTTCCTAGTTTTTGTTACAACCATCTTCTGATTGGCTGACTGGCTGGTTGCATCCTCAGTTTCCTTCACACCTAAACATATATCTCAATCGTCTTTCTGTAGACTTCCTTCTGTTTTTCTCCTTCAGGAGTTTTATCCTTTCTGTAACTCCATGGAGCATATCTAGGAGTCTGAAGTCTTTATCTCACTCCCAGCCTATCATTTACAGCTTTCTATTTAACATGTCCATTTCCTTGTAACTCCAACGCCCATCCTCCTCCACACCAGCTCTTCTGGCTTACCGTCTGTCAGCATGTAGGCCGCAGCCCTCACATATAACTGAATTCAACATGAAGCATCCTTGCTGTCAGTTCCATTATTTTCCTTCTTCATTGCCCTCAAACTAAACAGCACTATATTTTTCAAGTTCATGGCTTTTCTTCTGTAAATGTTTACAAAAAGATATACTAAATCAAAGTGATTTAGAA